>NC_134257.1:17306917-17606917 GCF_965152275.1 Natator depressus
AGTCATAGGGTGGATGAGGATGAATGCACCAAACAATTCCTAAATTCTGCCGCCCCCCAGCACTGGCGAACCCCACTGTGACACTTCCCGGGGATACCCAGGGCTGGGAGACTTCCTGCTATCCTCTGCTTTTCCCATGCGGGAGCCACCTGTGCTAGCCGTGGGTCAGCTCCCCACCTCCACCAGCCACAGGTGACACAAGCAGTCAATCCTCAGTCTGTGCAGACCCCACTGTCCCTCTGCAGGTTAGCGAGAGGTGCACTCCAGCTCCCAAGCCTGCCAAGCATCTTCAGCATGGACCCGCTGGTGCACTGGACACTCACTGTGTTTTCTCCCAAGGAACAGCACCCCGCAGCTTGCCAGTTATACCTCAGATCACCGCTCTCCTTAAACACAGCCCTTACAGCTGCTTAGGGAGAAAGCAAGCAAACATTTATTTAACAAAGAGTAGATTTCAAATAATAGCAAGTCGGAGTAACTGGAAACAAAAAGTTACATGTAAAATAAAATCACAGCACATATCCTAGGGCCTAGGCAATTAACCAAATACTAAGGGTTGCTCCCCCAAAGATCCTCACAGCGATTTACGGCCTGCTTGGCTGTGACCTTCTGTTCATAGGCAAACACACAGCTTGCTTCCTAGGAGAAGGATCCGGCCTGTCTCTTTGCAACCCCAGATATCTCAAAACAGTCCTTTGATCTTTGTTCATAAACTGTGCGCTCCTTCTTGTAGATTTCATGGTCTCTTGTTGATGTCACAATCTTGATTAGCTGGTGGCTGTATATGAAAATAAACTTACATTCTGAGATGCACAGTGCACAATGATCAGACAGAGAAATAAGCACCTGCTGCCCCCTGCCTGAACAAAGCCTGTCTGAGGCATGTCACCACCTGGTGACCTGCCTTTGACTTCAAAAGCTTGAAGACATAATTTCCAGTATAAATACATCACTCCTTAAATATGATCCTACATACATTTCACAAAGATGATGATCACTACTGGCTCTCAGCAGACACCTTATGACATCCTTCGGTGAATTCTTCTGCATATACTTGACCCAGGGGATTCGTGTAAAACTCTCCCCCATCACCTCCGTGCCTTCTGCCAGTTGGCACAAGGAGGTTTCTGTGTCACATGTCACACAAGACTTTGGGAATTCCTGGGCTAAATCTCATTCAGTGGGACCTGCGTTCTGTGACCCTAGTGCCCCACCAACATGCCTCTGCTTCTCCCTCAGCAGCCGCCTCTCCCTGAGCTATCCCAGTGAATCCCTTCATGTTCCTTTTTACAACCCTTAGTCACCAGTATCAGGATTACAATGATGCCAGTGGCTCCATGGAGCCAAGCCCGTTCTCAGAAGGGCCCATGTGAGGAAGTGGGACTGTTGTTAAAGTTTCCTCTGAATAGTGTAGGGGTGCCTCAGTTTCCCCTATACAGTTCTTAAGTATCTAGGTGGTGGGATAAGGGTGTATGATCATTGCAGAGCCCTAGAGGGCAGGTGTGTGCAGGGGTCTGGACACAGACAGTGGCCGACACCCTGTTTCCTGGCCACTGATGGCCTGGGCCCTTCCCCCCTGCAAGGTGAGAGCTAAAGGGTTGGAGAACAAAGGAATCCGGTGACCTCCTGGCCTGGGAAAGGGACAAAGCCCAGAGGAGGAGGGGCTGGAGGGAGTTTCAGTTTGGGGCTGGCTGGAGACATGGAGTGAAGGGCAGACATGGCTGTCTGGCTCACTGCCCCCCAAAATGGACCCAGCTGAGAGGTCCTGTTCTCTGCACCTACAAGCTCTGTTTTAGACCATGTTCCTGTCGTCTAATAAACCTTCTGTTTTCCTAGCTGTCTGAGAGTCACGTCTGACTGCTTAGTTGTGGGGCAGGACCCTCTGGCTTCCCCAGGACCCCTGCCTGAGCGGACTCGCTGTGGGAAGCGCATGGAGGGGCAGAGGATGCTGAATGCTCTGAGGTCAGACCCAGGAAGGTGGAAGCTGCGTGAGCTGTGTGTCCTGCAGACAGGCTGCTCACAGGAAGGCGACTGCCCCAGAGTCCTACTGCCTTCATGGGGAGCAGTTCCAGAGCATTGCCCAGGGACTCCGTGACAACTGGTGGGAGCGGTGGGATGTACTGCACCCTGTGGATGGCACTTCCTGCAGTAAGTGACTGGGGAGCAGTAAAACGAAGGGGGACTGACGAGGACCAAGCGTGCTGAAGGCTCAGAGAAGAGCAGTTTCGGGGGGCGGTTAACCCCTGGGAGTGTGTGACCAGCGAGAAGGACTGTGCAGTAATGGGGTCCCCCTGGGGACTGCGGTGAACAGTCTCAGGTGCGGAGGAGCCTGCGTCTTGGCCCGGGGAGAGAGAAGGACTTTTGCAGTAACAGGGTCCCCCGGGGGATTGCAGCGAGCAGTCCCAGGGGGGAGGAGTCTGCAGCTCGACCCTGGCAAAGAGGCGGTGACCTCGAGAAGGGCTGGCACACTAGGGGTTCTCCCTGGAAACCATGGGGAGCTGCGAGCACACAGGCCTGTGAGAGTCCACAACAACTTGGGAAGAGCGGAGTGATGGCCTGTCACCGTCTCCTTAAGAAGGACATTGTAACCCTGTGCAGAAAGAGAGGGCTGTGCATTGGAAAGTTCACCAAGGCACAGGTTTCAGAGTAACAGCCATGTTAGTCTGTATTCACAAAAAGAAAAGGAGTACTTGTGGCACCTTAGAGACTAACCAATTTATTTGAGCATAAGCTTTCGTGAGATACAGCTCAATTCATTGGATGCATAGTGTGGAAACTGCAGAAGACATTATATACACAGAGACCATGAAACAATACCTCCTTCCACCCCACTCTCCTGCTGGTAATAGCTTATCCAAAGTGACCACTCTCCTTACAATGTGTATGAAAATCAAGGTGGCCCATTTCCAGTACAAATCCTGGCTTTCTCACCCCCGCCCCCCAAAAAACACACACACAAACTCACTCTCCTGCTGGTAATAGCTCATCCAAAGTGACCACTCTCCCTACAATCAAGGTGGGCCATTTCCAGCACAAATCCAGGTTTTCTCACCCCCGACCCCCCCCCCCACACACACACACAATCTCACTCTCCTGCTGGTAATAGCTCATCCAAACTGACCACTCTCCTTACAATGTGTATGATAATCAAGGTGGGCCATTTCCAGCATAAATCCAAGTTTAACCAGAACGTCTGGGGAGCGGGGGGGCGGGCAGGAAAAAACAAGGGGAAATAGGCTACCTTGCATAATGACTTAGCCACTCACAGTCTCTATTTAAGCCTAAATTAATAGTATCCAATTTGCAAATGAATTCCAATTCAGCAGTTTCTCGCTGGAGTCAGTTCATCGTGCAGCTGGAGGAACAGATTCCTGACCCCAAATGGGGCTATAGCAGGATCTGGGAGCAGCTGGAGTAGTAGCCAGGCATCCCCAAGACTTCTGTCCGCGACCAGACGAGGGTCTTCAGGATCGGGTTCCCCATCGGGGGATCGGAGACGGACGGGATTGGAGCTGAGTCTGAGAGAGCAAGAGGACTGTGAGAGCCAGCGAGAGCCCGAGAAAGAGCTGCAGAAGCAGCATGAACTGGCGATGATGGAGCGGAGAGGCCTAGGGGACCTCCCAGGGGTGAGGGGGATAGACCCCGGGGGGCCAGTTCCGCAGGGAACCTCGAGACTAAATTGCTGCCCCTGGTTAAGGAGGGCGGGGGGATGTGGATGCCACCTCACTGCCTTTGAGCAGGCTGGCGATTTGAACCAGGAGGACCCTGCGGAAAAGCCCCGGTGTCTAGCTCCATTGCTGGGTCCCAAGGCCATAGACTCCATCAGCCAGATGGGTGGGGAGGTGGACAGGCTCCCACTCCTGACCCCAACCTATCTCTCTGTGTGGAGTTTCCTGGGGTCAGGCCCCTCGGACCCCCAGTGGGAGCGGAAGGTGATGGTCAGTGGGGAGACATTCCTGGGGTGGCGAGATCCTGGGAGAGAGAGAACTGTTGTCAGGCCCTGGGTGGTGCAGCCTCAGAAGCTGAGGGGCTGTGTGAGCTGGGTGAGGGTCCCAGGGACGAAGCCCCTCGCCCTGCCTATGGCCCAGATCCCTGTGCAGACCCAGGAGGGGTGGGACTGGCTGGTCGTGGGGGTTCTCCAGGATACAAGCTGCCAGACCCTGTTGTGGGGTGACTGTGTCTCTTTGGGACAGGATCCAGGCCATGCTCCGGTAACTGCCAAGGGTTTGAATTTGAATCCAGGGAACCAATCAGCAGAGAGGGAAATGGTCAGTGAAAAGGCAGATGACCTGGCTGGCAGCACGGAGGAGCGGCTAGGCTCATGCTACCTGCCTGCCTGTAACCAGAGCCCTGGGGTTGGGTGGGACAGAGAGATGCTCCCCGCCCCTTTGTACACTGGAGAAGGGGCTCAGGCTGGCTCTGATGCACTGAGGAAAGCAGCGAGCTCGCTGCCTACCCCGACTGGGACAGCAAGGGCAGCGCTGAGCACAATGGGAGCTGAGACCCCAGCTGAGTGCGGGGAGACACAGGCAGGGCAGGGGATTTGTTGGGAGTGGCAAGGTGCTTGGTAAGGAAAGTTTGGATGAGCCTAGGCAGCCTTGTGAGCTGATGGCTGTGTCTAGTCAGCAGGGTGGGAAGGCGAGGAGAGTGGAAGATGAGTGTCCCAGGACCTTACCTGTTAGCTGGGTGGAGAATTGGGACAGTGAAGGAAACGTACCCGTGTCTATCAGAGGTGTTGACTTCCCTAATCAGGGAGCTACCCTGATCTCCAAGCAGTTGTCTGTGACCAGCCTTGTGTGCTGGCACAAGGGGAATGAGATCCCAAGCTGTGTGTCTCGGAAAGGAGAAAGTGTGTCCGGCTCTTCTTTGTCTGTGGAGCAGACAGAAGGGGCCTTTCAGCCTGTGATGGCTCAGGGTCGTGCAGTTGTCTCAGAGTTCATTCTGGATTCAGCTAAAGCCCATAAAGGGAAGGGTCCTAAGTTTGTATCTGCTCAGGAGAATGGCCCTGTAACTAGGTGGCATCCAGTTAGTGTCTATGTAAAATCCCAGAGAGCAGACAATTCTGGTGCTTGTATTTTGCCTGTTGCTAGTGTGTTGTTGGGAAAGGGTGGAGCAACTCTGTCTAATCAGGGTGAGATCCTAGCCAGGATACAAAGAGAGCATGAAGGTGATTTGATTATGTTACCTACTGAGGGTGTGGAAACCTGTAGCAAGAAGGAAAAGATTCCTGAACTCGTGGGTGGCAAAGGGAAGGAGAATGCTTCTGACCTTTTCTCTAGGAAGTCTGTAAGTTTGCCTGAAGAGGGATTGTGTAGGAATCCACCAGATGGGCCAGAGGTAATTCTGGATGTAAGGGAGACCCAGAAAGAGTCTGTTGTTGCTCAGGAAAGTGTTTCTCTAGAGCAAGCCCTCGGTGAAGAGGGTAAGAGCAGAATTTCTGTGAGGGGTGAATTGTTGCCTAGAAAAGCCCTAGGGAAAGGAATCCTCATGGAGTCTTTGCAAGCAGTTTACTGCAACTGAAGGGTGTGAAAGTGATTTAATCAAGAAAGTTTCAGTTCCTAACAGCCAGAAATTTTCGGTTGTGAATGGATCCACTGACTTTCCTGTTGAAAGATCCAGTGTGGATAGCTTTGAGAAGGTCTCAGATGAAGTGAAAGCTGTTAAGAAAGTTAAAGAGTCCGATAACCAACTGGCTGTGTTTCGCCAGCTTGTTGGGGAGTAGACCCAATCCCAGTTTGACCCCCTGGGCTTTTGGGGTGGCCAAAGGGCACGGGCCGCATAAACCTTCCCACATGCGGCCTGCGAGTGCTATCGAACACCCCGACCTAAGGGAGGGCGTGAAACTGGAAGGGCCTGGTGTAACTCCTACCAAGGAATGGGAGAGATGCTGGGGCATCCATGGCAACATTGGTGGCTTAAAACTTCCCCAGGTCACCGGCCCTGCTCAGTTCGATCTGGAAGGGGGGAGAGATGTGACGAAGTGGGACTGTTCTTAATGTTTCCTCTGAATAGTGTGGGGGTGCCTCAGTTTCCCCTGTGCAGTTCTTAAGTATCTAGGTGGTGGGGTAGGGTGTATGATCATTGGAGAGCCCTAGAGGGCAGGTGTGTGCAGGGGTCTGGACACAGACAGTGGCTGACACCCTGTTTCCTGGCACCTGATGGCCTGGGCCCTTCCCCCCTGCGAGGTGAGAGCTAACGGGTTGGAGAACAAAGGAATCAGGTGACCTCCTGGCCTGGGAAAGGGACAAAGCCCAGAGGAGGAGGGGCTGGAGGGAGTTTCAGTTTGGGGCTGGCTGGGACAAGGAGTGAAGTGCAGACGGGGTTGTCTGGCTCACTGCCCCCCAAAATGGACCCAGCTGAGGGGTCCTGTTCTCTGCACCTACAAGCTCTGTTTTAGACCACGTTCCTGTCGTCTAATAAACCTCCGTTTTCCTGGCTGGCTGAGAGTCACGTCTGACTGCGGAGTTGGGGGGCAGGACCCTCTGGCTTCCCCAGGAGCCCCGCCTGAGCGGACTCGCTGTGGGAAGCGCATGGAGGGGCAGAGGATGCTGAATGCTCCGAGGTCAGACCCAGGAAGGTGGAAGCTGTGTGAGCTGTGTGTCCTGCAGACAGGCTGCTCACAGGAAGGCGACTGCCCCAGAGTCCTGACTGGCTTCATGGGGAGAAGTTCCAGAGCATCGCCCAGGCTCTCCGTGACACTGCCCAGCCTGCAGGTCCCAGCTGGATGGTAGGGGGACGCTGGGACGGAAAGGGCTGAGAGACCCTGGGCAAGATTATTGTCCACAGAGACTGCCGAGGGCTGGAGAGGAGCCGTGACATTGGGGGGAGGAGAGGGTCGGTTCTACCCGAGGCAAGAGACGGCCAAGAGGAGGGACTGATGTTCCCCCATGCTGAGAACCCGGCCCCTCAGGGAAAGCAAGTGGGAACTGCAGACAATGCACCTGGGAGGTTATTGAGTCCCGCAGGAAGCAGAAGGGACACGAGACAGGAAGGTGCAATTAGGAAGATGTCGAAACAATGACCGTCTCTCCTGACCTTCGCTGCCTCAGGGCGGGGTTGGTGAATGGGATGATCTGTTTTGCAGTGAAGGGGTGATTGGGGTGGGGTAGCGGGGCGGGGGTCTGTATTTCTCTCAGTGAGGGGTGATTGGGCTCAGTGGGGGCTGGGGGTCTGTGTCTCAGTGAGGGGTGATTGGGATGAGTGGGGGCTGAGGTTTCTGCCAGTCCTTTATCAACCCACTTCTCCCACCAGAGAGAGTGACACAACCCCCTCAGTCTCCTACTCTGCCCCAGAGCCAGCTGTTTAACCCTTTGGCACCCGCTGGGTAGCAACCCCTGGACAAGTCAGTCCCTGGCAGACATCTGTGAGGATGGGACGCAGCAGGGAGGGGGGAGTGTTGACCTGGGAATGTGCCCTGGGGATGGGAGACCTGAGAGCCTGTCACCTGAGCCAGGAGGGAGAGGGGGAGGGGGAGGTAGCACCTCTGCCCAGGAATGTGGATGGAGGCTGCAGCAGGGAACCTGCTGGGTGGGTTTAGTTTCAGTTTGGGGCTGGGTGGAGGAACGCAGGGAACCCCAGGGCTGGGGTCTAAGCTCCCTGCTCCCCCAGAAGGACTTGACTGAGGGGTCCTGGGTGTCCCCACAAGCTCTGTTTTGGACTGTGTTCCTGTTGTCCAATAAACCTTCTGTTTTACTGGCTGGCTGAGAGTCTCAGTGAATCCCAGGAAGAGGGGTGCAGGGCCTGGACTCCCCCACACTCCGTGACAACTGGTGGCAGAGGTGGGATGTACTGCACCCCGTTAACGGTGCTTCCTGCAATAAGTGACTAGGGAACAGTAAAACGAAGGGGGATTGATGGGGACCAGGCGTGCTGAAGAGTCAGAGAGAGACGGTTCCAGGGGGCGGTTAACCCCTGGGAGTATGTGACCAGAGAGAAGGACTTTTGCAGTAACAGGGTCCCCTGGGGGATTACAGTGAGCGGTGCCAGGGGCGGAGGAGTCTGCAGCTCGACCCTGGCAAAGAGGTGGTGACATCAAGAAGGACTGGCACACTAGGGGCTTTTCCTGGAAACCGTAGAAAGCTGCCCGGCCTCCGAGTGGCCAGCAGGGAGAGGTATGCTAAACACCTTAAGAGTGACCTGGTGGAGCTGTGCAGGCAGAGGGGGCTGCGCACTGGGAGGTCCACCAAGGAACAGCTGATTGCCCAGTTGGAGGAGAGGGATCGCTTGGATGACCCAATCCCTGTCCCTGAGGGAAGCCGCCCGGTGGACGCAGCGTGGGCCCTGGGGCCTGACCGGGCTGGGAGGGGTCAGACTGCTGCCCAGGACATCCCGAGACCCTTCCTACCTATGCCTGGGGGAGGGGTTGGGGGAAGCCTGGCAAATACCGAGGGCACCCTGACCCCGGCAGCCAGCAGGGAATCCTCCCGGCGGAGCTCCCCATCCCTGGAGCGGATGCGGCTGGAATGGGAGAGGGAGATGAAAATGAGGGAGCTGGAGGATCATGAAAAACAACGTCAACATGAGGAGAAACAACGTCAACGTGAGCAGGAGGAGAAGGAGAAACAACGTCAACATGAGCAGGAGGAGAAGGAGAAACAACGTCAACATGAGCAGGAGGAGAAGGAGAGGGAGCGTCAGGAGAAGGAGAGGGAATGTCAGGAGAAGGAGAAACAAAGACAGCATGAACTGGAGCTGGCCAGGCTGAGGAGCAGTGGGGCCCCGGCTGCGGTGAGTGAGGGGGGACCCAAGACTGAAAGGAGCTTTGATAAGTGCTTCCTGGCCCAGCGGAAGGAGGGGGAGGACATAGATCGCTTTCTGACGGCCTTTGAGAATGCCTGCGAGCTGCACAGGGTTGACCCTGCAGACAGGCTCCAGTTCCTCACCCCCTTACTGGACCCCAAAGCCGTGGAGGTGTACAGCCGAATGACAGGGGCAGAGGCAGGGGACTATGAAGTGTTCAAACAGGCCCTGCTCCGTGAGTTTGGGCTGACCCCCGAGATGTACCGGAGAAGGTTCCGGAGCCAGCGTAAAACGCCTGAGGTCACCTACCTACAACTGGTCAACCGGATGCAGAGATGTGCCCGCAAGTGGACAGCTGGGGCCCAAGCTAAAGAGGACCTGCTTGACCTAATCGTACTGGAGCAGCTGTATGAACAGTGCCCGTCCGACCTGAGGCTGTGGTTGGTGGACAAAAAGCTCGAGAACCCCCAGCATGCAGGGCAGCTCGCCGACGAATTTGTGAACAGTCGGTCAGGGGGTAGGCGGGAGGAGTCCCAAAAGAACAGGCCCTCCCTGATGCAGAGAGAGAGTCACCATGGGGCCTCCCAGCGGGGAAATAGGGAGAACCCCCTCCAAAGGGGAACGCCTAGTGTCGGGCCCCTCCGACCCGCTCGAGGGGACCAACATGACCTGAGCTGAGCAGACCAACATGACCTGAGCTGAGCAGACCAACTGAGCAGACCCAACCTACCCAGGGTTAACTGGGTAGGGACTCAGCTGGATGAGGGGCAGACGACCCAGGAAAGGGGGGCTACAGTTTACCACCTGCTCAGGAGGGAAGAGTACCCCAGGCCAGCTCCGCCAGAGGGCTGGATGCTCTGGACTCAGGGTGCTCGGTTTACAGGATGGGCGCGGGGCTTTCCCTCCGGAGAGAGTGCCTTGTTCCCCTGGAGGTGGATGGGAGGAAGGTCAATGGATACTGGGATACGGGCGCGGAGGTGACGCTGGCCCTGCCTGAGGTGGTGGCCCCAGATCGGGTGGTGCCCAACACCTATCTGACCCTGACAGGGGTGGGCGGGACCCCATTTAAGGTGCCCGTGGCAAGGGTACACCTGAAATGGGGGGCCAAGGAGGGCCCCAAGGATGTGGGGGTACACCACCATTTGCCCACTGAAGTTTTGATGGGGGGAGACCTAGAGGACTGGCCAAGAAAGCCCCAGACCGCCCTGGTTGTAACCCATAGCCAGAGTCGGCGAGGGACACTGCACCCTGACCTTGGGGAGGGTACCACACCGGAGGCACAGGACCCTACCCTGGTGGGGAGGGAGCGCCGTGGGGCACGGCTCAGAGAGGCGGAGGCCTCAGACCTGGCCACTGAGGGGGAACCGGGCCCCATCCCTTCCCCAGCCGCTGAGTTCCAGGCCGAGTTGAGGAAAGATCCCTCCTTGCGGAAGCTCAGGGACCTGGCTGACCTCAGTGTGGTACGGACCATGAGGAGAGGCTGCCAGGAGAGGTTCCTGTGGGAGAAGGGGTTCCTGTACCGAGAATGGGCTCCCACAAGGGAAGTAGAGTCCTGTGGGATCAGGAGGCAGCTGGTGGTCCCCCAGAAGTATCGCCGCAAGCTACTGTACCTGGCCCATGACATCCCCCTCGCAGGGCACCAGGGAATCCGGCGCACCCGGCAGAGGTTGCTACAGAACTTTTACTGGCCCGGGGTCTTTACCACTGTCCGGCAGTATCGCCGATCCTGTGACCCCTGTCAGAGGGTGGGGAAGGCCCGGGACAAGGGGAAAGCGGCTTTGAGACCTTTGCCCACCATAGAGGAGCCTTTCCAGAAGGTGGCCATGGACATCGTGGGGCCTCTCAGCAAGACGACCCAGTCGGGGAAGAAATACATTCTGGTGGTGGTAGATTTTGCCACACGCTACCCCGAGGCAGTGCCCTTAGCTTCCATTGAAGCAGACACCATGGCAGATGCGCTCCTGACCATTTTCAGCCGAGTGGGGTTCCCCAAGGAAGTCTTGACAGACCAAGGCTCCAACTTCATGTCGGCCCTGCTCCAGTGATTGTGGGAGAAATGTGGGGTCTGGCACGACTGGGCCTCAGCTTATCACCCCCAGTCCAATGGGCTGGTGGAGAGGTTTAACGGGATGCTAAAGATGATGCTGAAAACCTTTATGAACCAGCACCCGCAGGACTGGGACAAGTACTTACCTCACCTGCTGTTCGTGTACAGGGAGGTGCCCAAGGAGTCTACCGGATTTTTGCCTTTCGAACTGTTATATGGAAGGAGGGTGAGGGGCCCCCTGGACCTGATGAGAGATGAGTGGGAGGGGAAGGCCACTCCCGATGGAGAGTCAGTGGTGGAGTATGTCTGGATCTTCCGAGAGAGACGGGCTGAACTCATGGGCCTGGCCAGGGAGAATCTGGCCAGAGCCCAGAGGAAGCAGAAGGTCTGGTATGACCCCACGGCGCGGGCCCGTGCCCACCCCACCAGGGATCAGGTGATGGTTCTCATCCCTGTGAGAAAGAACAAACTACAGGCTGCCAGGGAGGGCCCTTTCAAGGTTGTCAAGGAGCTCAATGAGGTAAACTATGTGGTGGAGCTGTCAAACCGGGTGCACCACCACCAGGTGTACCATGTGAATATGATGAAGCCATATTATGCCAGGGGGAATGTGGTGTTGGCCGTGTGTGGACAGTGGGAGGAGCAGGGAGATGACCCTTTAGTAGATCTATTCCCTGGGACCAGAGCTGGTTCCCCCCTGGAAACAATTCCCCTCTCGGATCAGCTAACCCCTGCCCAGCAAGCTGAGGTCAGGGGGGTGCTGCATCCGTACCGACAGCTGTTTTCCAACCAGCCTGGACGCACTAATCTGACTGTCCACCGGGTGCAGACGGGGTCGCACCCGCCGATAAGATGCTCCCCCTTCTGAGTCACAGGGAAAACTGCTCAGGACCTGGAAAGAGAGGTCCGGGACATGCTGGCTTTGGGGGTGATCCAGCCATCGGCCAGCCCTTGGGCCTCGCCGGTGGTGCTGGTCCCCAAAAAGGATGGGTCGGTCCGGTTCTGTGTGGACTAGCGGAAGCTCAATGCCATCACTGTATCTGATGCCTACCCCATGCCCAGGCCGGACGAGCTCTTAGACAAGCTGGGAGGAGCTCGGTACCTTACCACCATGGACCTTACAAAGGGCTACTGGCAAGTGCCGCTGGATGCAGATGCGCGGCTGAAATCGGCCTTTATCACCCCTCTGGGGCTCTGTGAGTTCCTGACCCTGCCTTTCGGCCTCAAGGGAGTGCCGGCCACCTTCCAGCGCCCAGTGGACCAGCTACTGAGGGGGATGGAGAGTTTTGCCGTGGCGTATATTGACGACATCTGTGTCTTTAGCCAGACCTGGGAGGACCACGTGTCCCAGGTTAGACAAGTGCTGGACCGACTCCAGGGGGCTGGGCTGGGCTGACTGTAAAAGCGGAGAAGTACAAGGTGGGGATGGCTGAAGTATCTTACCTGGGCCATCGGGTGGGGAGCGGCCGCCTAAAGCCGGAACCAGAAAAGGTGGAGGTGATCAGAGACTGGTCCGCTCCCCACACCAAAAAGCAGGTCCAAGCCTTTATTGGGATGACAGGGTACTACCGAAGATTTGTGCCCCACATTAGTGCCATCGCCACCCCCATCACTGAGCTATGCAAGAAGGGGAAGCCAGACAAGGTGGTCTGGACCGAGCAGTGCCAGGAGGCTTTCCGGGCGCTGAAGGAGGCTCTGGTCAGTGGCCCAGTTCTGGCAAACCCAGACTTTGACAAGCCCTTTGTGGTGTTCACCGATGCCTCAGACACAGGACTGGGGGCGGTGTTAATTCAGGAGGATGAAAAGGGGGAGAGACACCCCATCATGTACCTGAGCAAGAAGTTGCTACCCCGGGAGCAACACTACGCGGCCATCGAGAAGGAGTGCCTGGCCATGGTGTGGGCCCTCAAGAAACTAGAGCCCTATCTCTTCGGGCGACACTTCACCATGTACGCCGACCACTCTCCCCTAACCTGGCTGCACCAGATGAAAGGAGCCAACGCCAAGCTCCTGAGGTTGAGCCTGCTCCTGCAGGATTACGACATGGACGTGGTCCACGTGAAGGGAAGTGCCAACATGATAGCGGATGCGCTGTCCCAGAGAGGGGGCCCCGAACTTCCCCAGGTCACTGGTCACAGTGACCCCGCTCAGTTCAGTCTCGAAGGGGGGAGAGATGTGAGGATGTGATGCAGCAGGGAGGGGGGAGTGTTGACCTGGGAATGTGCCCTGGGGATGGGAGACCTGAGAGCCTGTCACCTGAGCCAGGAGGGAGAGGGGGAGGGGGAGGTAGCACCTCTGCCCAGGAATGTGGACGGAGGCTGCAACAGGAAACCTGCTGGGGGGGGTTAGTTTCAGTTTGGGGCTGGGTGGAGGAACACAGGGAACCCCAGGGCTGGGGTCTAAGCTCCCTGCTCCCCCAGAAGGACTTGACTGAGGGGTCCTGGGTGTACCCACAAGCTCTGTTTTGTACTGTGTTCCTGTTGTCCAATAAACCTTCTGTTTTACTGGCTGGCTGAGAGTCTCAGTGAATCCCAGGAAGAGGGGTGCAGGGCCTGGACTCCCCCACACTCCGTGACACTTGACACCATCCAATTAGGCCTGAATAAAGACTGGGAGTGGCTGGGTCACTACAAAAAGTAGTTTTCCCTCTGTTGATACTCACACCTTCTTGTCAACTGTTGGGAATGGGCCACAGGCACCATGATTAAATTGGCTTCATTAACAGTGACCCCCGACTTGGTAAGACAACTCCCATCTTTTCATGTGCTGTATATTTATACCTGCTTACTGTGCCTTTCACTCCATGCATCTGATGAAGTGGGGTATGGGCCACAAAAGCTTATGCCCAAAGAAATGTGTTAGTCTCTAAGGGGCCACACGGACTACTTGTGGCTTAACAAGGTGGAGGGAGAGGGAGTTTTTGTTACAGAGGGCCAGCGAACAGCCTGGAAAATGGATACCCCAGCGACTGGTGACCGGGAGGCCCAGCTCGAAAGTCACAGCCAGTTCTGGCCAGCGGGTGGACAATAGGCTGCGGAGAGAGGACCCCGGTGACCTGACCAGCTGGTTCCAGCCAGTGAGGACCAAAGACGGATGCGAGGAGAGGCTGAGAGAAGAGGAGGCCCAGGCTGCCTGTTTACCTGGGACAGAAGACAAAGGACAGAGATGGGTCTTGGGGGAGGTGATGTCAGATGCCCAGCTGGAAGGAGGGGTTTTCTGGGCTAGGAGGAGAGAGCAGAAAGAGCCCACGTGGATGCAGTGGAGACTTAGATGTATGGTGCTGAGGGAGGCCAGGCCTGAGGCCCTGAGAGTTTCCTGTGCTGTGCTAAGATGATCAATAAACGCTCCTGTGTTACGCTGGCTGAGAGTTGCTCCGGTCTCGAGAACAGGGTGGCATTATTCCCTCTGGGAGTGGAGGCCCCGGAAGTCCAGAGCGAGTGGATTCCCTGAGGGGGCCCACGGCAAGAGACAGACATGCTGAAGGCTCGGAGAGGTGCGGTTCTAGGACGCGGAGGGGCCTATGGCTTAACCCCCGAGAGAGCGTGGACCCCGAGAAATGTTGTCGCACTGAAGGTGTTTCCTCCCAGGGACCGTACAGAGCCAAGAGAGCACGAGCCCTGTGAGTCAGTGACAGGTGGCCCTAGAGACCAGACCCTGCGTGCCCTGGGCTCCCTGACTCTGGGGCTGTCCACCTGGCATGCTGCCCTGGAGGCCAGAGCCTGTAGGCCCAGGGCGCTGAGGAGCTGCAAGCCTAGGACCATCACAGCCAGTGCTGCCAGGGGGATTCCGGGCACGTCGAGGGGTACGGGGCCCTGGCAGGCTGGGAGCGATCCTCCCCTACAGAGCAGCAGAGGGGGAAGGGGCATTTCCCACCCCGGGAGCTGCAGCAGCCCCCAAACGTTGTGTATGGAAGCAGTGAGACTATCTCCTCTCCAAGAGCAATGTCCCGCATTCCCCAGAAGGGAGCGGTTTGATAACAGCCTGGGCACAGAGGGTGCAGAGTGTCCGGGTGCAGTTCCTCAGAACTCTCGGGTCGGGGGGAAAGGGGGTAGGAGTGAAATCCCTTGGCACGTTACACAGCTCGGTTCTGTCCCTCCCTCTCGCTCAGTTCCAGGGAACTCCGCAGGGGACTCAGCAGGTGACCCGGCCATGAAGGGAGCCCAGATCCGCACGCAGCCTGTGGGTGACGCCTGTTCTGCCCCCTTGACACCGAGGATTTCACAGCCTCCCACGGACATGTCCTGAGCGAACGAGACCCTGCTCACCCCTTCTGCACCCGCAGCAGAGGCCCAGGGGCAAGGGGCTCCAGTACAGTCCAGGCCCTGGGGGCTACTCTGCCCCATGGACTCGTGGGGTCTCCCGGGTCATCGTCCCAGATGCACACTGAGGCACTTGGTGCCGCCTGCCGACCCCTCCTCCTGCCTCGTCTGCAGCCCCCAAGCTGGACGTGCTCTGAGCAGGGCTGTCCCTGCCCCTGCCTCTGCTGGCTGCCTGCTGCATGGCAGGGAAGGGCAGTGGGGAGTGCTGATGACCCATTGCTTGCTGCCCAGAGGAGCCTTGGGAGCCCCAGGGAGAGCTGAATGGGAGCTGGGCCTGAGCCAGGGGATGGTAACATGTGGCATGTGGCCCTGCGACCTTTCTGCAGTAAGAGCGTTGGGTGTCAGCCTAGGGAGGTCAGAACCCGCCGGGCTGGCTCACAGGGTCCCAACCTCAAAAGTGTGAGCGAAGCATGAACTGAGGCCTCCATCTGCAGCCAGCCTGCAGCAATAGCTCCACTCGGCCCGGCCCATGGATCTCAGGCCAGGCTGGGGGCTCTGCCAGTCTGTGCAGCCCCCGGGGATGGGCCATGGGCCCTCTGAGGCGAAGCCCTGAGTCACAGGCCAGGCCCTGCGTGATGTGACAGGGGGACTCAGGGGGTGCAGCTGAGCCCTTCCCCCAGCCCCTTGGTGGAGTGGCTCCGGGTGGCTCGACTCCCTTCGATCCCCTCACACCTGCTCTCCTCCCCCCTGAACCCGGCCCACAGGCCCTAAGTGACCCCGCTGCCTGCTGTCACGCTGGCCAATGGAACAAGAGCAGGGTGTCTGTACAGCGCCTGGCACAACAGGGCCCTGATCTCAGTAGGGCAGGGTCTGTTTTTCACTGTGTGACTCTGCAGGGCTTGGCACAATGGTTCCCCGATCTTTGAGGCCTCTGTATCAGGGTGTCCTGTAGTAGCCACCAGGCAGCAGAAGGAATCCCTGGAGCTGGATGGATTTATCCTAGATGCTCGGCGGGTGCTAGTTATAGAGAATTCCTTGGGGTATCGCCCTGTCCCGGTTCTATGCAAAGCCACAAAGTTACTCTGGCAGCGTCGCTGCTCCAACGGGACCAGAATCTGCCCCCTCCTGAGGAAAGGTCGGGGACAGGCTTTGTTTGTACAAGGACATGACGAGTGCTGATCAAAAATCTCCAGGGCGTGAAGGCACCCCCTCCCGCCTCTTTACGAGGAAGCCCAGCCCATGCCCTGACCTTCCCCCAGGCTAGCAAACCTCATCCCCTTGGAGCAAAGGAGAATATATAAGCGCAGTTTGGCTGCTCGAGAAGGAACATTTCCAATCCAGTGCTGCCACCAGTGACTCCGAACGCTGACTGACGGCACGGCAGAACAGCATGGCAAATTTTGTCAGTTTCCAGAGGTTCTCAGACCCTCCTGTGACGATCTCCGGAGATGACCCATGTATACCTGATGACTTAACTGAGTCCACTGTCCAGAGCATCACTGTGGCAGGAGTCCCCTGGGTCATCTTTGATTCTCTCAGTTATGGAGGGGACTTCAGAATCTTCAGGGTTGGAGAAGATCAACCATTCCCCCCGATGCTCAGCAGCGGGATCATCCAATCTGTGCGCATGATCAATGGGGGAATCGACAACTCCGAAATCAGCTTGTATCCTCACCCTTTCTTCAGGGGCACAGGGGAGACGTTTCAAAGTAAGGCATCTCAACTGCAGGAAAAGTATTTTTCTCTCAAAGTTACTAAGGGAGCGGTGGTCTTCTTCGATGGGGAAAACTACACAGGAGAGAAGAGGATCCTGCTGAATGGAGACGAGGTGCAGAATTTCACTGCTGTGAAGTTACCCTCCATTGGCAAATCAATGAAGACTGCCGGGGACATGGGGTCGCAATGAAAATGGGTGAGAACATTCCCCTTCCCTGTGAAGAGAGGAACGGCTCCAGGGCCCCACCTGTTCCCTAGTGGTGGTGGGTGGTGTTTGGGGGGTCTGTGTCTCACTGAGGGGTGGTTGGGGTGGGTGGTGGCTGGGAGGGTCTGTGTCTCAGTGAGGGGTGGTTGGGGTGGGTGGTGGCTGGGGGGGTCTCTGTCTAAGGGGTGATTGGGGTGGCTGGTGGCTGGGGGGCGTCTGTGTCTCCGTGAGGGGTGATTGGGGTGGAGAGGTGGCTGGGGGGGTCTGTGTCTCATTGAGGGGTGATTGGGGTGGGGGTTGCTGGGCGGTCTGTTTGTCAGTGAGGGGTGATTGGGGTGGGTGGTGGCTGGGGGGGTCTGTGTCTCAGTGAGGGGTGATTGCGCTAGGGTGACTGGGGGGTCTTTGTCTCGGGGGGGGTGATTGGGGTGGGGTGGCTGGTTGGTCTGTGTCTGAGTGAGGGGTGATTGGGGTGGCTGGTGGCTGGGGGTTCTGTGTCTCAGTGAGGGGTGATTGGGGTGGGGTGGCTGGGGGTTCTGTGTCTCAGTGAGGGGTGATTGGGGTGGGGTGGCTGGGGGATCTGTTTCTCAATGAGGGGTCATTGGGGTGGTTGGTGTCATGGAGTATGGGGGAGTCAGGGCCCTGCACCCCCCCACACACACTTCCTGCGATTCACCATGACTCTCAGCCAGCCAGTAAAACAGATTTATTAGACAACAGGAACACAGTTTAAAACAGAGCTTGTAGGTACAGAGAAGAGGACCCCTCAGTCAGGTCCCTCTTGCGCGGTGGGGAGCCCAGACCCTGGTTCTGGGCCTCCCTCTGTTTCCCCAGCCAGCTCTAAACTGAAACCCCCTCCAGCCCCTCCTCTGGCCTTTGTCTCTTTCCTGGGCAAGGAGGCCACCTGATCTCTTTGTTCTCCAACACCTTCAGTTGGCACCTTGCAGGGGAGGGGCCCAGGCCATCAGTTTCCAGGAGACAGGGTGTCGGCCATTCTCTGTGCAGACACCATCACACTGGCCCTCTTGGGCTCTGCAACAATCACACCCCCTTATCCCACCACCTAGATACTTAACAACTGCAAGGAGGAAACTGAGGCACCCACACAGTATTCAGAGAAAACATTAAGAACATCCCCACTTCATCACATCTCTCTCCCCTTTGAGACCGAACTGAGCGGGGTCACTTTAGCCGGTGACCTGGGGAAGTTAGAACCCACCAACGTTCCCATGGATGCCCCAACATTTCTCCCATTGTTTGGTGGGAGTTACACCAGGCCTCTCAGGGTTCCTTCCCCACTCTGAACTCTAGGGTACAGATGTGGGGACCTGCATGAAAGACCCCCTAAGCTTATTCTTACCAGCTTTGGTTCAAAACTTCCCCAAGGTACAAACTTTGCCTTGTCCTCGAACCCTATGCTGCCACCACCAAGCGTTTTAAACAAAGAACAGGGAAAGAGACCACTTGGAGACGTCTTCCCCCAAAATATCCCCCCAAGCACTAACCCCCCTTTTTCCTGGGGAAGGCTCCCCCACCTTGTGGCCCAGCTACAACACCTCTGCCATCCCCACCTTACACTTTCCAGCTTTTACCCGCAGTCCTGCCTCCTTGAGGCAGCCCAGCACCCTCTTCACCTGGGACACGTCTTCCTCCCAGGTCTGGCTAAAGACATAGATGTCACCAATGGAAGCCAAGGCCAAGTTCTCCATCCCCCTCAGTAACGGAACCACCCGGTGCTGGGAGGTGGCCGACCCCTGAGGTCAAAAGGCTGGACCAAGAACTCAAAGAGCCCCAAAGCGGTGAAAGCAGATTTCAACCTGGCACCTGGGTCCAAAGGCACCTGCCAGGTGCCTTTGGTGATATCCATAGTAATGAGTAATGAGCCCCCCACAGCTTGTCTAGTATCTCACCAGGCCTAGGCATGGAGTAGGCATCGGACATGGTGATGGCATTAAGCTTCCGATAGTCCACCCAGAATCGGATCGACCCGTCTTTCTTGGGGACCAGCCCCACGGGTGAGGCTCATGGGCTGTTGAACAGCTGGGTCACCTCTGAAGCCAGCATGTCCTTGACCTCTCTCTCCAGGTTCTGGGCTGTTTTCCCAGTGACTCTGAACAGGGGACACCTGATGGGAGGATTGGCTCCCATCTCAGGGAAGAGATCCACCAGGGTTTTTCCCCCTTCTCCTCCCAGTCATCCCTACTCCAGGTCCAGGGGTCCCCTCACTCTCCTCCCATACAGCAGCTCAAAAGGGAAGCACCCTGTGGATTCCTGGGGCACTTCCCTGTACCACAGGTGGGGCAGGTCCTTTTCCCAGTCCTGCGGATACTGATTCATAAAAGTCCTCAGCATCATCCTCAGGGTCCCATAAAATCTCTCCACCAGCCCGTTGGACTGAGGGTGATATGCAGAGGCCCCGGTGGGCCAGACCCCACATTTCTCCCACAAGCCCCAGAGGACTCAGTTTCCCTGGCTGTTACTGCTTTAACAAGGAGGGGGAGGATCGCCACCCTTACTTCTCCGCTGCTGCTGGCAGTTTGTTATATGGTTTTCATAAACTAGGGGGAGGTGCAGCCATTTTTTTCATAGCTCACTGTGACAAAGTTTGAGAACCCCGGGTTTAGTCAAACCCAAGTTGTTGGGCTCAGCAGAGCAGCGTGAAATTCTATAGCTTGCCTTGTATAGAAGGTCAGACAAGGTGACCTAATGGTCAATTCTCGACTTAAAATCGGAGAGCGTAAAAATACCTTGATCCACCAAAGTCTTCCTCTGTGATCTTGTAGAAGTCACTTAGGCCCACATCTTCAAAGACATTTAGGCCCCTAACTCCCATTGAAATCCATGAGAGTTAGGTGCCCTGAGACCTTTAAAAATCTGGCCCAATTTGTGCCCCACTTCCCCATACATGAAAGGAGAATATTACTTCCCTGCCTCCAGGGGGTGTTATGTGATATAGTACAGACAGAGGTACTCTGCTTCGACAATAATGGATGTCACATAAGGACTTAAAAGAGAGAGATTTGGGTGTGCGGGGTGGAGGCACCACCTTAACTGTATTTCCTGCTTTCTTCATTCTGGAAGAGAAAAAGGGCTCTCCTAAGGAACCTTAACTCTCCTCTAATGCAGGTGTTAGTGAAATTCTCATGATTTTTTTTTTTTGAAAACTTAAGCTAATTGATAGAGTACTTTGCAATCGATTTAAGAGGATCCACATAGGAGAACTGTACTGATGTAACTAAATTCATTTAGAAATCCATGTTGTTAAATTGGGGCAATTTCTGTGCACTGACTGGGTCTGAGTCAGCTTTTGTACGTCTCAGTATCCTGGCACCGTGTTTGTGGCATGTCCCAACATTGGCTGTTCTCAAGTCCCGAATCCTGTCTCAGTGCTGTGTGCCTGCGGCGCGGCCTGAAGATGCCTGTTCACAGCGACTCCCCCACCTCAGCACTGTGCCTGTGGCATGGGCCAAACAAGCCCCTTCTCAGCTAGTCACCCCATCTCAGCGCCGAGCCTGTGGCACGAACACACCTGTTCCCAGCTCCACCCACAGCCCAGTCTGTAACTCCCCAATACATCCTCACAGGGCCTGCCCCATATGCCCCCTCACAGCCCACCAGTGTCCCCCCTCAGGACCTGCCCCATACACCTCCTCACAGCCCCCCCCCGCCAGGGTGTCCCCTCAGGTCCTGCCCCATAAGCCTCCTCACAGTCCCCCAGTGTCCCCACAGGATCTGCCCCATAAGCCTCCTCACAGCCCCCTAGTGTGTCCCCTCAGGACCTGCCCCATACGCCTCCTCACAGCCCCCGCCCCAAGCGTGTCCCCTCAGGTCCTGCCCCATACACCTCCTCACAGCCCCCCCCATTCCCTCATTCTCCTCGTCCCATCCCTCATTCTCCCCGCAGACCCTCAAGATCCCTTCCTCGCTCCTCGTGACCCGCCCCGGGATTCCCCGTGCCGCGGATACACCGAGCCCGGGTGGGCGGGCGAGGGCCCCGCCGTGAGGCAGCGACCGTGGGGCTCGCGCGCCCCGTTTCTGCCCCGCCCCCTCCGCTCAGCCCGGCGCGGCGGTAGGCAGCGGCGGGGGGGGCGGGGAGGGGGCGGAGCTTTGGAAAAGGCGGGAAGAACCGGGGGCGTTCGCGAGTCTGCGGGGTGGGGAGGAGACAGCGCGAGATGGTGGGGGGCGGGACAATGGAACGGCCTCCTGCTCCTCCCAGGAGGGGCACTGGAACAGCTCGGCTTCTTCCATCCTGGAGGGAGAAGTCGCAGGGGGAGGGGCACTGGAACAGCTCGGCTTCTTCCAGCCTGGAGGGAGAAGTCGCAGGGGGAGGGGCACTGGAACAGCTCGGCTTCTTCCAGCCTGGAGGGAGAAGTCGCAGGGGGAGGGGCACTGGAACAGCTCGGCTTCTTCCAGCCTGGAGGGAGAAGTCGCAGGGGGAGGGGCACTGGAACAGCTCGGCTTCTTCCAGCCTGGAGGGAGAAGTCGCAGGGGGAGGGGCAAGGGAACAGCTGCCTCCCCACTGCTCCCCTCCCAGCCTTGGGGTGGGGGTTAAAGGACCAGCTTCCTCCCTTTAGTCCTCTTGCCACACAGCGTGGACAGAGTTGGTGGGTGTCACCCCCATTGCCCTGCTCTCAGGGGGAGGGGTCACAATACCCTCTGAACCTGGGGGCTGAGGGGGGTTGAGCCCCCTGCCCGCAGCAAGGAGTGGTGGGATTGGAAGGTCTTTGGTCACCAGAGAAACCCACCTCCATGACTGGACTCGGCACCAGGCCTCCATCCTCCAGGCTTCATGTCTGGCCTCTGGTAGCCTGGGGTCCACGGGGGGGCCTAAGTGTTTTGTCTCTGTCTTCAACAGCTGGACTCAACACTTGGCCTCCTTTCCCTGCCTTCGGCATCTGGACTTGATACCCGGTGTCGGTGTCTGATTTCTGTCTCAGCTTCAAACATCTGGCCGCAGCCTCTGGTCTGAACATCTGGCTGAAACATCTGCTCTCTAAGCCACCCGACTGCAGCCTGCATTTGACCTCAGCATATGCCGTCGACATCTGGCACAGTTAGATCAGGTTTTTTAGGTACATTTCTTTCTTCTGCCTCTTTTTAACGAGTTCCCGGGAATACTCTGGTCTGATATTGATAATTGGCTGAGGTGGCATCACTTTTGCAATCTCCTGCACCCTCTAATCTAACAAGAGTGAGGCATTTACATTTTCAGATTAGTGCACCCATCACCCCATTATTTACACTACAGCACTGAATAATCCTGTACCAACAAATATTTTCCACCCGCACCTGGTAGCGAGCAAAGCCTACTGCATGTCTAGAAAGTTTTTGGCCTCAGGACATGGGAGGAAAAGGTGGTTGTTTGTTGTTGTCTTCCCTAAACTTTATATCAGAGTTTAGGGCATGGGTTCCCACACTTTTGACTGGGATGACCCCATTTTAATGAATTATTTCCTTTCAGGGCCCCAGATAGCATGGAGGACACCATTTTGGAGAGCAAAATGGCATCCTCAGCACAGTGTGACCTCACGTGTATGGCGCATGCGACATCACGCCTCCTAGAGGATGCCAGTTTTCTCTACCAAATGGCATCTTCCATGCTGAATGACCTCATATGTGTGGTATGTGCAGAGTCATGCTGTGTGGAGGATGGCACATTGTAGAGCAATATGGCATTCTCAATACCTCATGATTTCGCATGTGTCATACATGTGAGGTCAGGCTGTGCGGAGCAAAATGGGTTGCTGGAACTCCATCTGCTGATGGCTGGGGTCGAGACACACAGTTAGGGAACTGCTGTGGGGAAGATTGAAGGTACTTTTCAGGCCAGGGACTAATGGGCTGCTTTGTTCGATTGATTGATATGGGTGAGTTAATTCATTATCTTTATGTGATTGTCCTGCTTGGCAGCCATCATTATGTGATTGAAAGTTGGGGCACCAGGAGCTTTTCCTTTGAGCATTTGTTTTATGGTTATTTAAATATATTTTCAGAAGTGATTTGTGATTTTGGGAGCCCAACTCAAAACACCTTGTGCAGAGCACCCAACCTGTGAAAATCAGCTCTCTTTGAAGGCTTGGGCTCCCCAGAATCGCTAGTTACTTTGGGAAAATGTTGGCCTGATTATTAAGTTATATAAAGGGCACTTTAAAATGCCTTGCTTATGGTGAAGATACCTTGTAAGTATAAAAATCACAATTCCATGGAGTGTCACCGACAATCAGCCCTTTAGGGTACAGTCTTCATTGCTGTCCAGAAAATCTAAAGGAAATGGTTTGAATTGTAACTTGGATATTTTCTGACATGTATATGCGTTAAAATGGCTGGGAATTTAGGGCCAAATATATCACATAACCTCTAATGCTGCGTTACTGGAGCCAAAAATCATGTTGGCAAACGTGATCTAAGCCCTGCAGATGATTATTGCATCCTAATGGGTGATGTAATTATTGCCATTTCTGTATGCATGCAGAACCACGAAGAAGCCTGCTGCTACCCAGTTTGTTCGAGCCATTCTTGCCCCATTGTGCCCTACGCTTACACAGAGCAGGTCTGTGCTCCTGTCTGGTGGCTGGAGTTTGAGCTAAGAGACCCTGAGCTAAAGAATCCTAAAATAGGGGATTCATAAACTGCTATATGTGGACTAACCATGAGAGGGAGCCGAGAGCCACAATGTCTACTAATGGTGGTAACAGTACCCCCATCACCAAGAGCTAAAAGCTGCCCTCACGGCGAAAGCTCATCCCAACTTTCAGAGTTCCATTGCGGCTCAAATCCTCATATGGACCATCTCTTCTGACAAATCTCACCTGGGAAGGAGCCACTGGGGGGGACTGAACCCTGGCTAGCTACATCTGAAATCATGCCAGAGCTGAAAGAGTTATATTTGTTTGCGCAAAGTCAGTCCCTGACTAATACACCTGTATGATGTCCTGCTGCTAGAGGGCACACAGCCACACAGGGTAGGTATGGGTTACACCTTCATTTGTTTTAAGATTTGAAAGTGGACTCTAGCCTTTGTAGGCACATTTTTGGCATGGCTTCTTGATGATTTGGGAATCTGCCCATGCAGTTCATGAATTCTGTGTGAGCTTATGAACTGTCCATCTGTATCTTTATTAGATTGCAAACTCCATTTTGAATGTGTGTGTGTGTGTGGGGGGGGGTCTTCTCTGTGATCTTGTCTCCATGGTAGACTGAAAGTCCAAGGTGTAATGATACAGCACTGACAGTAGAGGGTCATTAAATTGGGATGGTCCCCTATTGAAATAAAGACTGGCTCCCAACCTGGGGGATCAGTTTGTCAGGGGAGTGGTCCACTGGCAATGAAATTGCCTAAGGAAACAGATCCAAGAGTCACCTGACGGGGATGGGAAGATTAGAAAGGCAGGAGTTGATCTATTTGGGGTCTTTGGCTGTTGTCACCAGTTCAAGCCGAGGGGAAGTGATGCAGGAGCCTGATGAGGCAGGGGAACCCTGCCTACCTGAAGTCGGATGGTTCCCAAAGGATTCCCAAGGGAAGGGTGAGCCAGAGTGAGGGGCAATGTGTTTAGGATGTTTGTGGGTTTAGATATGAGCTGTTCTCTCTGTGTATTTCTTGTGCTTAAGTAAAGTGCAATAGTATTTTAGAATCCTATGCAAAGTGTCTCTCTCCATGTTACGTGTTTCACCTCATCATGGGCCCCCTGGGAGAGTTAAACTGGAAGGCTCCTATCTTCAGTGGGATTCTGGAAGAGGGTGAGATTAAGCTACAGGGGAGTCAGAGGAGTCAGCACTGAATCTAGCAACTGGGTGGTTGGACCCCCTGGCTGCAACTCTCAGGAGGGGGTGCTAGATAGATCAGCCCCCTGGGAGTGTGCATAAGGACCCCAAGACACAGCCAGTGTCTGGGCTCATGTCTATTCAGACTCTGGAGGCTTGAAAGACATGGAAACCAGTGTCTGGGTCCCCTCACAGCAGTCTGGTGGGGCACTGGATCAGAGCTTTGACAGCTTCCTAACAGGTTGTTTGGAAGTGGCTGCTTCTGTGCTCACAATCCAGTAGAGTCATGAGAACGTGGGGAGGGGTTCAGAAAGAGTTGCCACTTTTATTTCCAGCAGCATTCGACATGTTAGTGGAATGACCAAAAAGAGCAGCCCTGCTCCCATCTGCTTTGCAAAATATTGCTCTGTTGCCCTAGGTTGGGATTTTCAGACAGACCGAAGGAAATTAGGATTCTTTGCAAATCCCAACCCCGGTGTCTTTTGGGGGAAGAGATTTTGTGTCTCACATGAAGGATAGAAGGTGAGAGTCCGGATGTAGGGAGCTGGGCTGGATGAGGCTGAGAAGCCAGTGGAAGGGGCTGACGCCCAAAATATTTAAGAACAAATTAAACCTTCTCATGAATTTATCTGTAATCTGTGTCCTTTGAAGAAGCAAGACTGAGGTGCAGTTTATGGGTGGTTTTAATGGGAGTGGTTTCTTGTCCGACATTCAAGCCAAAAGAGCGTAACTGTTCTGGAAAGGGATCATTTTATGGAGTGCAAGGAGGCACCTCTAGAGTTTTGAGGATTATGTGCTGGAACATCTACCCTGAAAGGAAAACTTGCCACATGTTCTCTAGCCCTGGTAGTGTAGTTCTGTAGCTCAGTTAACGGATACTCTTCCCTCCTGCTCTTCTGGATTTGTGAGCCACTCCATTATTCATTTTTCCCAGTGCTGCTGCTTCCCTGGTTTCACCACTGAGGGAGAGAGAGGAATACTGGAGAACAGTGTCTCGTCTCCCGCCCCGCCCCCACCCCCGACCATACAGTAATCATTGCCTAAAAAGAGTTCAGAATTGACTCACAGTCGTGTCAGCGTTTACAGTGGAGCGAATCCTATCCCAGCCAGAAAAGAAATTTAATTTACTAAAATGTAGAAAAAACAACAGTTACTGAACATTTTTTGTGCGTTTGTATTTATTTTAATTTTTGCAAAGCTCTCGCAATCCCCCAGGGCAGCTGCGGGACAGAGCTCAGTGTCCCTCCGCTCCCTGTTACATCAAAAAGCATAAAAATCAAGGACTGTCACAGGAATCAGCTAGAGGCCCATTCAGTAGGATTCATGATTTTCAGTCAGCATTTGATTGGTGAGAGAGTTGTGAGGCAGCAGCACAGGGAGCGTAATGGCAGGTGTCATCATCGAAGTCAGCCAATCCGGTTTCGTCAGCGTTTGAGTTAGTAATTCCTAATTCTTAGTCCTGGGGAGAGATGGGAAATGGTCATTATGGTCCCAGTAACCCACAGGAAATCAGACAAGAACCCTCCCGCACTCCCTGGAGGAGTTTAGTCCCCCTCTATTCCCCTACAGCTGTGTGCGACCACCAGCATTTCACTTCCAGTATTGTGCATTGTACAGCAGTGCCCTTTACAAACTGCTGTTAATGGCACTGGATGGGAAAATGAGGGAGGAGAAGGCCAGGGGAGACTTGGGAGGGCTGGAACTGAGCTCTTGGATTTGTTAAAGGGAAGGGTAATTTTAGAAATTAAAACTTTC
The DNA here is from genome assembly GCF_965152275.1 of Natator depressus. NCBI lineage: Eukaryota > Metazoa > Chordata > Testudines > Cheloniidae > Natator > Natator depressus. The sequence continues at coordinate 17,333,397 of NC_134257.1, forward strand.
TTTTGGGGATTTGAGCTACCACTGGGATTTATGTGCTGGTTATCACACACTCGTCAAATCCCTGCCAGTGTGTCAGTATTTACACACACAGAGTTTATTCTGTCTGCCATGGGAATGCTGTTTCAATGAGCCAGCATTGCACTTCCCAGCATTGCATTCAATGGAGAGGGTGACAGGAGGAAAGGGGAAGAAGTCTTGTGTGCTTGAAGGGGGCAGCTCAGTGATGTTGAGAGTAGCCCTCTGCCCTGCTCCTGATCTGTGGTGCATGATCCTGGTGGCGAAGTGGCTCTCTCCTAGCAATTCTTAACAGCTCCCTGCATGGAGGCCAGGTGCCTTCTATCAGGACCCACTGGGAGGAACCTAACTAATTACAGGTGAACTGGACCCATTCCCTCTTACATGAACCAGTCTTAAATGAACACAGCCATCAAATGGGGAAGTTACCAGGGGACAAGATGGAATCTCCATCACTCAAAGTCTGTCAGTCAAGTCTTGGTATAAAATTTGCATAAGCATCTAGGTGATTTAGGAGTCCAAATCCCACATTCAAAATTGACGCAGGCACTTAAGAGCCTGAGTCCTGGTGAAAGTCTGGGGATATGAAGTACCGAAGTCTTCCTCACTTTTGAAAATGCAACTTACAGTCTTAACACATGTAGGCGCTGGTGAGGATTTTGCCAGGATATCTTTCTTTTGGGTGTGCCCTAGCTCACCTAGAAATCATGGGCTAGTTGCAGGAATGACTGGATGAAATTCCCTTTACTGTGTTATGCAGAAGGTCAGACTAGCTGAATAGAATGGTCCCTTCTGGCCTTAAAATGTGTGAAGCTATGAATTGTGCTAGTGGTGTTCTCTGTTAACATAAATTGGAGCCTGTCACTCCCCCATCCTCTCTCTAACTACCAGACAAGCAGGAAAATAATACCTCATAAATGAAAAGGTAAAGCTTTGTTTCTGCTCGCTAGTTGTTACTCCTTGGCATGGACTAAAGGCAGCAGCTGAAACAAACAGTTTTATGCCATTCGCAGATGCTGCTGGGTGGGGGACCCTTCTGTGTCAGGGCTGGTGGGCAGCAGCAAGAGCGGGGGGCACTTTTTTCCTTTCACTGAGGTTGTACCATGAAATATACTGAGGGTGCCTCCTTTAACTCAAATGGCTCCAGTCTCCATTCCCATTATGAGAGCTGCCAAGATAATGCAAGAGATTCTCAACGAGAGAGAACTTGAGATACTCACCACAGATCATTTCCCCATTAAACCCTTTAGAGAGAAAAAAACAAGAAAGTTATTTTTTTCCATTGACTTCCTGTGACATTGGAATGAGGGTGGTTAGCTCCTATCCCTGGCAGAAGCAGCTGAGGTGCTTGTGTCATGGCAAACTTTGTTGCTGTCCCAGAGCTGCTACTGACTTCTGGTGTAGCCCAGGGTGTTTAGCACCTTTTGAAATCGAGCCCCAGGCATTTGTACTTGAAACCCTCAACTGTGAGACCCCCTAAATGAGTGACAACTTTTCCTCCTGTTGGCCTAAATGTGTAAGGGAAACGGCATAGTAAGCTAACGTCAGTCAGTGAGGGCCTCTCTATTTCTCTGGCACACAAACTTCTTAGAACCAAATCTGTACACACCGAATCTGAGATTTGGACAAAAGTGGCTTTTAATCTATCTAACCACAAGAATAGATGTAAAGAATTTTCTTAATAAGTGAGGAGAACCTTTTATCCTCCTTTCTGCTCACTCAAACAATCCAAACTCAGCTACAGGGAATGCTAAAAGTTCACCTTTGGGCAAAGAGGAAAGCGCAGACATATCCAATCCTATTTCTGAGAGAGAATCGTCATTATAATAGCGAGTATGTTACTCCTACCATTACTTTCATTGTTACCACCAGCATTTGTACTGGCCCAGCGCTGCTTACCTTTGGGCAATGGACGGAGAAGAGGAGAATGGCAGCTATAGATTGATCTTGACCGTCCCACCAGGTTATCAAGCAACACCTGAAACTCCAGATTTTGAAACATGGGTGTGACACTCTATACCTTGGGGGAGCATCCTGTAACCCCCATATTCCTCATTTTTAGATAACTGTGATCTTGCATATAAAGCATGCCCGGTAAGGTATCAGGGGAAAGGTTATGATCTGCTGAAAGACATTGTTCTAGCTAAACATGTGTAGCACCAATGCATATGAAATTATAAGAATTGTGTTGTATGGTTTTCACTAAAATATGCTGTGGGTTTGGGAGACGCCCAGATACTAGCTACACAGAGACAATGACAAGGGAGGTAACCAACACCGGGGTGGGTGCTGTTGAACAGACATCACTAGCCATTGTCCAGCAAGGGAGCTACAGTGCAATGACTCACCTGCATGAGGCCACACCAAGGGAATTGCTCAACCTTGGCTGGGGACTCATGACACAGGGGCCCCATGCTTGGCTTTCTCCTGCCCCCACCTATGCTGCAAGCAACAAAGACACTCACTGAAGACTCCAGCAGAGGAGATTGGCCCAGGTTTCAAGGGTGAAATCTGTACATGAAGGGCTGCAATCTCCAGTGGGGTGAGAAAAACTGCTTAATCTAGATGTTGGGCAGTCTAATAGGGTTGAGAGCTTAGACTGCATGCTTATATTTTATTTTATTTTGGTAACTAACTCTGACTTTTTGCCTATCACTTAATGTCACTTAAAATCTATCTTTTGTAGTAAAAAAATTGTTTAACTGTTTATCTTTACCAGTGAGTTTGTACAAAGTGTGTGGCAAACCTGCTCAGCTTTGCAAAGCCTGGTGTATATCCCCTTTCCATTGATGAAGTGGTGAACCAATTAATAAATTTGCACTGCTCATCTTGATATATTGGTATATTCCTGAGGTACAGTGCTGGGAGCTGGGGGGATTTGGCTCTGGTGTCTTTCTCTGTGTGATTCATGAGTGGCTCTGGGAGCGTTCCTGCAACCTACCTGGGTGTAGGGCTCCACATGCGGTTGTGCTGAGTGATAACAGCACCTGAAGGGGTTTGCTGCTGGTCACTAACAAGGCATTGGGAGAGACAGCCCAGGCTAGAGGGAGTTAAGGGGGCACAGCGGTCCCACAGACCCAGGCTGCACCCCGGGGATCCCGTCACAATGGGAACCATTTTATAGGTCTGATTTCCCATCATGAGAGACACTAGGACTGCCAGGGATCTCTGCCATAGGAGAATTGCTCACCCTACCCGTTAAGGGAATGGGCTTCCATCACTTAACTTGGCCTCTGTCAAAATTATCAGGGTAATGTAGCAGACTCATAAAGCAAAGTGAATTTGCAGTGCTCACAGGCACCGCACCACTGATGCTGCGAACCACTGCTCTGACTCCAGTGGAGCTACATCCGTTTACTCTGGCGTATCTCCAATACAGAGATGTGGATTTACACCCATTTGGAATTTGACCCATAGCATCCCCTGGAGTTTTGGATAATTTACACCAGCTGGGGATTTGGCCCCACTGACTTTATTGCAGCTAAGACAGATTTCCATCAGTTGGGCATTGGCCCCACTAACTTTCATTGAACTATAGATGAGTGACACCAGTTGTTGATCTGGCCCCACATATTTTATTGAGGCAACACCAATTTACATTGTCTGGGAATCTGCTCCCTTGTATAGATGAGGTCATGTATGTGATTGCCTAGGGGGATACTATTATCCCAGTCTCAGGTAGGCAGCTTCACAGGATTTCCAGTGAATCACAGCTCACAATATCTATGACTCCATCTGGGACCCGGTCATAATGAAGAGAGACCACAGAAATGCAATAAATTGCCTACTTGTATAATAGGAGAATTGAAACCACAAAGAACACCTGGATTAACTCTTAGACACTCCTGTGGGACTTGGAAACCCATAGCTTTGTGTTTTGCCTCACTCTTTCCATGCGTGTCTAGGCTATTCCAGCTGAACACTGGGCTCAAGGTTCAGGCTTGCTAAGAAGTAATGAGATAATATAAAAGGGCTGGACAGCAAAATCATTTTGAGTACTCACCCCAACAAAACGTGGAGCTTGATTCATGAACTCCTGGAAGGAAATAGTGAGAGTAGGATCAAGAAACGCCCTTCTCCAATATCATTTCAATGAAGTTGATTCCTCACAATAGCAAAAGCGTTACCAGCCAGTTCTACGCTAGGAACGCTTTGCCAGTACAGTTCTACCAGTACACTAGTGAAAAAGAATGGCTCTGGTTTGGGAATCTCCCTCACATCCTCAGCCATGAAGACCGACGCAAAGAAATTATTTAGTTTCTCCGCAATGGCTTTATCGTCCTTGAGTGCTCCGTCAGCATCTCAATCGTCCAGTGGCACCACTGGTTGTTTAGCAGGTTTCCTGCTTCTGATCTACTTACAAACATTTTGCTATTACTTTTTGAGTCTTTTGCTAGTTGTTCTTCAAATTCTTTTTTGACCTTCCGAATTGTATTTTTACACTTCACTTGCTGGAGTTTATTCTCCTTTCTATTTTCCTCAGTAGGATTTAACTTCCACTTTTTAAAGGATGCCTTTTGCCTCTCAGTGCTTCTTTGACTTTGTTTAGCCATGGTGGCACTTTTAGGGTTCTCTAATTATGTTTTTTAATTTGGGGGATACATTTAAGTTGAGCTTCCATTATGGTGTCTTTACAAAGTTTCCATGCAGCTTGGGGGGATTTCACATTTGGCACTGTACCTTTTAATTTCTGTTTAATTAACTTCCTCATTTTTGTGTTGTTCCCCTTTCTGAAATTAAATGCAGCTATGGTGGGCTGCTGTGGTTTTTCTCCCACCCGAGGGATGTTACATTTAATTATATTATGCTCACGATTACCAAGCAATCCAGCTATATTCCCTTCTTGGACCAGATCCTGTGATCCACTTCGTACAAAATCAAAGATTGCCTCTCCTCTTGGGGGTTCCAGGACTAGCTTCTCCAAGAAGCAGTCATTTAAGGTGTCAAGAAACTTGATATCTGCATCCCGTCCTAAGATGACATGTACCCAGTCAATATGGGGATTGTTGAAATCCCCCATCATTATTGGGTTGTTTTTTGTTTTGTTTTGTTTTATAGCCTCTCTAATCTCTCTCAGCATTTCACAGTCACTATCACCATCCTGGTCAGGTGGTGGGTTGTCTATGGAATTACTATCCATAGAGATTCTATGGTCCAGTTTGGTTCGTTTAAGATTTTTATTTCGTTTGACTCTGGGTTTTTTCACCTCTAGTGCCACTCCCCCACCAGTCCGACCTGTTCTGTCCTTCCAATCTAAAGAAATAGTATTTTTAAATTCACCTCATACAAGTACTGTCATGCAATCTCTTTCATGTGAAAGTGAAACTTTCAAAGGTAGATTTTATTTTAAAATAACTGCACTCAAAAACAAAACCATGTAAAACTTTAGAGCCTACAATTCCACTCAATCCTACTTCTTGTTCAGCCAATTTCGAAGATAAAGAAGTTTGTTTTCATTTACAGGAGATAATGCTGCCCGCTTCTCACTTTCAGGTGACATTGTAAATAAGAAGAGGCATTCGCATGGCACTTTTGTAGCCGGCATTGCAAGGTATTTACGTGCCAGATATGCTAACCATTTGTATGGCCCTTCATGCTTTGGCCACCATTCCAGAGGATATGTTTCAATGCTCGTAACACTTCTTCAAAAAAAAAATGCGCTTATTGAATTTCTGACTGAACTCCTTGTGTGAGATTGTATGTCTCCTGCTCTGTGTTTTATCCGCATTCTGCCACATATATTTCATGTTATAGCAGTCTCGGATGATGACCCAGCACATGTTGTTCATTTCAAGAACACTTTCGCTGCAGATTTGACAAAATACAAAGAAGGTACCAATGTGAGATTTCTAAAGATAGCTACAGCACTCAACCCAAGGCTTAAGAATCTGAAGTGCCTTCCAAAATCTGAGAGGGACAAGGTGTGGAACATGTTGCTCTTTTAAGACTTCTGACAACACTCCAATGTGGAAACTACAGAATCCGAACCACCCAAAAGGATAATCAACCTTCTGTTGGTGGCACCTGATTCAGGTGATGAAAATGAACATGTGTCAGTCTGCACATTGCTTTGGACCATTATCGAGCAGAACCAGTCATTAGCATGGAAGCATGTCCTCTGTAATGATTATATAAAACAGGTGGACAGCAAAGTAATTTTGAGTACTCACCAGAACAAAACCTCCTCCAGCTGGATGTGGAAACACCTGTAAGGAAATAGAGCAGGATCAAGAAACTCCTTCTCCAATATCATTTCAAGGTTTCATAATTTTCATTGGAAAAAAAAATCTTTCTTGAGTGGCAACAGCTAATTTAGATCCTATCATTTTATATTACAGTTGGGATTTTGTTTTCCCATGTGCATTACTTTGCATTTATCAACAATGAAGTTCATCTGCCATTTTGTTGCCCAGTCACCCAGTTTTTGTGAGATCCCTTTGTAACTCTTCGCAGTCTGCTTTGGACTTACAAAACTACTCAAGATATTTATCATCTACAAATTTTGCCACCTCACTGTTTATCCCTTTTTCCAGATTGTTTATGAATATGGTGAGTAGTACTGGTCCAAGTACAGATCCCTGCAGGATACTACTCTTTACTGAAAATTGACCATTTATTCCTACCCTTTATGGCCCTTCATTTATTCCTACCCTATGGCCCTTCATGCTTTGGCCACCATTCCAGAGGATATGCTGCCATGCTCGTGACACTTCTTCAAAAAAAAAAAAAAAGAAAATGCGCTAATTGAATTTCTGACTGAACTCCTTGTGCGAGATTGTATGTCTCCTGCTCTGTGTTTTACCCGCATTCTGCCACATGTATTTCACGTTATAGCAGTCTCGGATGATGACCCAGCACATGTTGTTCATTTCAAGAACACTTTCGCTGCAGATTTGACAAAATGCAAAGAAGGTACCAATGTGAGATTTCTAAAGATAGCTACAGCACTCAACCCAAGGCTTAAGAATCTGAAGTGCCTTCCAAAATCTGAGAGGGACAAGGTGTGGAACATGTTGCTCTTTTCAGACTTCTGACAACACTCCAATGTGGAAACTACAGAACCTGAACCACCCAAAAGGAAAATCAACCTTGTGTTGGTGGCACCTGATTCAGGTGATGAAAATGAACATGTGTCAGTCTGCACATTGCTTTGGACCATTATCGAGCAGAACCAGTCATTAGCATGGAAGCATGTCCTCTGTAATGATTATATAAAACAGGTGGAAAGCAAAGTAATTTTGAGTACTCACCCGAGGAAAACCTACAGGGGGAGGTTTTGTAAACACCTGTAAGGAAATAGAGCAGGATCAAGAAACGCCTTCTCCAATATCATTTCAAGGTTGTTGATTCCTCACAATGGCAATAGCGTTACCAGCAAGCTCTACGCTAGGAGCGCTTTGCCACTACAGTTCTACCAGTACACGCGTGTGCTTTTGCTGGTATGGCATATTCTCCTGGAAAGGGAAATGAGGCCATGTCTACACTACAGAGCCTATGCCTGCAGAGGCCCTTGAGTAGATGCTGCATATGCTGACATAAACTTTTTCACACCCCACACAGATGGAGCCATGCCAGCAGAAGTCTGTATTTTAGACATGGCCCCAGACAGCTCTGCGAAGGGAAGCAGCCCCCCATCCTTGCTTCACAGGGGTGAGATTAACCTCTGAATCTGAATATGGGAGCTTCCTTTCTTGACTCTGACCAACCAAGATAAGAATTAGAGCTGGTCAAAAATTTTCCTCATGAATTTTTGTTGAAAAAAAAAATTCTCAAGCTTTTTCCAGAAAATTGATTAATACTTATAAGAAAATCAGAAATGAATTTTTTTTGCATTTTTTTATTTACTTTCCCCCCTTTTTTTCTTCTTTTCTGGAGCTCTTTGAAAAATTATAAATGTGTAAATTTCAAAGAAAAATAGCATTTCCACTTTTTTCGGAAATTGGACCCTGGGGAATCAAATAACAAAATTCCAAACTTGTTTTATAAAAAGAACAGGAGGACTTGTGGCACCTTAGAGACTAACAAATTTATTAGAGCATAAGCTTTCGTGAGCTACAGCTCACTTCATCAAATGCCTACAGTGGAAAATACAGTGGGTAGATTTTATATACACAGAGAACATGAAACAATGGGTGTTACCATACACACTGTAACGAGAGTGATCAGGTAAGGTGAGCTATTACCAGGAAGAGAGAAAAAAAAAACTTTTGTAGTGATGATCAAGGTGTAAGGTCATGTCTGCATTACACTGCATTGCCCCTGCGGAACATTCTGTGCATGCCAACAGACGGTCTTTTTCCGCCAATATAGGCACTCCACCTCCCTGATGGATGTTCGGTATGCTGATAGACTCACCCTTCTCTTGGTTTTGTTACGTCTATACTGGGGATTCTCCAGGAAAATATCTGTGTTGCCCAAGAGGGGTGATTTTTGCACACAGCTAGTTGATATAGCTGTGCTGGAAGAACTTTATAGTGTCGACCAGGCCCAGCAATACCAGCAAAAGCACAGTTGTGCTGATTACAACTGCAGCTACAGTAGGGAGAGGCTTTTGCCAGCACAGCCGTGTCAGTCAGGAATCAAACCTCCTCACACCCCATTCTATAGAGCTGTGCCAGCAGAAGTCTGTGTTTCAGACATGGCCCGAGACAGCTGTGGGATAGAAGACATCCCCTCTACAGTTCCTTCTCGGTACTCAGATTGACCCCCAGAATCTGGAATTTGGGAACTCCCTTTCTTGAGTCTGACTTTTCAAGATAAGAATTAGAGCTGGTTCAATTTTTTCAAAGGAATATTTGTAATAAAATTGTCATTTTTTTTCCAGAGAACAAATTCATTGTTTGATAGAATCAAAAATGAAAAAGTTTGACATTTTTTCATTTACTTGCCCCTCCCCCCCCGCTTCTTTCTTCTTTACTGGAGCTGCTTGAAAAATTATAGAATCTTTTTGGGATTTTTCAATGAAAAATTATATTTCAACTCTATTTCCAAAAATGGATCTTGGGAACCAAATGACACAACTCAGAACTTTTTTGTTTTAGTTTTCATTTATTTTAATAATGTTTCAAAATGCTTGAGCCCGCAAAGAATGAGACCTCCTGAATCACTGACCACTGCTGCACTTGTTGGCCTAAATGTGGAAGGACATGGCAGAGTAAACTGTTGTCAGTCAGTGAGAGCCTCTCTCTGTCTTCTGCACACAAACCACTTTTAACCACACATGTACACATCAAGTCTGAAATTTGGAACAAAAGCTGCTTTTGAGATATCTGAGCACAATAACATCTCGACAGTTTTCTTAATACGTGATGAAAACCCTTCAGCCTCCTCCCCCCACTGCTGTTACTCAGCATCTGTCTACACTTAAAACGCTACAGCGACACCGTGCAGCGCTAAATTTGCACACTGAAGCACTTCAGTGTAAACACTCGCCACCGTGACGGGAGGGGTTCTCCTGTCGCTGTAGGTAATCCACATTCCCATGGAGCAGGACCTAGGTTGAGTGTACAATTCTTCCGCCTAGCTAGCACTGTCTACACTGAGGATTAGGTTGGGATAGCTGCTACGTTCAGGGGTGTGGATTTTTCACGCTCATGAGAGACGTAGCTATATCAATGTGAGTCTTCAGGATAGATGGGGCCTCAGACAATTCAAGCTCAGCTACAGGGAATGCCAAGAGATCGTCACAGAACAATTCACCATTGGGTAGAGAGAAAAAGGAGACATTTATGTTAATATATCACAGAGAAAATCATCTTTCTAATATAAAGTATTAATCCTAGTAGCACTTTCACTTTTACCAGCACAGCTTCTACCGGCAAAGCACAGCTTCCCTTTCGGTGAAGGGTGGAGATGGGGGTAAAGGCAGCCATGAGTTGGAGCTTAATGTTGGTTTCTGTTTGTTTCTTCCGATTATGAAATCCACTTTCAGGCTGGGGAGGTTCAGCAGCTCCATTGATACCGTGAGTCGTCTATGACGTTACAAGCCTGATTGCCCAAACCCAACGCCTTGTTTGTTAAAGAGACCAAAGGCCTTTGTCAATGAGGAAAGGTCAGAGTTGATTTACCTCCCGGTGTAATATGGCTATATGCTGTCCCTAGAGTTTCTGAACATAGCCTTTATGGTGTGGATGGGGTCTGTAATCATAAGAACATAAGAACGGCCATCCTGAGTCAGACCAAAGGTCCATCCAGCCCAGTATCCCATCTACCAACAGTGGCCAATGCCAGGTTCCCCAGAGGGAGTGAACCTAACAGGCAGTGATCAAGTGATCTCTCCCCGGCCATCCATCTCCACCCTCTGACAAACAGAGGCTAGGGACACCATTCCTTACCCATCCTGGCTAATAGCCATTAGAGGACTTAACCTCCATGAATTTATCCAGTTCTCTTTTAAACCCTCTTATAGTCCTAGCCTTCACAACCTCCTCAGGCAAGGAGTTCCACAGGTTGACTGTGTGCTGTGTGAAGAACAACTTCCTTTTATTTGTTTTAAATCTGCTGCCCATTAATTTCATTTGGTGGCCCCTAGTTCTTATATTACGGGAACAAGTAAATAACTTCTCCTTATTCACTTTCTCTAATCCACTCATGATTTTATAGACTTCTATAATATCCTCCTCTTTTCCAAGCTGAAAAGTCCTAGCGTCTTTAATCTCTCCTCATAGGGGACCCGTTCCAAACCCCTAATTATTTTAGTTGCCCTTCTCTGAACCTTTTCTAATGCCAGTATATCTTTTTTGAGATGAGGAGACCACATCTGTATGCGCTATTGAAGATATTCTCCATCTTATTCTCTATCCCTTTTTTAAGGATTTGTTTGCTTTTTTGACTGCCGCTGCACACTGCATGGACGTCTTCAGAGAACTATCCACAATGACTCCAAGATCTTTTTCCTGATTAGTTGTAGCTAAATTAGCCCCCATCATATTCTATGTATAGTTGGGGTTATTTTTTCCAAAATGCATTACTTTACATTTATCCACATTAAATTTCATTTGCCATTTTTTTGCCCAATCACTTAGTTTGGTGAGATCTTTTTGAAGTTCTTCACAGTCTGCTTTGGTCTTAACTATCTTGAGCAGTTTAGTATCATCTGCAATCTTTGCCACCTCATTGTTTACCCCTTTCTCCAGATCAATTATGTTCTTCTATGTGTCTGGACACTTTTATTTTTTACTATTGTTTCAACTAATTTGCCCGGTACTGACGATAGACTTACCGGTGTGTAATTGCTGGGATCACCTCTAGAGCTCTTCTTAAATAGTGGCATTACATTAGCTATCTTCCAGTCATTGGGTACAGAAGCTGATTTAAAGGACAGGTTACAAACCCTAGTTAATAGTTCCGCAATTTGACATTGGAGTTCTTTCAGAACTCTTGGGTGAACGCCATCTGGTCCTGGTGACCTGTTACTGTTAAGTTTATCAATTAATTCCAAAACCTCCTCTAGTGACACTTCAGTCTGTGACAATTCCTCAGATTTGTCACCTACAAAAGATGGCTCAGGTTTGAGAATCTTCCTAACATCCTCAGCCGTGAAGACTGAAGCAAAGAATTCATTTAGTTTCTCTGCAATGATTTTATTGTCTTCAAGTGCTCCTTTTGTATCTCAGTCGTCCAGGGGCCCCACTGGTTGTTTAGCAGGCTTCCGGCTTCTGATGTACTTAAAAAACATTTTGTTATTACCTTTTGAGGTTTTGGCTAGCTGTTCTTCAAACTCCTTTTTGGCTTTTCTTATTACATTTTTACACTTAATTTGGCAGAGTTTATGCTCCTTTCTATTTACCTCACTAGGATTTGACTTCCACTTTTTAAAAGATGCCTTTTTATCTCTCACTGCTTCTTCTACATGGTTGTTAAGCCACAGTGGCTCTTTTTTAGTTCTTTTCCTGTGTTTTTTAATTTGGGTTTACATTTAAGTTGGGCCTCTATTATGGTGTCTTTGAAAAGTGTCCATGCAGCTTGCAGGGATTTCACTCTATTCACTGTACCTTTTAATTTCTGTTTAACTAACCCCCTCATTTTTGAATAGTTCCCTTTTCTGAAATTAAATGCCATAGTGTTGGGCTGTTGACGTGTTCTTCCCACCAGAGGAATGTTAAATGGTATTGTATTATGGTCACTATTTCCAAGCGGTCCTGTTATAGTTCCCTCTTGGCCCAGATCCTGCGCTCCACTCAGGACTAAATCGAAAGTTGCCTCTCCCCTGGTGGGTTCCTGTACCAGCTGCTCCAAGAAGCAGTCATTTAAAGTATCGAGAAATTTTGTCTCTGCATTTCGTCCTGAGGTGACATGTACCCAGTCAATATGGGGATCATTGAAATCCCCCACTATTCTTGAGTTCTTTGTTTTGGTAGCCTCCCTAATCTCCCTTAGCATTTCATCACCACTATCACTGTCCTGGTCAGGTGGTCGATAATAGATCCCTACTGTTATATTCTTATTAGAGCATGGAATTACTATCCAGAGAGATTCTATGGAACATGTGGATTCATTTAAGATTTTTACTTCATTTGATTCTACATTTTCTCCCACGCCCTTCCCCCCTGCCCCCGCACGACCTGTTCTGTCCTTCCAATATATATTGTACCCCGCAATGACTGTGTCCCATTGATTGTCCTCATTCCACCAATTTTCTGTGATGCCTCTTATGTCAATATCCTCCTTTAACACGAGGCACTCAAGTTCACCCATCTTATGATTTAGACTTCTAGCATTTGTGTACAAGCACTTTAAAAACTTGTCACGGTTTATTTGTCTGCCCTTTTCTGATGAGTCAGATTCTTTTTTATGTGACTGTTTTTCATCTGATCTGGCCCCTACTTTATCCTCTTCCATCCTCTCCTCCTGACTAAAACCTAGAGAATCTCTATCAATAGACCCTCCCGTAAGAGAAGTCTCTGTCCGATCCACGTGCTCCTCTGCAGCAATCGGCTTTCCTCCCGCCCCCATCTCTTAACATTAAAAAGGTTGCAGAGCAGTTTTTAAACTAAGTGACAGCCATCTTGATCCAGCTTGGTTTAGGTGGAGCCCATCCTTCCTCCCCCCATCCCAAAAGTTTCCCCAGTTCCTAAAAAATCTAAACCCTGCCTCTCTACACCATCATCTCATCCACGCATTGAGACTCTGAAGCTCTGCCTGCCTACCTGGCCCTGCGCGTGGAAGCATTTCTGAGAATGCCACCATAGAGGTCCTGGATTTCAGGCTCTTTCCTACCAGCCTAAATTTGGCCTCCAGGAAGTCTCTCCTACCCTTCCCTGTGTCACTGGTACCTACATGTACCACGACCACTGGCTCCTCCCCAGCACTGCACATAAGTCTGTCTAGATGCCTCGAGAGAAATCACAGCTGGCCCTATGACCACCATGTGAAACTCCAGATTCTGAACATGATGGGAAGCCAGATGAATAAAAGAGAGACTAGGATTGCCAGGGATCTCTCACTTAATAGATTTGCTAACCCTAACCGTTAAGGGAATGGGCTTCTGCCATTTAATCTGGCCTCTCTCTGTTAAAAGTATCAGGCTAATATAACAGACTCTTGAAGCAAAATGAACTTGCAGTACTCACAGGCAGCGCATCACTGACGCTGCTCACCACTGCCCTGCCTCCAATGGAGCTACCTCGGTTTAGCCTGGACCATTAACTCCAACACAGGAATGTTGATTTACATCCATTTGGAATCTGGCCCGTTGACTCCAATGAAGCTACGGATAAGTTACACCAGAAGGGGATCTGGCCCTGCTGACTTTACTGGAGCAATGGTTGATTTACACCTGTTGTTCTGTCTCCACTTACTTTGATAGAGCAACACTAATTTACACCAGCTTGGGATCTGCTCCCTTGTAGAGATGAGGCCATGTACGGGATTGCCCATGGTGATACTATGATCTGCAGTCTCTCGGATGCAGAATGACGGGATTCCCAGTATATCACAGCTCCCACTATGTATGACTCCACCTGGGAAGTGATTAGAATGAACAGAGCCCACAGTAACCCAGCAAATTGCCTACTTTTATAATGGGAGACTTGAAACTGCAAAGAACACTTGGATTGACACTTACATGCCCCCATGGGACTTGGAAGCCCATTGCTTTGTGTTTTGCACCAGTCTTTGAACATGTGTCCAGGATACTCCAGTTGACTCTGAATCTCAGGGTTCGGGCTTGTGAAGAGGTACTGAGATAATATAAAACAGCCTGACAATAAAGTAAATCTAGAGTACTCACCCCAACAGCTTCTTCAAATGGAGTCTCGTGATCCTGTAAGGAGTTAGTTAGGAGTTATTTCATCCTGCTCTTTCTCCAGTACCATTTCAATGTAGCTGATTCCTCACAATGGCAATAGCTTTCCCAGGTCAGTTCTACACAAGGAGCGCTTGGCCAGTGTGGCTAGACCGGTAGACGAGTGCGCTTTTGCCAGTATAGCATATTCCCCCCAAAGCAAAATAAGGTCGTGTCTGCATCACACTGCATTGCCCCATGGAGCATGCTGTGCACGCCAACAGAAGGTCTTTTTCTGCCAATATCAGCACTCCACCTCCCCAGTCGGAGTTCGGTACGCTGACAGAATCACCTTCCCTTGGTCTAGTTACGTCTATACTGGGGATTCTCCAGGAAAATAGCTGTGTTGCCCAAGAGGGGTGATTTTTGCACACAGCTCGTTGATATAGCTGTGCTGGCAGAACTTTATAGTGTCGACCAGGCTCAACCATACCAGCAAAAGCAGAGTTGTGCTGATTACAACTGCAGTTACAGTAGGGAGAGGCTTTTGCCAGCACAGCCGTGTCAGTCAGGAATCAAACCTCCTCACACCCCATTCTATAGAGCTCTGCCAGCAGAAGTCTATGTTTCAGACATGGCCACAGACAGCTCTGCGATGGGAAACAGCCCTCCTACACTTCCTTCTCAGTACTCAGATTGACCCCCAGAATCTGGAATTTGGGAGCTAACTCCCTTTCTTGAGTCTGACTTTTCAAGATAAGAATTAGAGCTGGTTCAAATTTTTCAAAATGAGTTTTTGTAAAAATATTGTCATTTTGTTTTGCAAAATCAGAAATGAATAGAATTTGTGGTTTTTTTATTTATTCCCCCCCCTTTCATCTTTTCTGGAGCTGTTTGAAAAATTATAAGTGTGTTTTGGGGACATTTCAAAGAAAAATAGCATTTCAAATCTATTTGCAAAAATGGGTCTGAGGAATCAAAGAACAAACCTCAACACTTTTTTTCTTTTTCTTTTTCATTATTTTTATGGAAAAATTGTGGGAAAAGGAAGAAACACATTTTTCTCTGCAATTTTGCATTTTGAAAAAAATCCTTTTGGGTTAAAAATCAAAAAGATTAGATTGACAAATTTCAACTAGTTCTACTTTTTTCTTCTTTCAAAAATAACTGATCATCCTATGTGTTGTTTTAAAAAAGTATTGAAAATGGAAGAGGGGAGGTCATTGCATAGCTGGGTGTGTTCAGCACTTTTGGGAATCCAGCCCAAGTCATGTCTGCTCGAGTCACTAAAGAATGAGCCCCCCGAATCACTGACCACTACTGCACTTGTTGGTCTACATGTGGAAGGACATGGCAGAGTAAGCTGTTGTCAGTGACTGAGAGCCTCTCTCTCTCTGTTCTGCACACAAACCTCTTTTAACCACACACGTACACATCAAGTCTGAAATTTGGAACAAAAGATGCTTTTGAGATATCTGAGCATAACAGCACATCTAAACAGTTTTCTTCATAAGTGATGAAAACCCTTTAGCCTCCTTCCCCCACTGCTGTTACTCAGGATCTGTCTACACTTAAAACGCTACAGAACACAGCCATGTCATGCCATGCCATGTCGGTCAGCCATGCCAACACAGCCATGTCGGTCACGGATCAAAGCTCTTCATACCCCAAACCAACATAGCCGTGACAGCAGAAATCTGAAGTGTAGACATGGCTTCAGCAAGTTCTGGGATGAGAAACCTCACCCCTACCCTTCTTTCTCAGTGCTGGCAGTAACCTCCAGAATCTAGAATTTGGGAGCTTCCTTACCTGAGTCTGACTCCTCAGGAGATGAATTAAAGCTGGTCAAAATTTCAGAAAAGAATTTTTTCCCCATCTTTTACATAAGAACATAAAACAGCCATACTGGGTCAGACCAAAGGTCCGTCTAGCCCATTATCCTGTCTTCCAACAGTGACCAATGCCAGGTGCCCCAGGGGGAATGAACAGAAGAGGTCATCAAAAAGTGATCCATCCCCTGTCGCCCATTCCCAGCTTCTGGCAAACAGATGCTAGGGACACCTGGCTAGTAGCCATTGATGGACCTATCGTCCATGAATTTATCTAGTTCTTTTTGAACGCTGTTATAATCTTGGCCTTCACAACATCCTCTGGCAAGGAGTTCCACAAGTTGACTGTGCACTGTGTGGAAAAACGTTCCCTTTACATTCCCCTCCCTTCTTTTATTTCCCCCCTTATTTTCTCTTTTCGAGAGCCATTTGAAAAATGTTGTCTATTTTTGGAAAATTTCAGGAAAATTGGGGGTTTTAGTCATTTTTGCAAAAATTTTTGAAACTGCTTGCATATTTTTAAATGAAAAAATAATAGCCGAAACATTTTCCCCGGTTGCTTTACCACTCAGGGTGGGGGGCTGGGAATCAATAGCCAAAACTCAAAACATATTTTGTTTTTTGGTTTTCACTTGTTTATTCTTTTCCATTAAAATATTCACTTTGAAAAAACAAAATCATTTTTGGTCTCAAAATTGGCTGAGCATCCTCTGTTATTTTCAAACATTTTAGAGAATGGGGTGGGGGGTCAGGGAGGGGGGTTCTTTGCACAGCCCAGGATGTTCAGCACTTTTGGGAATCAAGATCAAGTCATCTCTGCTTGAGCCTCTAAAGAATGAGACCCCACCCTCAGCCCAAATCGCTGACCACTGGGGCACAAGTTGGCCAAATGTGTAGTGAAAATGGCATAGTAAGCTAATGTCAATCAGTGAGGACCTCTCTATTTCTCCAGCATGCAAACCACTTAGAACCATATGTACATATTGAATCTGAACTTTGGAACAAAATGCGCTTTGGGGATATCGAAGCATAATAACAGATCTAAAGAATTTTCCTAATAAGTGAGGAAAACCCTTTAATCTTCTCCCCCCATGACTGTACTCGGCCAATTCAAACTCAGCACAGTGCTAAGACACTGTCCAAGAACAATTCACCTTTGGGCAGAGAGGAAAGTGGAGCCATTTCAGATCCTATTTCACAGAGAAAACCAACATTATAATAGAAAGTATTATACTGCTCGAAGTGATCGCATCCTTACCAGTGCGAAGAGCTGCTCCGCGCTGCTTCTCTTTGGGGAAAGGATGGTGATGAGGAGAATGGCAGCCACAATCTGGAGCTTCATCTTTGCAGCTGAAAGATTCTTCCAGGTCCTGATATCCCCAGTGTGCAGCTGGAGGGTTTAGCGTCTATATTTATGCCATGTGTGGTAGGTGACATTACAAGCTTGACTGCCCAAACTCCATGCCCGCATTGTCAAGGAGACCAATCACCTTTATCAATAAGGAAAGGACAGACACCTCATTTATCACCAAAACTCTCCCTGTGGAATCTGATTTCTGCTTCCAAAGGCCAGGATCCAACTTCAGCTGGAAAAAGAAACTGTTCTTCTCCCTAAACTTTTCAAAGTGACTTATCTTTTCCTTTCTGGCATGGAGAGGCAGAACCTGCTTTATCTTTCTCATCTGCCCCAATCCCCATGCCCACCGTTTCTGCTAACTAATCAACTAGCCCATCCCTAGCACTGCAGCCTCTCAGTTTCCCCTGGGCCCTACGGGCTGTTCCCTTGAAGGGGCCACGAGCCTGATCTTAACCTACTCTCCCAAGCGCAGTATCTTGAGCCACTGGTTCTGCCCAGTAGAACCAACAAGTCTCTCTTTACCCTCCCATGATTGCCCAGACTTTGCAGCCTGCAACTCCTGCCACTTTATTGTCTCGCTCAGATCATGAACATTTCTTCTTTCCCTCTGTGAAAGGTCTGCCCCCCACAGTAGAGATGTGTCTGCCGTAGGTGAAGATATGTCCGCCCATAGCTGAAGTACCTGCCAATCTTTCATATCCTTAACCTTCCAACCCCCCTGCAAGGACAGGTAGTGCTATTGTCCCTGTCTTACAGATGGGAAACTGAGGTACAGAACAACTCAATAACGTAATCAAGGTCACACAGGAGTCTGTGGCACCACAGGGGATTGAGCTGTCGTGTCCTGAGTCCTAAGCTAATGCTCTAACCACTGGACCACCTTCCTTCTATAACCTGAGTCCCAAAAGCCACCCCTGCAGGCAGGAATGTAGCAAGTAATAAAATCAGAGGCGCTCCCAAGTGTAAGGGGACTGTTGCCCCCTTACTAACATTCAGTGGGGGTGTTTTAGTTGCTAGCTGCAAGTACTAAAAAGGGGGAAGGGTCGATGGGGAATCAGGACCCGGAGACTGACAGCCCCCAGGAAGAATGGGGAGAGGCCAATGCTCCAGGTCAGCCTGAATGACAGGGCGAGCAGGCTAATCAGGGAGTCAGGAGGCCAGGGAGGTCCCATCCTCTGTGTGAGCTGGATTTGCCTGGGTCAGACAGAGTGGGGCCGAGCTAAGGAGAAAGCAGGGGCCTGATCTGAGCTGGGGAGCAGAGCTGGGCCAGATCCAGAGGGACCAGAAAAGCAGCCCAGAGAAAGCAGACACTGTCCTGGGAGCAGAGCTTCAGCCCCAAAGGCAGAGGCCCAGCCCAGAGAGAGCAGACCTGTCCTGGGAGCGGAGCTGCAGCGACCAGAGCCAGAGGGGCCAGAGAAGCAGCCCAGGGAGCTGGAGGCAGCAGCAGCAGCAGTGAGAGACCGAGCGGTGCGGCTGGGGCTGGAGCCGTCCGGAACTGGGTGCGGTGAGCAGCTGGGGAGACCAAGGGGGACCCTGGGCAGCAGGCCCAGCACCTGGAGACGCCTCAGCCAAGAGGCTCTGCAGGCCAGGCTTGGATCGTAACCGCACCTGGGCGGGGGTGACACTTGGCAGAATGGTCCTACCACTTAGAGCCTGAGAGCGTGTGGCCACCACCAGAGCAAGTGTCCAACCCACAGCATCCCTGCAGCACAGCCAGGGCCTGAGAAGAAGGCCTGGGACTTCCGAGGAACAGACTGTGAACTGCCCTGACGTTCCAGAGACACTGTTTGTGATGTTCCCTGCCACAGAGCGGGGTGATGAGTTTCCTTTAACCTTTCTCATTGTTCCTTACTCTTTTTAAAATTAATTGTTGATTAAATAACTTGTATTTGCTTTAACTTGTATGTAGTGGTCAGTAGGTCAGAGAAGTGCCCAGTGCAGAGAGAGTACCCCGGAGTGGGGACACCCTAGCCCCTGTCCTAGGTGACCACAGCAGGGTTGGGGGTCGAGCCCCCCAGGAATCCTGGGCCCAGCCTTGTTGGGGTTACAAGGACTCTGCCAGACAGGAGAGTGGAAGGGGAGTCCTCAAGGGCAGGGAGGCCACTGGGTAAAGGAAGTGGGAGCGAGGACTCGGATCCTTTCGCTAGCCCACTTCACCGGGGTCGTGCAGAAGCCAGGAAAGTTCCCCACAAGAGCGGGACTATTTCCCCACTTACACAAGCATGCTCAGACTTTATGTACAGCAAAGACATCAGTGGAGTATGCTTCCATTGGTTGTACTCAGCTACTGGTTTACTGGCTGACAATAGTGTAGCAAGAGAAGGCTGAGAGTTATCCAAGTCTTCCCGTCCCAAGTAATGCTCTCCTGAACTTCTCTCCCACAGCCATGGCTCTCAGGTCGTCCTCCTCAGAGATGCCTGCCATTCTTGGCCCCCGCTAGCAAATGGCAAATGGTTTTCTGGAGGAAAGGAACGGCAAGACTGGATTAGACCCAAGAGCCATTTCCTCCAGTATCCCATCTCCAGCACTGGCCAGCACCCACTGCTTCCAAGGAAGGTGTAAGAACCCCAATGTGGGAGAATCTGCCCCCATGAAAGTCTCATCCCTATCCCTAAGCAGGAGGTTTCATCACCCTTCGAAAATTAGGATAATGCAACATAAACCTGATTTGAATGGAAGAAGAGCCTGCACAAAGGGGTTTTCATGGTTGAACTAACTCAGATTAAAATCCTACAAAATTGGTCAAATAATGTATCTTTCTTGTGTAGACAAGGCCTGAGAATCTGGGCCTCTGTTCTCTCTCTCCGCCCACAACCGGGACCCAATCCAAGCCCAACAAAGAGCTACTACTGAGGCCCCTCTTTGCCTCGCTGGACACCCCACCTTTCACCTGTCGCCGGCAGCATTGCTATGTTAGCACAGCTCTTTCATGCAAGAGCTCTTCTGAAAACACCAGCCACACCTGACAGCCCGTTCCCCCTGTCTGCCCTTGCTCACCTCTGGCAGGCACCAATCTTTTGCTGATAAGAGCCATGGGTTCTGCTTCCTCCTCTTAATGACTGACTGTTCCCATTCTTAAAAACCCCATGAACTGTCCTGTCAATAAACAATAGGAGCCTGTTTAGAGTCTGACCGGGCATCACCTCAGAACAAGAGCTTTAGCCATTTACCATTCAGAGACGGTGATATAAAAAGGCACTTATTTTGGTGGGAGCCAAATTTAAATGAAGACACTTACACAGATAGGTCGCCACGAGGCAGCTTAAGTTTACCTAACTGTGTAGTGTAGACCAGGCCTTAGCATGGGTCACTCACCCTAAAAGGAGTTGCAGGAGGTTGTTCTCAGGATCACTCCTGCTAATTCCCCACTGTTCAGGGAGACTTTTTTCCAGATTCTTTCAGGCTGTGTAGCTCCTGGTACTCTAGGGTTTGAGGTACACGACTGAACCCCAAGTACCTGCCTTTTCAGTCCTTACCTGGTTATTCCCTGTGGATGTGTGTGGCACAGAGCTGGGTGGTATTACCAAGTAGCCCATGGGAAACCCTATAGAAATTCCCATAGCAGATGAGATGACTATAATTATTTATCATATGTATTATGGTAGCGACTAGGGGGCAGATAATAGGACACTGTTGTGTCAGGCACTGAACAGTCACAGAGCCCAGTGTTAACCTGCAAGTTAACCCTGCAGTGAAGATGCACCTTAAGGTCCTTTTGAGCCGAATGGCGACAAAAAGGTGCCTTAAACTCACACCCATTTTAAGGCCTTTAGACAGGAAGCATGATCCAGTGGTTAGGGCCCTAATCCAGGACTTGAATTCCTTGCTCTGCTACAGAGCTCTTGTGTGACCTTGGGCGAATCACAGAGGCTCTCTTTGCCAGCTGCAAAATGAGGGTAGCAGCACTTTGCTACCTCCTGGGGAAGTCTTCAGGAGAAATTCATCAATGATTGTGACCTTCCCAGCTATTAGGCTCTCAGGGGCCACGTAAGTCCTGAAGAGAGACAGAGCAGTGTCAAGTGAGTCGGTTGAAGCAGTGCTAGAGACTGGTTGGTGGATACTTGTTTCGATTTAGCAGTGGTGTGTTTCAGTTCATCTGGTCAATTTAGGACAGAGGTCCCCAATCTGTGGGACATGCCCCACTAGTGGGGAGCAGAGGAAGATTAAAGGGGCACTCCTGGGGCACAGGCCAGCCCCCATGTGGGGTGGGGATAGGGCGCCTAGTCCTGCCCTGACTGCTAGCCACACACCCAGGGATCCGCTACTAGCCGCCGGGCCCACACGCGGGGTCCCAGCTGGTGGCCCCACGCCAGGGCATCTGCTCTCAGCCCCGCGTCTGGGGATCCACCCCCGACCCAGCTGTGACACCAGCCTCGGCCCCTTACCCCAGTCCACGTCCCCCCTTCCCGATCTGCGACCCTGCTCCCAGCAGGCAGGGGGGCCATAGACGGGAGTAAGGGGGGTGCAAGGTAAAAAGTTTGAGGACCACTGATTTAGGATAACGCAACATAAGCCTGATTTGAATGGAAAGAAGAGCCTGCACACAGGGGTTTTCGTGGTTGAACTAACTCAGATTAAAATCCCACCATTGGTCAAATAATGTATCTTTCTTGTATAAACAAGGCCTGAGAATCTGGGCCTCTGTTTTCTCTCTCTCCGCCCACAACCGGGACCCAATCCTAAAACAACAAAGAGCTTCTATTGAGGCCCCTCTTTGCCTCACTGGACACCCCACCTTTCACCTGTCGCCGGCGGCATTGCTATGTTAGCACAGCTCTTTCATGCAAGAGCTCTTCTGAAAACACAGCCACACCTGACAGCCTGTTCTCCTTGTCTGCCCTTGCTCACCTCTGGCAGGCACCGATCTCATGCTGATAAGAGCCATGGGTTCTGCTTCCTCCTCCTAATGACTGACTGTTCCCATTCTTAAAAACCCATGAACTGTCCAGTGGACAAACAATAGGAGCCTGTTTAGAGTCCGACCGGGCAGCACCTCAGAACAAGAGCTTTAGCCGTTTTCTGTTCAGAGACGGTGATATAACAAGGACAGGCTACGTCAGCAGCCAGAAAGGACATTTCTTCGCATGGGTCACTCACTCTAAAATACCTTGCTGTAGGAGGTTCTCAGGATCACTCCTGCTGATTCCCCACTGCTCATGGAGACTTCTCTCCAGATTCTAGCAGGCTGTGCAGCTCCTGGTACTCTAGCGCTTAAGGTACACGACTGAACCCCAAGTCCCGGCCTTTTCAGGACTTACCTGGTTATTCCCTGTGGATCTGTGTGGCATAGAGCTGGGTGGTGTCACCAAGTAGCCCAGGGAAAGCATGTAGGAATTCCCATAGCGGATCAGATTATGGTTATTATTTATCATCTCTATTATGGTCGTGACTAGGAGGCAGATGAGATCAGGACCCTATTGTGCCAGGTGGGACTGTCTCTCACAAATGGTGAGAGACAGTCCCAGCCCCAGCTGAGATCACGGCCCTGTGGTGCCGCGTGCTGGTGGGGATGTTAGTGGAAGTGCAACCACAAGTGGTTTGTAGCGTGAGGACATGGTCTGCTGACATCAACACAGGCACAGGCAGATGTTCCTTGGGAGGCTGGAAGGGTGATGTGGGGTCCCTGGTACGGGAGGGGATAGATGTCGAGGGGCCTAATGAGGGAGCTGAGAGGACTCTATTAGCTCCACTCCAAATGCCGCCTGGAGTCACAAGGCCATTTTTAAAGGTCTCATGAAACAACTGAGCCTGGAATGATTTGGGCTAAATTGTTCTTTAGTCCTCAAAGAGCAGAGTCACTTTGTGAGGTTGCTTAGAACCAGCCATCACTGACTAAAGCAGTTTTGTGTGTGGATGGAAAGTGTTTTTCAAACGCTACTGAAGAGGGTTAAATGTGATAGTGTAGAGCAGGAGTCGATCTGGAGAGACACCAAAAGTAGCTCAGGAGGCAGCTCACCTGAGAGAACCTCATTGTTTCATTCGTATTTAACATCTGTATAGTCATCGGTTGATGCCTTGTGTGTGCTAGGGCCCTGTTTTGCCGGGCGCTGTAGAAATACAGTGAGAGACAGTCCCTGCCCTTAGAGAGACTTGGGCCTTGTTGTGCAGGGTGTTGCCCAGATACACAGGGAGACACAGTTCCTGCCCCAGCTGAGATCAGGGCCCTGTAGTGCCTGGCACTGCCCAGATACAGCGAGAGACAGTCCCTGCCCTTGCTGAGATTTGGGCCTTGTTGTGCCGGGCGTTGCCCAGACACACCGTGAGAGACTGTCCCTGCCCCAGCTGAGATCAGGGCCCCATTTGCTGTGCATTGCGCAGACACACAGCAAGAGACAGTCCCTGCCCTTACTGAGATTTGGGCCTTGTTGTGCCGGGCATTGTACAAACATAAATGAACAGAGAGTCACAAAGAGTTTACAGATAAATAAACAAGACACACAAAAGTTGTATTTCCAGTTCTGGGAGGGAAGTTGTGTCTCCTCATTAGAGTCAGGGAGGCGGGGGTCTGAGAGTCAGGACTCCTGGGTTCTATCCGCAGCTCTGGGAGGGGATTTAGGTCTGCAGGGTTAGAGCAGAGGAAGTGGATAGAAAGGATTTGGTTCCCATCGCTGCCATTGCCTTACAAGTCAACTTCCCACCGCACACAGGCAGGAAGATTTAGCTAATGGCTGCCTATAACGTGCTCCAAGTTCCACCAAAGAAAGGGGAACAGAAGAGCAAAGTATCCTCATAATTAAACTGCATTATTTATGGCCCACTGTATAAGAAAGCAAAACCACTAGCCCTACAAACCACTGCAGGATAAAGCAGCCTTGCTCTGAGCGCGGGCACAGGGGACCACGGACCCAGTGTCATTGCAGCTGCCTGCTGGAGGGAATAAAGAGCACAGACAGTCTGGACTCCCATGGTCCTTGTGGCTGCTGCTCAGTCGTCTCATCGGGTGCCCCTGACTCCCACCAGCCCCCCACAACCACTAGACCCCATTCCCCAGAATTGCGGGGTAGAACCGAGGAGTCCTGACTCCCATACCCCCTGCTGTCACCCACTAGATCCCATTCCCATTCCGGAGGTGGATAGAACCCAGGAGTCCAGATTCCCAGGCCCTATGCTCTAATCCTGAGACCCTACTGCCCTCCAAGAGCCACGAGATCTGCTTTGCAGCATATTGTGCATATACCTGCAGCTCCATCTTCGAGAAAGCCCTCCTGTATGTACTGTAGGTTTGTGTGGGGAAATAGATTGTGTGTGTCCACAGTACCCCTCTTGCATATTGACCTTTCTCCTGGCTCATCTGGTACAGCTATTGTCTTTGAACTCCACTGTGGTCTGGGCTTTGAGCCTCACTCACACTAACATCGGTGAGGGAAGCTGCAGGATTAGACTCTGTTACGCTTGAATTTGTTCAATTCAGCCATCTGAACCACCAGGGATGCTGCTAAGAGAGAACATCCCCAACGCAGAGCCACTGTAAATTATTTCAAATGAGAGCATCACTTGAAGAAAATTTCTTTCTTGGCAAAAGAAAATCACCACATCTGTTCTGTTGAGCAATTTGATGTTGACACTGAGCCTAGAAAATCAGCAGGGAAGCAAACACCAGAGAATGCTACAGACCAGCATTTAAGTGGCACAATAGCAAAGCATTTAAGCAAGCTTTGATCCCAATGGTCTGATCCAGTGCCCACTGATATCAGGGGGAAGACTCCCATCAGCTCAGGCCCGTGCTCAAGTGCCCCAAGCGCTGCAGGCCCAGCCATTCCTTATGAATTTAGATCCCTTTCCGTGTCGTGATCCCCCTCCCCCAGTATGTGCCATCAGCAGGGATTGAACTTAGAACCTTCAGCACCACACTTTAAGCACAGATGCTAAAGGCACCCTATGTTAATTCGCAGTAGTAGGCTGTCATCTTCTTCTACAGTTCAGTTACTATAGGGGGACACAACACACTTCGGAAGCTTGTTATCTTGAGCTAGCATATAGTTTGTGAATGGATCCCATCTCCCCTTGAACATTTCTCCCCTCTTCAGCTGGCTCTCCTTCCAAGTGAACAGCATTCTGGTAGTTACATGCATTTTCCCTGCAACCCATGAACTCCTGGCCCATGGAAAGGAAGACGATGGGAGTGAGGCAGCTGTTAAAATGGAGCAGGCCATCAGCAAAGAGGATGCCCATATCCAGGGATTTTTTCATCACTGAATGTAGTGCATCACCTGAGACCTGCAGGAAGTAGAAGACGTGATATGGCATCCAGCAGAGGTAAAAGATCAGGATTAAGACAAGGTGGATGTTGAGGGGCTTCCTGGACTGAGTGAGATGGCTTCTCCTCAGCTTGGCAGCTAGAAGAATGTAGCAGGTCATGATCAAGGCTAATGGGACCAGGAACCCAACCAGGAAGTGGATAGCAACACTGGCCATCATCCTTCTTTTTCTCAGACAGAGGTTCTCTTGGACACTGTTCAGATTGCCAGAGGTGACGTTCCACTCTGAAGATGAGCTCATGAAATCCCAGAGATCAGGGTACTGCAAGCTCAATGCAAGGGATAGGATCCAGATGACCAGAATAACCAAAGAAGCCAGACGGGGTGAACTGTGGTTCTGGGACCACACAGGGCAGGCCATGGAGATACAGTGCTTGGCATTGATGACAGTGAAGAGGAAAACCCTAGTGAACATGTTGAGTGAGGTGACAGTAATGGTCAATTTATACATCATGCTGCCCAAGGGCCAACGAAAGCCCAAGGCTATGCAGATAACTCTGAAGGATAGGAAGCAGGTGAAGATGAAGTCAGCAATGGCCATGTTAAGGAACTACATTGGAGTGACTGTCTTCTTCACCTGGAAGCCAGTGATGACGATGATCCAGCCATTTCCCACCATGCCCAAGAGGAAGGCCAGGCTATAGGCCACCATGAAGATTATGTTAGTCATGTCCATGAGAACTGGATTATGAATAAGCGCTGCTTCATAGGTTGCCATCCAAGTGTAGGTTCAGGCAGTGCAGATCTTCTACTGACCAAACAAAGAACAAATATCATGTCTCTGAAAGCTTATCTTGATGAGGATAAAAGATCAGGCGTGCTGGAACAATTTGTATAGTGGGGCTGCTGACAGCCATTGAACCAAACTGTAACCCTGCGTATGATGGAAAGCACTTCAAGCCAGAGGGTGCAGCAGCCCCTCCAGCACTCCTAGTTCCAGCACCTGTGTAAAAGGTTGGGGTTTTAGATAGCAAGTTGTAAATAACACACACAAACTCTAGCTTAGCACTGTTACTAACTCTAGAAAGTGCTAAGGTGGCCAAATAAAGTGCAAATTGCCGGTCTACTCTGGAGCTTGTGAACACATTTGTTAGAATGCGCTAGCTAATCGGACTTCTTGGAAATTTTTCGTCAAAATGATTTTTCAGTGACAAATGGTGTTTCAGTTGAAATCAAAATATCTAGAAAAACATCCTCATTTTGATAAAATTTCCTTTTTGGAAAACAAAAGAAAGCGAACCATTTCAAAATGTTCAGAACGGAATATTTTCATTTTTTATTTAAAAATGAAATTAATTATTTTTCATATAAAAATGTTAATGTTTTAAAAGGTCAAAGTTGAAACAAAACATTTCAAATGACCTAAAGCACACACAAAAAAATTCAGAATTTTCTTTCATGGGAAATATTGAATGTTTTTATTTGTGTTTCGGTTCAGACAAGAATTCTTTTTCATAATCACAGTATTTCCTGAGAAATGAAATATTTGGTTCCTGCCCAGCTCAACTAGCTAATGTGTTCTAAAATAATTCCACAATATATCTTAATCCATACCGTCCTAATGAAGGCAAGTGAGTGTCTACAGGATTTCTAAATGTCTCACAAGCTACTGAGGAAATATATAAAGTCCCCTCTGCATCCCAGGACCAAGGCAGAGCTCCGAGAGATTCAAATTTTCATAGCAATTGGCGCTAACATTTTAAACCCACGTTTGCTAAAATAAACCCCAATTCTGTGGATTTGATCAGGGCTTCTCAATCTTTTTCATGGAATGGGCCATGGTTTAAGAGAGACTGTCTCATAGACACCTCTCTGACCATCGGCCATTTCCAGGTGAAAACTCCTCCCCTCCCGTCTCCACTTTCATTCCTATTCATTTGACTCCTGACTTCTCATTCCCCATCACCCAGCCACCACCGTCCCCACCCTCCAAGCCTCTGTCTACCCTCCTGTTTCTCCTTGCCCGGCCCCACCAGCTCCCACCTCCCTTCACATTCCCCCTCACCGGACCTTGTCTCCCCTCCCGTTCCCACTTCCCTGACCCCACCGGCCCTCTGGTTGCCACTTGACTGCCTCCCATCTCCCCATCTGGTCTCTAATACCCAACCCTGTCTCCCTTCCCATCCCTGTCTGCCCTCCTATTCCCCAGTGCCTTGCCCTCCCCACTCTCCCATTCATGGCTTCATAATGTCACTGTGGCAACTACAGAAACGGCTTCCTGAAAAAATACTTTTCAGAAAACATTCCATGTGTTTCTGGCTCCTATTACCATGATTTAGCTGCTAGAAATAGGACGGGTCAGCAACATGTAACCAGCCAGCTCCTTATAGACCACCCACAAGGATTCCATAGAGCCCCAGTGAACGGGACCTATTCCCAGTACTGATCCAGCCTCTGATGTACTGAGGCAGGGTTGAGGGGTATGGTACTTTCTTACCTGCGTGTTGGTGAGATGTGGATTCTAAGAGTTAATCTCTGTCCAGGGTCAGGTCCCTGACACAGTCCCTGAAGTCTACACAGACTGACTCTGCACGGGGCAGGAAGCTCTTCTTTTGTGGGTTTCTTAAAGGGAAGGAAGGGGCGTTCGCGACTGAAAGGTGCAGAAGGGTTTGGTTTTGATGGTCTCTACTGAGTGTTACAGACAGGCAGATGTCCTGCGATTGTGGACTTCTAAAGGTTCCTTAAAACTCCCATTTCCTCTGTGGTGTGGAATGCTGAGCCCTAGTGCCCTGCTCTAACCACTAAACACCGTATCCCTCCCAGGGTCAGGGAGAGAACGCAGGAGTCCTGTCTCCCAGGCCCCCCTGCTCTAACCCACTAGACCTCACTTCCCTCCCAGCAGGGGAATGCGCAGAAATTTCACTTTGATGGCTTTTTTGAGGGGGGCACGTTCTGTGACCCCCCCCTACACAGCTGCCCAGGCCCCGGGAATAGCTCACTCTTCCCTCCCCCACTGCAGCCCCAGGGCTGGACAAGTTCTGTGCCCCTGACGATTATTGGGGAGGGGGAGTGCCCCTGCTTGCCCCTCCGTGTGCACCTCCTACCTCCCACAGTTGGAAGTAGAACCCAGGAGTTACTGCTTTAACCTACTAGATTCTACACCCTGCGCAGCACTGAGAATAGGACCCAGGCGTCCTGACTCACAGCCCTGCATTTCTCACCAGACTGAAGACTGTATATCTTTTTAAAAGATAATTTCTGATTGGTCTATAACTTATGGGCTTGATGCAGAAATGATGGGTGAGACTGGCCTGTTCTGCCCGAGGCCAGACTAGATGATCCTAATGGTCCTTTCTGTCCTTCAAAGCTATGAATCTATTAACCACTAGGCCCCACCTTCCCACCACCACTGGGAATAGAACGCAGGTGTCTTGCTTTACAGTCTCACTGCTGTAAGTCACTAGATTACATTCATTAGTCCAAGAAACTCTTGCGGCTTGATACAGAAGATACAGAACTGGATTTGGATAGGCAAGACTAGTTCTAATTAGACTGCTTTGAGAGTAGCAGCCGTGTTAGTCTGTATCCGCCAAAAGAAAAGGAGTACTTGTGGCACCTTAGAAGCTGTTGCCGGCACCCAGGGCCAGAGGCGAGCAACAGCAGGGGTTCGTTGCCCGGTGTGCATCACCCAAGAATCACAACGGGGTGGAGAAACAGAAAAGTTTATTTGCAGCTGCAAAGAAGGTACAGGGAGAATAGAAGCTCAAATCCTGCACACAGAGCAGGAAGTTACACAGGCTTTTACACATCCTTTCTTCAGCATACTTATCCAATAGCAAGCTGCCCTAAGTATCCATATAGCCAGCCAATCCAGTTACAAGCTAGTTCCCTTGTTCTCTGTACCATCTGTTAAACCATACATAAAGCTGCTTTCTTCAGCATTGTTCTTCCATATCTGCCCTGTTTGGCCTTGTTTAGTTTCAGGCAGTCTGACTCTGCAACATATTGTTGCAGATCCTCAGCATAACTTCTGTGAGTGCCTCCAGGCGGGGGGGCAAGGACACTTGGGCCTAGTACGCAGAGCTGCTGCGAGTGCCTCCAGGCCGGGGGCTGGTGGGGGCAAGGACACTAGGGCTTAGTGCGAGGGGGCTTCATCGACATTCGTGGTCTTCCATCCCCTCGAGTTACCTAGTGGCCATGCCCAGTGTCCCCAACAGGTCTAACAAATTTATTTGAGCATAAGCTTTCATGAGCTATAGCTCCTTTCATCGGATGCATTCAGTGGAAAATACAGTGGGGAGATTTATATACACAGAGAACATGAAACAATGGGTGTTACCATACACACTGTAACGAGAGTGATCAGGTAAGCTGAGCTATTATGAGCTACTTTTACATAGAGACTGTCCAGTTTGGCCAATGTACAAGGCAGAGGGGCATTGCTGGCACATGATGGCATAGATCACATTGGTAGACACGCAGGTGAACGAGCCTCTGATAGTGTGGCTGATGTGATTAGGCCCAATGATGGTGTCCCCTGAATAGATATGTGGACACAGTTGGCAACGGGCTTTGTTGCAAGGGTAGGTTCCTGGGTTAGTGGTTCTGTTGTGTGGTGTGCGGTTGCTGGTGAGTATGTGCTTCAGGTTGGGGGGCTGTCTGTAAGCGAGGACTGGCCTGTCTCCCAAGGTCTGTGAGAGTGATGGGTCGTCCTTCAGGATAGGTTGTAGATCCTTGATGATGCGTTGGAGAGGTTTTAGTTGGGGGCTGAAGGTGATGGCTAGTGGTATTCTGTTATTTTCTTTGTTGGGCCTGTCCTGTAGTAGGTGACTTCTGGGTACTCTTCTGGCTCTGTCAATCTGTTTCTTCACTTCAGCAGGTGGGTATTGTAGTTGTAAGAATGCTTGATAGAGATCTTGTAGGTGTTTGTCTCTGTCTGAGGGGTTGGAGCAAATGCGGTTGTATCATAGAGCTTGGCTGTAGTCAATGGATCGTGTGGTGTGGTCTGGATGAAAGTTGGAGGCATGTAGGTAAGTATAGCGGTCAGTAGGTTTCCGGTATAGGGTGGTGTTTATGTGACCATCAATTATTAGCACCATAGTGTCCAAGAAGTGGATCTCTTGTGTGGACTGGTCCAGGCTGAGGTTGATGGTGGGATGGAAATTGTTGAAGTCATGGTAGAATTCCTCAAGGGCTTCTTTTCCATGGGTCCAGATGATGAAGATGTCATCAATGTAGCACAAGTAGAGTAGGGGCATTAGGGGACGAGAGCTGAGGCAGCGTTGTTCTAAGTCAGCCATAAAAATGTTGGCATACTGTGAGGCCATGCGGGTACCCATAGCAGTGCCGCTGATTTGAACCCTAATTAGACTGTTGCACAAATCATTACAAATCATACACAGGATCCATAGGTCAGCAGAGAAACATTCCCTATGAAGATCTCTTGCTTAAAGGGAGATCTATTGAGAAAGAGTGCTGTGATGAAAAGGGGCCACTCCTGGGTAAAGCTGGCCTTCAGTGGATGAAGGAATGGGAAAGAACATCCTGTACCAGTGAGAGGAATTCTGAGATAGACTGGAAAGGGAAAACTCTGCAGCAGCAGCTGGCTCAGTAGCAGATATATAGGCCAAGGCCTGTTCCACCCAATTCAGGACATTTTAACCCCTGAGAAGCCTAAGGGAACTGGTAAGCCAATAGTATGAAGATAGACAAAAGGATGGATGTGTGTCAACTGTGGACAGCAAGACCATTTAGTACAAGACTGTGAGAACTCACCTCACCCCAATTTAGCGCAACAACGGCAAAGCTGCCTGCTGGAGGATTTGCGTGACAGGGACAGCCAGCAAAGCAGTCATGTAGATGCACAGAGTACAATCTGGATCTCATGAGGACAATCCTGGAGAAGACTCAACATACTAAAAGAGTTTCAGACAGCAAGACCATAGCCTGGAAGGACAAATGTGCAAGACTCTGTTCCTGTTGATTGGAAAGTTTTGCAGTGACAAGATAGGCATATAGGACACTTGATTCGCTTTCTGGAGTCTGGCCCTAGGCCCAGTCAGGGTGAGGAGGAGAAGGAGACATATAAGATCTGTCTATACTTACGAGACTGGCCAAAGCTTTTTGTGTCCAATGGGGTTTTGTACAGAAAGATTCAGAAAAGAGTAGATTTGGGATAGCTAGTGATTCCCTACGCTCATTGAGACAGCATTAGAAGGAATCCCTGGGAAGATATGCACCACATGGGAATAGAAAGAACACTAGAGTTGCTAGAGGTCAGTTTTATTTGCCTTAAATGACCTGAGCCGTAGAAAGGAAATGTCTGCAATCAGAACTCAATCCTCAGTCAGTGGAATTTGACCCAAAGAAGAGGAGTCAACTTCATGAAGATCAACTGGAAGGGACACAAACCAGGGAAATTTCCCACCACAACATCTGTAGAGAGTACTGCAGAGGTATCTATTGGATCTCACAGAACATGGCAAGTTAGAAGCCAATTAGTCCAATTTGGGGACCATCTCCCTCACTCTGTTATTAATCCAAGGGCTGGAATATAAGGAGCCCTAGACTTTGGTTTGCTGACAAGGCAAGTGTTTGGGAAAGAATCAAGTTGCTGCTGTTCTTTTCAAGTGGTGAAGGTGACACCTGCTACATGTTATGAAGACTGAGACCTCATCTCAGAAAGAAGATCAGAGAGCACTGTGTTTGCTATGTGTGTGCTAACGTGTAAAGGCAATGTTGAAAGCTTGTATTTAAATATATGCAACAGCACCAAAGTGGGAAGGCTGTATAAGGGCTAGATTTAATACCAAATAGCTTGTGTTTAAAAATTATTCAGAAGAATTCCAGATACTATTTGCAGGGTGTTTGCATGTGTTCAGTGTTAGTTTATAAGACATTGCACTGGACTCACTCTCTCTCTCTCTCTCTCTCTCTAGCTGCCTGGGAACTGTTAACACCTGTGTTCAAGGTTTTACATACAACAGCCCTGAGGTTTAACTCTGTGCAGAAGCTTGTGCTTCAACAAAGGGCTCAGCTGAGGAAGTGCAAGAAAGAGGGGTGTGTAACCAAGTTACACATCCTAGTGGCGCAGCAACCCTTATCCTGTTATGTGTTGTCTTCAGATACCACCTCCCCTCTCCTTTCTGCTGTGTGATGTCACCCCAGAGCCCCTGTTGTTTCCCAGGCGATTGTAGTAAAAAAGTCCCTGGAGGTTCTGCTATGCCATGTGAGTAATGGCTTCCTCAGCCCCAGGCCAATTCAGTTACTCACCTCAGAGCCAAGGTACTGAATGGAAAATACAGGGGATGGTGGGAGGGACCCATTTGTTTCTGGAGCTGACTAAGCAGAGGGCATGGTAGAATAACATGCAGGCCAGAGGACTCTCCCACTCTCAATGGAGGTGGATCATGCCCATGTTCAAGTCAGCCAAGACCTTCTCTGCCTCCCAACTCACCACTCCATCCTACATTCCTTCTGCTGTCTCTCTACCTCTCACCCCCATCACTGCCCCTCCACTCCCTTTGCTGTTCCCATGTTGGTCTCCCCTCCACACAAGACTGCCTGTTCCCCGTTCCCCTCCCTGGGACTCTCACCTTGTTGTTTTGGGCAGGCAATGGAGGGAACCCAGCTGCTCTGGCCTCAGCCATCACCTCCAAGCCCAAAGGAGGAAGAGTAGGGAGCGGCCAGCAAGAATTCCTGCTCCCCCCACCACCCAACTTCAACCAGACAGCTCTGCCAAGCAACAACCCAGGGCTCATCTACAGCCTGATGGATGCCACTGTGTCATCACTCTCAGTGCTGGTCCAGACCCTGCCGGGGTCCTTCCCAGACATCTATGATGGAGACACCAAAAAGTGGGAGGAGCATTTCCACAGCATCCAGAGGGCCTACAAGGAATTTGGCAAGGATGATGACTTGGCCATCCGGGTGCTAACCGAGGACTTCACCCTGCCATTCCCATTTACCTGGCCGGCTGAAGGTGAGGCATCCCTGCAGCCATCCTATGACCCCACCGACTGCTCCAGCTCCGACTTCTTCCTGCACCCAGGCAAACCCGTGCCTCGGATCCTGCAGCCGCTGCATGCCACCACCCAGGCCTTCTTCAAGAAGAGACGCCTGGAGCAGCTGGCCCTCAGCTATGCCAGCCAGGCTTCCCAGGGGCCACCGGCACAAGGAGCCACTCCCCCGATGCGGACAGACGTTGTGATGATCACCAGCCTGCCGCATGTGAGCACCTCCACCATTCCTGGAGAACCCACCTTCCTCCTAAAGGATGTCAAAGGCCTGAGGAACATCCAGCCTGCCCCTGTGGCAGTCTCCAATCCTGCCCCACCACAGCTAGGAAATCCTGGGTTCCTTACCCCAACCATTTCCCATTTAAACCTTCAGTAATGCTCCAGATGTGTATGAACCCAAACGCAGCCCATCTGAATACTCCAGATGTTTATGAAACCTCGACACACCCCATGTGAACACTCAGTAATGCTCCAGATGTTTATGAAATCCAGCGCTGCCCGTCTTAATGTTCCAGATGTTTATGAACTCCAGCACTGACCATAACACACACTGATGTTCCAGATGTTTTTGAAGCCCAGTGCTGCTCACCTGACCACTCAGGTAAATCTACATTGCAAAAAAAACAACCCCATGGCAGCGAATCACAGAGCCAAGGTCAACTGGTTTGGGCTCATGGGGCTCATGCTGCTGGGCTAAAAATAGCAGTGTAGACATTCGCACCCAGGATGGAGCCCAGGCTCTGAGACCCTCTGCCCTTGCTGAGTTTCCAGCCTGGCATGGAACATCTACACTGCTATTTTTAGCCTTGTAGTGTGAGCTCCGCAAGCCCGAGTCAGTTGACACAAGCTCCAAGAGTCGCTGCTCCAACGTAGACATATCCTCAGTGATGATCCGGAAGTTTGTTGTCTAGCTAGGATCTGTATGTTACAGCCTGGGTTGAAAGTTTAATAAAAATCGGCCTATCTGCTGAAGAGGGACCCTACCAGCCTACCCTGTCTATGGAGAGAGCATCCCGGGGCGAAGATTAGTAAAATCGAATCAACTTGGACTCATCTTTGATCTTAGAATGGGCTCAGCGGACAGAAACATAGATCCTCTTCCACACCACAGCCAGGTCTCTCGCCCTGGGAAGTAAGAGACGAGTTGTGGGAGGCTCAGTCCCGTTACCAGCAGGACAGGTGTCAACACAACTCAGCTGTCCTGTTCACTATCACCTTCAGCACCATGGTCAGGGATGAAAATAGGCCCAGGACACTGAAGCTGCAGCATCCAGGTGAAGGCTGGTCAAAAACTTGCCATCAAAAACGCTATGTCCCAAAACTGAAATATTTCCATTCTCAAATGCCACCAGGGTGCCTGAACAAAGCCTGTCTGAGGCATGTCACCACCTGGTGACCTGCCTTTGACTTTAAAAGCTTGTAGACATAATTTCCCGTATAAATACATCACTCCTTAAATATGATCCTACATACATTTCACAAAGATGATGATCACTGCTGGCTCTCAGCAGACACCTTATGACATCCTTCGGTGAATTCTTCTGCATATACTTGACCCAGGGGATTCGTGTGAAACTCTCCCCCATCACCCCTGTGCCTTCTGTCAGTTGGCACAAGGAGGTTTCTGTGTCACATGTCACACAAGACTGTGGGAAGTCCTGGGCCAAATCTCATTCAGTGGGACCTGCGTTCTGTGACCCTAGTGCCCCCGTGACCCCCCACCAACATGCCTCTGCTTCTCCCTCAGCAGCCGCCTCTCCCTGAGCTATCCCAATGAATCTCTTCCCGTTCCTTTCTACAACCCTTCGTCACCAGGGTCGGGATTACAATGGCGCCAGTGGCTCCATGGAGCCAGGCCCATGCTCAGAAGGGGCCCCGGCCTGCTCTGCTTGCACTGCGCCCCAAGACCCTGCCAGCCCGCTGGCTCCCCCCTGCCCAGCCAAGGGCTCCTCTCCACCCCCTGGCCCCACCCTCCTGCTCCTCTCTGCTGCTGGCTGGACCCCTGTGCACCTCCGGCTCCGGGTATGGCCTGTCTCCCCAGAGATGAGCTGCCTGGGACTGGTGCAGAAGCCTGGCCAGTCTCAGCCAGGTGTGTGTGGGGGGGAGTGACAGTGTGGGGGGCTTGCCTGGGCCCCTGCAGGCACGTGGGTCCGGAGGGAGCCCAGGCGGAGCAGGCCCTGGCCTGGCTGATCGCGGCACTCCCGAGGGGCTGGAGCGATTCCCCGTCCCGTGACCAGCCCTGGCTGCGCTGCCGGCTCACCCCGGCAGACACAGTCGCCTCCCAGCAGGGCCGGTGAGTGCGGCCGGGAGGCAGGGGTGGGGAGTGTGTCTCTGAGGGGTGCTGGGCTGTGAGGGGACGGGGAAGATCTGTGTGTGTTGGGGCACTGGGGAATGGAGGTACCATGAGGGGTGCTGGACAGCTGCGGTGGGCAGGGCTGTCCTTAGGCATACGCAGCTGCGTAGGGCACCCGGAAATTTGGGCGACCACCGGGACAGCCGGTAAGAGCGGGTCGGCTCCCGCATACCCAGCACGCGCTGCAGTCTCCTTAGGCAGGGGCCGTATTCACAGATCCGAATGCACCGGGGGGGTACGCGGGTCTCTGTGGGGAACTGTGACTCTCCACCACCGTGAGGCGGGGCAGGCGGCTCGGTATCCTTTGGTGCCTTGTCCCTCCCGCCCAGGCTGTGAGCCCGGGCTGCATATGAAGCTCAGTGTGTGTCAGCAATGGGTGGGGGGTTCTTCTGGGGGGTCCGTGGGCGGGGGTGGTGGCTGTGCCCCAATTCGGGCATGGGGGCACCAGTTTAATAATGCTGCGTAGGACCCCATAAATCCTAAGGACAGCCCTGGTGGTGGGGCTGTGGGCAGGGGGGCGCTGGGCCAGGGTGGTGTTGTGCAGGGGGCTGTGCATTTGTGGGGGGTGGTGAGGGGAGGTGCTGGGCATAGCAAGTCCGGGGGGGCTCTGGCCATAGTGAATCGGGGGAGGGGGCGTGTTCTGGTGTTGGCCGGGGGTGCTGAGTGCGACGGCATGGGCCCCCCCAAGGGGAAGGGGCAGGCTGGCAGCACAGGGCCAGGCGGGCCACTGTGCATCTGGCATCTGCTGGTCTGTAAATAGTGCCCCTGCCAGGCCGTGCCCCGTGGCCTCTGGCCGGCCCCTCGCTCCGGTGACGACGTCCCCCACCATGCTCCACTGCCTCCAGGGGCCCCCAAACGCGAATCCAGCCCTGCGCGTCACGTGACTGTCCCCAATGCCCTGCGTGCCAGCCCCGGGCGCAGTGATGTCATCAAGGGCTGAGGGGCGGGGTCTTTCATCTCCATGGCGACGCTATGAAATCGTGGAACTTGAGTGTGGGTCGGGACGTCTCAGCCCCACCCCCTGACGCCGGGGAGAGTCCGGGCTGTGATTTCCACAGCTCAGTTGGGTGAAAACAATCCAAAGGAGCCGCTTTGGAAAGTCCCGGCGGTGCCCCATCCCCAGGCTCAGCGGAGTGGGGTTTATTCCGGCGCTGGGTGATCTCTGCCCCACAGCCCCGCCCGGATTCTGAGTGGCCCCATTTCCATACCTCAGCCTCCATTTCTCTGCCTCAGTCCCCCCTCTTTGAACCAGGGGCTGTGATAATTCCCCGGCCTCCCAGCAGCGTTGTGGGGATAAAGGCAATAACCGCATGTGAAGGGCGGAGATGCCACGGTGAGGGGCCCCACATCGGTTATAATGAACTAATCACCTTCTGCTGCCTTAATGCAATAAACGTCCCAGTTTGCTGAAAGGAACGCAGGGAACCCCAGGGCTGGGGTCTAAGCTCCCTGCTCCCCCAGAAGGACTTGACTGAGGGGTCCTGGGTGTACCCACAAGCTCTGTTTTGGACTGTGTTCCTGTTGTCCAATAAACCTTCTGTTTTACTGGCCGGCTGAGAGTCTCAGTGAATCCCTGGAAGAGGGGTGCAGGGCCTGGACTCCCCCACACTTCGTGACAGAGCCCCAAACTGAAACTCCCTCCAGCCCCTGCTCCTCTGGGCTTTGTCGCTTTCCCGGGACAGGAGGTCTGCCATGTCTGCCCTTCACTCCATGTCTCCAGCCAGCCCCAAACTGAAACTCCCTCCAGCCCCTCCTCCTCTGGGCTTTGTCCCTTTCCTGGGGCCAGGAGGTCACCGGATTCCTTTGTTCTCCAACCCTTTAGCTCTCACCTTGCAGGGGGGAAGGGCCCAGGCCATCAGTGGCCAGGAAACAGGGTGTCGGCCATTCTCTGTGTCCAGACCCCTGCACACACCTGCCCTCTACAGTTCTACAATGATCATACACCCTTACCCCACCCCCTAGACACTTAAGAAATGCATAGGGGAAACTGAGGCACCCCTACACTATTCAGAGGAAACTTTAACAACAGTCCCACTTCGTCACACAGGGCCATAGTGAGGGGAATGCAGATCCCGCTAATACAAAAATGCAAGCTGCAGAATTGTGCTTCTCTTGTGCGCCGCTTGGGGGAAGCACTCCCCCAAACAATCCAGCACAAGGCTTCGGAACGGGATCTAGAGACAGAGCAAAAATATCTGTCATCGGATATCAGATCTGTCTCTCCATCTATGATCATGTGTCCATAAAAACTGGGGAGTCTTGAATATTCACATATTTGAATGTGGAACCTATCTGTCAGTAGAATAAAAATGCACACTGCAGAAGAGGAATATTTGGGGAATCGATTGTTCAAGGTGTCATAACTAGGACTTGGATTTCAAAGGTGCCTAAAATCCTATCGCAGTTTGTTGGGAAATAGGTACAAATGCTCTCCGCTTCCTTTGAAAAATAACAAAACGCAACAATAGTTCTGACAGGTTTCAGAGTAACAGCCATGTTAGTCTGTATTGGCAAAAAGAAAAGGAGTACTTGTGGCACCTTAGAGACTAACCAATTTATTTGAGCATGAGCTTTCCTGAGCTACAGCATCCGATGAAGTGAGCTGTAGCTCACGAAAGCTTATGCTCAAATAAATTGGTTAGTCTCTAAGGTGCCACAAGTCCTCCTTTTCTTTTAACAATAGTTCTAACGTTCTCTTGAAAGGAGACACCAGGTCCCAGACACCTCTGCCATCCATACAAACACAGATTTTCCCATGATGGTGCCCTGGTCACTAGCCGGCTACTCTTCTGTCTAATGTCTGGCCCGGGAAAGGGACAAAGCCCAGAGGAGGAGGGGCTGGAGGGAGTTTCAGTTTGGGGCTGGCTGGAGACATGGAGTGAAGGGCAGACATGGCTGTCTGGCTCACTGCCCCCCAAAATGGACCCAGCTGAGGGGTCCTGTTCTCTGCACCTACAAGCTCTGTTTTAGACCATGTTCCTGTCATCTAATAAACCTTCTGTTTTCCTGGTTGTCTGAGAGTCACGTCTGACTGCAGAGTTGGGGTGCAGGACCCTGTGGCTTCCCCAGGACCCCGCCTGGGCGGACTCGCTGTGGGAAGCGCACGGAGGGGCAGAGGATGCTGAATGCTCCGAGGTCAGACCCAGGAAGGTGGAAGCTGTGTGAGCTGTGTGTCCTGAAGACAGGCTGCTCACAGGAAGGCGACTGCCCCAGAGTCCTGACTGCCTTCAT
Organism: Natator depressus; assembly: GCF_965152275.1. Lineage (NCBI taxonomy): Eukaryota > Metazoa > Chordata > Testudines > Cheloniidae > Natator > Natator depressus. Next base: position 17,372,622 of record NC_134257.1, read on the forward strand.
GGGGAGCAGTTCCAGAGCATCGCCTGGGGACTCCGTGACAACTGGTGGGAGCGGTGGGATGTACTGCACCCTGTGGATGGCACTTCCTGCAGTAAGTGACTGGGGAGCAGTAAAACGAAGGGGGACTGACGAGGACCAGGCGTGCTGAAGTCTCAGAGAGGAGCAGTTTCGGGGGACGGTTAACCCCTGGGAGTGTGTGACCAGCGAGAAGGACTGTGCAGTCATGGGGTCCCCCTGGGGACTGCGGTGAACAGTCTCAGGTGCAGAGGAGCCTGCGGCTTGGCCCTGGGAGAGAGAAGGACTTTTGCAGTAACAGGGTCCCCCGGGGGATTGCAGCGAGCAGTCCCGGGGGGAGGAGTCTGCAGCTCGACCCTGGCAAAGAGGCGGTGACCTCGAGAAGGGCTGGCACACTAGGGGTTCTCCCTGGAAACCATGGGGAGCTGAGAGCACACAGGCCTGTGCGAGTCCACAACAACTTGGGAAGAGCGGTGTGATGGCCTGTCACTGTCTCCTTAAGAAGGACATGGTAACCCTGTGCAGAAAGAGAGGGTTGCGCATTGGAAAGTTCAGCAAGGCACAGTTCATCGTGCAGCTGGAGGAGGATGACCGCTCTAAAGAACAGATTCCTGACCCCAAATGGGGCTATAGCAGGATCTGGGAGCACCTGGAGTAGTAGCCAGGCATCCCCAAGACTTCTGTCCCCGACCAGACGAGGGTCTTCACGATCGGGTTCCCCATCGGGGGATCGGAGACGGACGGGATTCGAGCGGAGTCCGAGAGAGCAAGAGGACTGTGAGAGACAGCGAGAGCCCGAGAAAGAGCTGCAGCAGCAGCATGAACTGGCGATGGTGGAGCGGAGAGGCCTAGGCGACCTCCCAGGGGTGAGTGGGGATAGACCTTGGGGGGCCAGTTCCGCAGGGAACCTCGAGACTAAATTGCTGCCCCTGGTTAAGGAGGGGGCGGGATGTGGATGCCTCCTCACTGCCTTTGAGCAGGCTGGCGATTTGAACCAGGGAAAGGCCCGGTGTATACCTCCCTTGCTGGGTCCCAAGGCCATAGACTCCGTCAGCCAGATGGGTGGGGAGGTGGACAGGCTCCCACTCCTGACCCCAACCTATCTGTCTGTGTGGAGTTTTCTGGGGCCAGGCCCCTCGGACCCCCAGTGGGAGCGGAAGGTGATGGTCAATGGGGAGACATTCCTGGGGTGGCGAGATCCTGGGAGAGAGAGAACTGTTGTCAGGCCCTGGGTGGTGCAGCCTCAGATGCTGAGGAGCTGTGTGAGCTGGGTGAGGGTCCCAGGGACGAAGCCCCTCGCCCTGCCTATGGCCCAGATCCCTGTGCAGACCCAGGAGGGGTGGGACTGGCTGGTCATTGGGGTTCTCCAGGATACCAGCTGCGAGACCCTGTTGTGGGGTGACTGTGTCTCTTTGGGGCAGGATCCAGGCCATGCTCCGGTAACTGCCAAGGGTTTGAATTTAAATCCAGGGAACCAATCCGCGGAGAGGGAAATGGTCAGTGAAAAGGCAGATGACCTGGCTGGCAGCAGGGAGGAGCGGCTAGACTCAGGCTACCTGCCTGCCTGTAACCAGACCCCTCAGGCTCCCCGCCCCCCTTGCACACAGGAGAGGGGGCTCACGCTGGCTCTGATGCACTGAGGAAAGCAGCGAGCTCGCTGCCTACCCCCACTGGGACAGCAAGGGCAGCGCTGAGCACAGGGGGAGCTGAGACCCCAGCTGAGTGGGGGGAGACACAGGCAGGGCAGGGGATCTGTTGGGAGTAGCAAGATGCTTGGTAAGGAAAGTCTGGATGAGCCTAGGCAGCCCTGTGAGCTGATGGCTGTGTCTAGTCACCAGGGTGGGAAGGCGAGGAGACTGGAAGAAGAGTGTCCCTGGACCTTACCTGTTAGCTGGGTGGAGAACTGGGACAGTGAAGGAAACGTGCCTGTGTCTGTCAGGGGTGTTGACTTGCCTGAGGAGGGAGCTACCCTGATCTCCAAGCAGTTGTCTGTGACCAGCCTTGTGTGCTGGCACAAGGGGAATGAGATCCCAAGCTAGGTGTCTGGGAAAGGAGAAAGTGTGTCCAGCTCATCTTTGTCTGTGGAGCAGACAGAAGGGGCCTTTCAGCCTGTGATGGTTGAGGGTCGTGCAGTTGTCTCAGAGTTCGTTCTGGATTCAGCTAAAGCCCAGGAAGGGTACGGTCCTAAGTTTGTGTCTGCTTGGGAGAATGGCCCTGTAACTAGGTGGCATCCAGTTAGTGTCTATGTAAAATCCCAGAGAGCAGACAATTCTGGTGCTTGTATTTTGCCTGTTGCTAGTGTGTTGTTGGGAAAGGGTGGAGCAACTCTGTCTAATCAGGGTGAGATCCTAGCCAGGATACAAAGAGAGCATGAAGGTGATTTGATTATGTTACCTACTGAGGGTGTGGAAACCTGTAGCAAGAAGGAAAAGATTCCTGAACTTGTGGGTGGCAAAGGGAAGGAGAATGCTTCTGACCTTTTCTCTAGGAAGTCTGTAAGTTTGCCTGAAAGGGGATTGTGTAGGAATCCACCGGATGGGCCAGAGGTAATTCTGGATGTAAGGGAGACCCAGAAAGAGTCTGTTGTTGCTCAGGAAAGTGTTCCTCTAGAGCAAGCCCTCGGTGAAGAGGGTAAGAGCAGAATTTCTGGGAGGGGTGAATTGTTGCATAGAAAAGCCCTAGGGAAAGGAATCCTCATGGAGTCTTTGCAAGCAGTTTACTGCAACTGAAGGGTGTGAAAGTGATTTAATCAAGAAAGTTTCAGTTCCTAACAGCCAGAAATTTTCTGTTGTGAATGGATCCACTGACTTTCCTGTTGAAAGATCCAGTGTGGATAGCTTTGAGAAGGTCTCAGATGAAGTGAAAGCTGTTAAGAAAGTTAAAGAGTCTGATAACCAAGTGGCTGTGTTTGGCCAGCTTGTTGGGGAGAAGACCCAATCCCAGTTTGACCCCCTGGGGTTTTGGGGTGGCCAAAGGGCACGGGCTGCATAAACCTTCCCACATGCGGCCTGCGAGAGCTATCGACCACCCCCGACCTAAGGGAGGGTGTGAAACTGGAAGGGCCTGGTGTAACTCCTACCAAGGAATGGGAGAGATGCTGGGGCATCCATGGGAACATTGGTGGCTTCGAACTTCCCAGGTCACCGGCTAAAGTGACCCTGCTCAGTTCGATCTCGAAGGGAGGAGAGATGTGATGAAGTGGGACTGTTCTTAATGTTTCCTCTGAATAGTGTGGGGTGCCTCAGTTTCCACTGTGCAGTTCTTAAGTATCTAGGTGGTGGGGTAAGGGTGTATGATCATTGCAGAGCCCTAGAGGCAGGTGTGTGCAGGGGTCTGGACACAGAGAAGGGCCGACACCCTGTTTCCTGGCCACTGATGGCCTGGGCCCTTCCCCCCTGCGAGGTGAGAGCTAAAGGGTTGGAGAACAAAGGAATCAGGTGACCTCCTGGCCCGGGAAAGGGACAAAGCCCAGAGGAGGAGGGGCTGGAGGGAGTTTCAGTTTGGGGCTGGCTGGCACATGGAGTGAAGTGCAGACGGGGTTGTCTGGCTCACTGCCCCCCAAAATGGACCCAGCTGAGGGGTCCTGTTCTCTGCACCTACAAGCTCTGTTTTAGACCATGTTCCTGTCATCTAATAAACCTCCGTTTTCCTGCCTGGCTGAGAGTCACGTCTGACTGCGAAGTTGGGGAGCAGGACCCTCTGGCTTCCCCAGGAGGCCTGCCTGAGTGGACTCGCTGTGGGAAGCGCACGGAGGGGCAGAGGATGCTGAATGCTCCGAGGTCAGACCCAAGAAGGTGGAAGCTGTGTGAGCTGTGTGTCCTGCAGACAGGCTGCTCACAGGAAGGCAACTGCCCCAGAGTCCTGACTGGCTTCATGGGGAGAAGTTCGAGAGCATCGCTCAGGGACTCCGTGACACTGCCCAGCCTGCAGGTCCCAGCTGGATGGTAGGGGGACGCTGGGACGGAAAGGGCTGAGAGACTGTGGGCAAGATTATTGTCCACAGAGACTGCCGAGGGCTGGAGAGGAGCCGTGACATTGGGGGGAGGAGAGGGTCGGTTCTACCCGAGGCAAGAGACGGCCAAGATGAGGAGCTGATGTTCCCCCATGCTCAGAACCCGGCCCCCCAGAGAAAGCAAGTGGGAACTGCAGACAATGCACCTGGGAGGTTATTGAGTCCCGCAGGAAGCAGAGGGGACAGGAGCGGGGAAGGCGCAATTAGGAAGATGTCGAGACAACGACCGTCTCCCCTGCCCTTTGCTGCCTCCGGGCGCGGTTGGTGAAAGGGATGATCTGTTTTGCAGTAAAGGGGTGATTGGGGTAGGGGTAGCGGGGCGGGGGTCTGTATCTCTGTCAGTGAGGGGTGATTGGGCTCAGTGGGGGCTAGGGGTCTGTGTCTCAATGAGGGGTGATTGGGGTGAGTGGGGGCTGAGGTTTCTGCCAGTCCTTTATCAACCCACTCCTCCCACCAGAGAGAGTGACACAACCCCTCAGTCTCCTACTCTGCCCCACAGCCAGCTGTTTAACCCTTTGGCACCCGCTGGGTAGCAACCCCTGGACAAGTCAGTCCCTGCCAGGCATCTCATCCAGAAAAACATGGCAGAGAATTCCCGCTTCCTGCCCCGCCCCCCCACCCCCAGACACTGAAACCCTCTCTCCTTTTGTCAGGTCCGAGTCAGATGGGGTCTCTGAGAGTGAGGGGCCCCTACGTGGGCTGAGGTCAGACACCCCCTCTCTGCTCATTGCCAGAAGTTCTGTGATTGGCGAGGTCACCTGCCCTGCCCAGGTGTGAGGTCAGACAGACGGGGGTGAAGGGCAGTGGAGGCCAGAGCTTGCCAGAGCCAGCATGCTGCAGCCTTCGGCTCCCCCACGCCCACCCAAGAGAGGCCGGCACAGACCGGGCTGCAGGGGCCAGGTCACCGGAATCCAGGTCGAGTTTCTGGAGACTGGGTCGAGTCATCGCTCAATGGTGGGTGCCAGTGCCAGGTGCTCACGGTGCCTCTTGCTCTTGCCCTAACGCTCTTCCTTAGCATGGCCGATGCCGGGCGCCAGCGCAGCCCCCACCCAGCACTGCAGGGTCCAAACGTATCCCTGGCACGGCCCCTGCCTGACTCTCCCAGTGTCTAACCCCAGCTGTGAACAGAAGCTGGCCCGGCTGCCAGAGCTGTGTGGGGAACAGTAATTCCACTGCTGGGAGGAGACGCTAGCTCAAAACCCGGCTTGGTTCCCATTTGGGGCAGAACCTGAAATTGCTGGAATTTGCCATGAGGGGGAAGTTCTTGGGCTCCTTGACTCTGGGACTGTCCACCTGGCACGCTGCCCTGGAGGCCAGAGCCTGCAGGCCCAGGGTGCTGAGGAGCTGCAAGCCTAGGACCATCACAGCCAGTGCTGCCAGGGGGATTCCGGGCACGTCGAGGGGTACGGGGCCCTGGCAGGCTGGGGAGAGACTTCCCCAGTTCATACCTGCCCTGCACAGCAGCAGAGTGGGAAGGGGCATCTCGCACCCCGGGAGCTGCACACGTATGGGAGCAGTGAGACCATATTCTTTCCAAGAGCAATTTAAAATATTCCCCAGAAGGGAATCATAGAATCATAGAATATCAGTGTTGGAAGGGACCTCAGGAGGTCATCTAGTCCAACCCCCTGCTCAAAGCAGGACCAATCCCCAATTAAATCATCCCAGCCAGGGCTTTGTCAAGCCTGACCTTACTCAGGTAGTTGAAAGCAGCTATCAAATCCCCCCTCATTCTTCTCTTCTGCAGACTAAACAATCCCAGTTCCCTCAGCCTCTCCTCATAAGTCATGTGTTCCAGACCCCTAATCATTTTTGTTGCCCTTCGCTGGACTCTCTCCAATTTATCCACATCCTTCTTGTAGTGTGGGGCCCAAAACTGGACACAGTACTCCAGATGAGGCCTCACCAATGTCGAATAGAGGGGAACGATCACGTCCCTCGATCTGCTTGCTATGCCCCTACTTATACATCCCAAAATGCCATTGGCCTTCTTGGCAACAAGGGCACACTGCTGACTCATATCCAGCTTCTCGTCCACTGTCACCCCTAGGTCCTTTTCTGCAGAACTGCTGCCTAGCCATTCGGTCCCTAGTCTGTAGCGGTGCATTGGGTTCTTCTGTCCTAAGTGCAGGACCCTGCACTTATCCTTCTTGAACCTCATCAGATTTCTTTTGGCCCAATCCTCCAATTTGTCTAGGTCCCTCTGTATCCTATCCCTGCCCTCCAGCATATCTACCACTCCTCCTAGTTTAGTATCATCCGCAAATTTGCTGAGAGTGCAATCCACACCATCCTCCAGATCATTTATGAAGATATTGAACAAAACCGGCCCCAGGACCGACCCCTGGGGCACTCCACTTGACACCGGCTGCCAACTAGACGTGGAGCCATTGATTACTACCCGTTGAGCCCGACAATCTAGCCAACTTTCTACCCACCTTATCGTGCATTCATCCAGCCCATACTTCTTTAACTTGCGGACAAGAATACTGTGGGAGACCATGTCAAAAGCTTTGCTAAAGTCAAGAAACAATACATCCACTGCTTTCCCTTCATCCACAGAACCAGTAATCTCATCATAGAAGGCAATTAGATTAGTCAGGCATGACCTTCCCTTGGTGAATCCATGCTGACTGTTCCTGATCTCTTTCCTCTCATGTAAGTGCTTCAGGATTAATTCTTTGAGGACCTGCTCCATGATTTTTCCGGGGACTGAGGTGATGCTGACTGGCCTGTAGTTCCCAGGATCCTCCTTCTTCCCTTTTTTAAAGATTGGCACTATATTAGCCTTTTTCCAGTCATCTGGGACTTCCCCCGTTCGCCACGAGTTTTCAAAGATAATGGCCAATGGCTCTGCAATCACAGCCGCCAATTCCTTTAGCACTCTCGGATGCAACTCGTCCGGCCCCATGGACTTGTGCACATCCAGCTTTTCTAAATAGTCCCTAACCACCTCTTTCTCCACAGAGGGCTGGCCATCTACTCCCCATGCTGTGATGCCCAGCGCAGCAGTCTGGGAGCTGACCTTGTTAGTGAAGACAGAGGCAAAAAAAGCATTGAGTACATTAGCTTTTTCCACATCCTCTGTCACTAGGTTGCCTCCCTCATTCAGTAAGGGGCCCACACTTTCCTTGGCTTTCTTCTTGTTGCCAACATACCTGAAGAAACCCTTCTTGTTACTCTTGACGTCTCTTGCTAGCTGCAGCTCCAGGTGCAATTTGGCCCTCCTGATTTCATTCCTACATGCCCGAGTAATATTTTTGTACTCTTCCCTGGTCATATGTCCAACCTTCCACTTCTTGTAAGCTTCTTTTTTATGTTTAAGATCCGCTAGGATTTCACCGTTAAGCCAAGCTGGTCGCCTGCCATATTTACTATTCTTTCGACACATCGGGATGTTTTGTCCCTGTAACCTCAACAGGGATTCCTTGAAATACAGCCAGCTCTCCTGGACTCCTTTCCCCTTCATGTTAGTCCCCCAGGGGATCCTACCCATCAGTTCCCTGAGGGAGTCGAAGTCTGCTTTCCTGAAGTCCAGGGTCCGTATCAGGCTGCTTACCTTTCTTCCCTGTGTCAGGATCCTGAACTCAACCAACTCATGGTCACTGCCTCCCAAATTCCCATCCACTTTTGCTTCCCCCACTAATTCTTTCCGGTTTGTGAGCAGTAGCAGGAGAGGTTTTATAACCCAGGCATGGCTAGTGCAGTGTCTATGAGCTCTCAGGGTGGTAACAGCAAAATCCCTTGGCACGTTACACGGCTCAGGTTGGCTTTTTTTTTTGAAGGTTAGGGTTGGAAGGGACCTCAGGAGGTCATCTAGTCCAACCCCCTGCTTGAAGCAAGACCAATCCCCAATTTTTGCCCCAGATCCCTAAATGGCCCCCTCAAGGACTGAGCTCACAACCCTGGGTTTAGCAGGCCAATGCTCAAACCACTGAGCTATCCCTCCCCTCTTTCTATCCCTCCCTCCCTCTCGCTGAGTTCCGGGGAACTCTGCAGGGGACTCAGGAGGTGACCCGGCCATGAAGGGAGCCCAGATCCGCATGCAGCCTCTGGGTGATGCACGTTCTGCCCCCTTCACACCGAGGATTTCACGGTCTCCCATGGACATGTCCTGAGCGAAGGAGACCCTGCTCACCCCTTGTGCACACTCAGCAGATGCCCAGGGGCAAGGGGCTCTGGTACAGTCCAGGTCCTGTGGGCTACTCTGCCCCATGGACTCGTGGGGTCTCCCGGGTCATCGTCCCAGATGCACACTGAGGCACTTGGCGCTGCCTGCCGACCCCTCCTCCTGCCTCGTCTGCAGCCCCCGAGCTGGACGTGCTCTGAGCAGGGCTGTCCCTGCCCCTGCCTCTGCTGGCTGACCGCTGCATGGCAGGGAAGGACAGTGGGGAGTGCTGGTGACCCGTTGCTTGCTGCCCAGAGGAGCCTTGGGAGCCCCAGGGAGAGCTGAATGGGAGCTGGGCCTAAGCCAGGGGATGGTAATATGTGGCATGTGGCCCCGCGACCTTTCTGCAGTAAGAGCGTTGGGTGTCAGCCTAGGGAGGTCAGACCCTGCTGGGCTGGCTCACAGGGTCCCAACCTCGAAAGTGTGAGTGAAGCATGAACTGAGGCCTCCATCTGCAGCCAGCCTGCAGCAATAGCTCCACTCGGCCCGGCCCATAGGTCTCAGGCCAGGCTGGGGGCTCTGCCAGTCTGTGCAGCCCCCGGGGATGGGCCATGGGCCATCTGAGGGGCAAGCCCTGAGTCACAGGCCAGGCCCTGCGTGATGTGACAGGGGGACTCAGGGCGTGCAGCTGAGCCCTTCCCCCAGCCCCTTGGTGGAGTGGCTCCGGGTGGCTTGACTCCCTTCGATCCCCTCACACCTGCTCCCCTCCCCCCTGAACCCGGCCCACGGGCGCTAAGTGACCCCGCTGCCTGCTGTCGCGCTGGCCAATGGAACAGGAGCAGGGTGTCTGTACAGCGCCTGGCACAACAGGGCCCTGATCTCAGTAGAGCAGGGTCTGTTTTTCACTGTGTGACTCTGCAGCGCTTGGCACAATGGTTCCCCGATCTTTGAGGCCTCTGTGTCAGGGTGTCCTGTAGCACCCACCAGGCAGAAGAAGGAATCCCTGGAGCTGGATGGATTTATCCTGGGTGCTCGGCGGGTGCTAGTTATAGAGAATTCCTTGGGGTAGCGCCCTGTCCTGGTTCTCTGCAATGCCACACAGTTACTCTGGCAGCGTCGCTGCTCCAACGGGACCAGAATCTGCCCCTTCCTGAGGAGAGGTCGGGGACAGGCTTGGTTTGTACAAGGAGATGACGAGTGCTGATCAAAAATTTCCAGGGCGTGAAGGCACCCCGTCCCGCCTCTTTACTAGGAAGCCCAGCCCATGCCCTGACCTTTCTCCAGGCTAGTAAACCTCATCCCCTTGGAGCCAAGGAGAATATATAAGTCAAGTTTGGCTGCTCGAGAAGGAACATTTCCAATCCAGTGCTGCCACCAGTGACTCCGAACGCTGACTGACGGCACGGCAGAACAGCATGGCAAATTTTGTCAGATTCCAGAGGTACTCAGCCCCTCCTGTGACGATCTCCGGAGATGACCCATGTATACCTGATGACTTAACTGAGTCCACTGTCCAGAGCATCACTGTGGCGGGAGTCCCCTGGGTCATCTTTGATTCTCTCAATTATGGAGGGGACTTCAGAATCTTCAGGGTAGGAGAAGATCAATCATTCCCCCCTGACACTCAGCGGCAGGATCATCAAATCTGTGTGCATGATCCATGGGGGAATCGACAACTCCGAAATCACCTTGTATCCTCACCCTTTCTTCAGTGGCACAGGGGAGACATTTCAAAGTAAGGCACCTCAACTGCAGGAAAAGTATTTTTCTCTCAAAGTTACTAAGGGAGCGGTGGTCTTCTTCGATGGGGAAAACTACACAGGAGAGAAGAGGATCCTGCTGAATGGAGATGAGGTGCAGAATTTGACTGCTGTGAAGTTACCCTCCATTGGCAAATCAGTGAAGACTGCCAGGGACATGGGGTCGCAATGAAGATGGGTGAGAACGTTCCCCTTCCCTGTGAACAGAGGAACTGCTCCAGGGCCCCACCTGTTCCCTAGAAGGGGATTCACTCCCTGCCCTGGTGATGATTGGCGTTGATTGCAGACATTCCCCTGCCTGCCCCTGTGACCCCTCCCTGAGCACACAAGGAGCGCTGACCTTCTGAGTGACAGGCGCAGAATCAACCCAGCTGAGACGATGGGAGGAAGCAAGAACCTGTCCCAGCCACTGTCCCCGGCCTGCTGGACTCAGCACCCCAGAGGTGACCCATGGATCGGGAGCCCCTCACCACTGCGGCACTGCAGTCCCTGCCTTTGCGGCCCCAGGGAAAGGCACCGCCGGTGACATGGCGAGAGCCCATCTCCCCACCGTCTGACACCAAGGGGGCTGCAGACACCCCAGAGGGTTCCAGGACAGCGACTCGATGTCCATCAGAGCCTCCCCAGCTAGCTGTCAGACACAGACCCTGCCCCAGCTTCTCCTGCTGCTTTGCAACAATAAAAACAATTGTCAAGTAGAATCTGCTTCTAATTCTTAATGAAAAAGGCAGGGGGAAAGGACAGGGAAAGAGACCACTTGGAGACGTCTTCCCCCAAAATATCCCCTCAAGCCCTAACCCCCATTTCTTGGGGAAGGCTTGATAAGAATCCTCACCAATTTGTACAGGTGAACACAGACCCAAACCCTTAGATCTTAAGAACAATGAAAAATCAATCAGGTTCTTAAAAGAAGAATTTTAATTAAAGAAAAGGAAAAGAATCACCTCTGTAAAATCAGGATGGAAAATACTTTACAGGGTATTCAGGGTATTTGCCATGAGGGGGAAGTTCTTGGGGTCCGTGACTCTGGGGCTGCCCTAGAGCCCAGACTCTTCCTTCTCTGGGGTCCTTGACTCGGGGTCTGTGAGACAAAGCAGGGGGTTTTCTTGTTGATTTCAATGGTTTGCATGCAAAGGGGGTGGGACTCAGTTTCCCTGTGTGTTACTGGTTGAACAAGTTTCAGCGGGGTAGCCATGTTAGTCTGAAAGATACAGTAAGCAGGTATAAATATACATCACATGAAAAGATGGGAGTTGCCTTACCAAGTGGGGGGTCAGTGCTAACGAGACCAATTCCATTAGGGTGGATGTGGCCCGTTCACCCCTTGATAAGAAGGGGTGAATATCAACAGAGGGAAACTTACTTTTTGTAGTGGTAACTTTATACGTTCAAGTCAGCGGCACTGCTATGGGTACCTGCATGGCCCCACAGGACGCCAACATTTTTATGGCTGACTTAGAGCAACGCTTCCTCAGTTCTTGCCCCCTAGCGCCCCTCCTCTACTTGCGCTACATTGATGACATCTTCATCATCAGGCTAGGTGTCCCTAGTCCCAGTTTGCCAGAAGCTGGGATTGGGTGACAGGGCATGGATCACTTGATGATAACCTGTCTGTTCATTCCCTCTGGGGCACCTGCCATTGGCCACTGTCAGAGGACAGGATACTGGGCTTGATGGACCTTTGGTCTGACCCAGGATGGCCATTCTTATGTTCTTATCTGGACCCATGGAAGGAGGCCCTTGAGGAATTCCACCAGGATTTCAACAATTTCCACCCCACCATCAACCTCGGCCGGAACCAGTCCACACAAGAGATCCACTTCCTGGACACTACAGTGCTAACAAGCGATGGTCACATAAACACCACTCTATACCGGAAACCTACTGACCACTATACTTACCTACATGCCGTCAGCTTTCATCCAGACCACATCACACAATCCATTGTCTACAGCCAAGCTCTAAGATACAACCGCATTTGCTCCAACCCCTCAGACAGAGACAAACACTTACAGGATCTCTATCAAGTGTTCTTACAACTATAATACCCACTTGGGGAAGTGAAGAAATAGATTGAGAGAGCCAGAAGGGTACCCAGAAGTCACCTACTACAGGACAGGCCCAGCAAAAAAGGAACAGAACGCCACTAGCCATCACCTACAGCCCCCAACGAAAACCTCTCCAGCGCATCATCAAGGATCTACCACCTGTCCTGAAGAACGATCCCTCACTCTCACAGACCTTGGGAGACAGGCCAGTCCTCGCTTACAGACAGCCCCCGAATCTGAAGCAAATACTCACCAGCAACTACACACCACACAACAGAAACACTAACCTAGGAACAAATCCCTGCAACAAACCCCATTGCCACCTCTGTCCGCATATCTATTCAAGGGACACCATTAGAGGACCTAACCACATCAGCCACACCATCAGGGGCTCGTTCACCTTCACATCTACCAATGTGATCTATGCCATCCTGTGCCAGCAATGCCCCTCTGCCACGTACATTGGCCAAACTGGAGAGTTGCTGTGCAAAAGAATCAATGGACACAAATCAGACACCAAGAACTGGAACATTCAAAAACCAGGAGGAGAGCACTTCACTCTCCCTGGACAGTCAATAACAGACTTAAAAGTGGCCACTCTTCAACAAAAACACTTCAAAAACAGACTTCAGCGAGAAACTGCAGAACTGGAATTAATTGGCAAACTTGACACCATCAAATTAGGCCTGAATAAAGACTGGGAGTGGCTGGGTCACTACAAAAAGTAATTTTCCCTCTGTTGATACTCACACCTTCTTGTCAGCTGTTGGGAATGGGCCACCTGCACCATGATTAAAATGGCTTCGTTGACACTGACCCCCGACTTGATAAGGCAACTCCCATCTTTTCATGTGCTGTGTATTTATACCTGCTTACTGTGTCTTTCACTCCATGCATCTGATGAAGTGGGGTATGGGCCACAAAAGCTTATGCCCAAAGAAATGTGTTAGTCTCTAAGGGGCCACACGGACTACTTGTGGCTTAACAAGGTGGAGGGAGAGGGAGTTTTTGTTACAGAGGGCCAGCGAACGGCCTGGAAAATGGATACCCCAGCGACTGGTGAGCTGGTGACCGGGAGGCCCAGCTCGGAAGTCACAGCCAGTTCTGGCCAGCGAGAGGACAATAGGCTGCGGAGAGAGGACCCCGGTGACCTGACCAGCCGGTTCTAGCCAATGAGGAACAAAGATGGATGCGAGGAGAGGCTGAGAGAAGAGGAGGCCCAGGCTGCCTGTTTACCTGGGACAGAAGACAAAGGACAGAGATGGGTCTTGGGGGAGGTGATGTCAGATGCCCAAGTGGAAGGAGGGGTTTTCTGGGCTAGGAGGAGAGAGCAGCCAGAGCCCGCCTGGATGCAGGGGAGACTTAGATGTATGGTGCTGAGGGAGGCCAGGCCTGAGGCCCTGAGAGTTTCCTGTGCTGTGCTAAGATGATCAATAAACGCTCCTGTGTTACGCTGGCTGAGAGTCGCTCCGGTCTAGAGAACAGGGTGGCATTATTCCCTCTGGGAGTGGAGGCCCCGGAAGTCCAGAGGGAGTGGATTCCCTGAGGGGGCCCACGGCAAGAGCCAGACGTGCTGAAGGCTCGGAGAAGTGCGGTTCTAGGACGCGGAGGGGCCTATGGCTTAACCCCCGAGAGAGCGTGGACCCCGAGAAATGTTGTCGCACTGAAGGTGTTTCCTCCCAGGGACCGTACAGAGCCGAGAGAGCACGAGCCCTGTGAGTCCGTGACAGGCGGCCCTAGGGACCAGACCCTGCGTGCCCTGGGCTCCCTGACTCTGGGGCTGTCCACCTGGCATGCTGCCCTGGAGGCCAGAGCCTGTAGGCCCAGGGCGCTGAGGAGCTGCAAGCCTAGGACCATCACAGCCAGTGCTGCCAGGGGGATTCCGGGCACGTCGAGGGGTACGGGGCCCTGGCAGGCTGGGAAGAGACTTCCCCAGTTCATACCTCCCCTGCACAGCAGCAGAGCGGGAAGGGGCATCTCGCACCCCGGGAGCTGCACACGTATGGGAGCAGTGAGACCATATTCTTTCCAAGAGCAGTTTAAAATATTCCCCAGAAGGGAGCGGTTTTATAACCCAGACATGGCTAGTGCAGTGTCTATGAGCTCTCAGAGCGGTAACAGCAAAATCCCTTGGCACGTTCCACAGCTCGGGTTGGATTTTTTTTTTTTTTTGAAGGTTAGGTTTGGAAGGGACCTCAGGAGGTCATCACAGTTGCATGGCAGGGAAGGGCAGTGGGGAGTGCTGGTGACCCGTTGCTTGCTGCCCAGAGGAGCCTTGGGAGCCCCAGGGAGAGCTGAATGGGAGCTGGGCCTAAGCCAGGGGATGGTAACACGTGGCACGTGGCCCCGCGACCTTTCTGCAGTAAGAGCATTGGGTGTCAGCCTAGGGAGGTCAGAACCCGCCGGGCTGGCTCACAGTGTCCCAACCTCGAAAGTGTGAGCGAAGCATGAACTGAGGCCTCCATCTGCAGCCAGCCTGCAGAAATAGCTCCACTCGGCCCGGCCCATGGATCTCAGGCCAGGTTGGGGGCTCTGCCAGTCTGTGCAGCCCCCGGGGATGGGTCATGGGCCCTCTGAGGGGCAAGCCCTGAGTCACAGGCCAGGCCCTTCATGATGTGACAGGGGGACTCAGGGGGTACAGCTGAGCCCTTCCCCCAGCCCCTTGGTGGAATGGCTCCGGGTGGCTCGACTCCCTTCGATCCCCTCACACCTGCTCTCCTACCCCCTGAACCCGGCCCACAGGCCCTAAGTGACCCCGCTGCCTGCTGTCGCGCTGGCCAGTGGAACAGGAGCAGGGGTCTGTACAGCGCCTGGCACAACAGGGCCCTGATCTCAGTAGGGCAGGGTCTGTTTTTCACTGTGTGACTCTGCAGCGCTTGGCACAATGGTTCCCCGATCTTTGAGGCCTCTGTGTCAGGGTGTCCTGTAGTACCCACCAGGCAGCAGAAGGAATCCCTGGAGCTGGATGGATTTATCCTGGCTGCTTGGCGGGTGCTAGTTCTAGAGAATTCCTTGGGGTATCGCCCTGTCCTGGTTCTCTGCAATGCCACAAAGTTACTCTGGCAACGTCGCTGCTCCAACGGGACCAGAATCTGCCCCGTCCTGAGGAGAGGTCGGGGACAGGCTTTGTTTGTACAAGGAGATGACGAGTGCTGATCAAAAATCTCCAGGGCGTGAAGGCACCCCGTCCCGCCTCTTTACTAGGAAGCCCAGCCCATGCCCTGACCTTCCCCCAGGCTAGCAAACCTCATCCCCTTGGAGCAAAGGAGAATATATAAGTGCAGTTTGGCTGCTCGAGAAGGAACATTTCCAATCCAGTGCTGCCACCAGTGACTCTGAACTCTGACTGACGGCACGGCAGAACAGCATGGCAAATTTTGTCAGATTCCAGAGGTTCTCAGACCCTCCTGTGACGATCTCCGGAGATGACCCATGTATACCTGATGACTTAACTGAGTCCACTGTCCAGAGCATCACTGTGGCGGGAGACCCCTGGGTCATCTTTGATTCTCTCAGTTATGGAGGGGACTTCAGAATCTTCAGGGTAGGAAAAGATCAACCATTCCCCTCGACGCTCAGCGGCGGGATCATCAAATCTGTGCGCATGATCCAAGGGGGAATCGACAACTCCGAAATCACCTTGTATCCTCACCCTTTCTTCAGGGGCACAGGGGAGACATTTCAAAGTAAGGCAACTCAAGTATTTTTCTCTCAAAGTTGCTAAGGGAGCTGTGGTCTTCTTCGATAGGGAAAACTACACAGGAGAGAAGAGGATCCTTCTGAATGGAGACGAGGTGCAGAATTTCACTGCTGTGAAGTTACCCTCCATTGGCAAATCAGTGAAGACTGCCAGGGACATGGGGTCGCAATGAAAACGGGTGAGAACGTTCCCCTTTCCCGTGAACAGAGGAACGGCTCCAGGGCCCCACCTGTTCCTTAGAAGGGGATTCACTCCCCGCCCTGGTGATGATTGGCGTTGATTACAGACATTCCCCTGCCTGCCCCTGTGACCCCTCCCTGAGCACAC
This sequence comes from Natator depressus, assembly GCF_965152275.1. Classification (NCBI taxonomy): domain Eukaryota; kingdom Metazoa; phylum Chordata; order Testudines; family Cheloniidae; genus Natator; species Natator depressus. Next base: position 17,388,592 of record NC_134257.1, read on the forward strand.
AAGGAGCGCTGACCTTCTGAGTGACAGGCACAGAATCAACCCAGTTGAGACGATGGGAGGAAGCAAGAATCTGTCCCAGCCACTGTCCCCAGCCTGCTGGACTCAGCACCCCAGAGCTGACCCATGGATCGGGAGCCCCTCACCACTGCGGCACTGCGGTCCCTGCCTTTGCGGCCCCAGGGAAAGGCACCACCGGTGACGTGGCAAGAGCCCATCTCCCCACCGTCTGACACCAAGGGGGCTGCAGACACCCCAGAGGGGCCAGGACAGCGACTCGATGTCCATCAGAGCCTCCCCAGCCAGCTGCCGGACACAGACCCTGCCCCAGCTTCTCCTGCTGCTTTGCAACAATAAAAATAATTGTCAAGTAGACTCTGCATCTAATATTTAATGAAAAAGGCAGGGGGAAAGGAAGGGGGGTAACCTGTGTCTCACTGAGGGGTGGTTGGGGTGGAGAAGTGGGTGGGGGGTCTGTGTCTCAGGGAGGGGTGATTGAGGTGGGGGTGGCTGGGAGCTCTGTGTCTCAGTGAAGGGTGATTGGGGCGGGATGGCTGGGGGCTCTGTGTCTTAGTGAAGGGTGATTGGGGTGGGGTGACTGGGGGGGTCTGTGTCTCACTGAGGGATGGTTGGGGTGGGGTGGCTGGTTGGTCTGTGTCTGAGTGAGGGGTGATTGTGCTGGGGTGACTGGGGGGGTCTGTGTCTCATGGGGGTGATTGGGGTGGGGTGGCTGGTTGGTCTGTGTCTGAGTTGGGGTGGGTGGTGGCAGGAGGGGTCTGTGTGTCAGTGAGGGATGATTGGGGTGGGGTTGCTGGGGGGGGTCTGTGTCTCAGGGAGGGGTGATTGGGGTGGCTGGTTGTTCTGTGTCTCAGTGAGGGGTGATGGGGTGGGGGTTGCTCGGGGGGGTCAGTGTCTCAGTGAGGGGTGATTGGGGTGGCTGGGGGGTCTGTGTCTCAGTGAGGGGTGATTGGGCTGTGGGTTGCTGGGGTATCTGTTTCTCAATGAGGGGTCATTGGGGTGATTGGGGTGGGGTGGCTGGTTGGTCTGTGTCTGAGTGCGGGGTGATTGGGGTGGGTGGTGGCAGGAGGGTTCTGTGTGTCAGTGAGGGGTGATTGGGGAGGGGTTGCTGGGGGGGTCTGTGTCTCAGGGAGGGGTGATTGGGGTGGCTGGGGGGTCTGTGTCTCAGTGAGGGATGATTGGGGTGGGGTTGCTGGGGGGGTCTGTGTCTCAGGGAGGGGTGATTGGGGTGGCTGGGGGGTCTGTGTCTCAGTGAGGGGTGATTGGGCTGTGGGTTGCTGGAGTATTTGTTTCTCAATGAGGGGTCATTGGGGTGGTTGGTGTCATGGAGTATGGGGGAGTCAGGGCCCTGCACCCCCCCACTTCCTGCGATTCACCATGACTCTCAGCCAGCCAGTAAAACAGAAGGTTTATTAGACAACAGGAACACAGTTTAAAACAGAGAACAGGACCCCTCAGTCAGGTCCATCTTGCGTGGTGGGGAGCCCAGACCGTGGTTCTGGGCCTCCCTCTGTTTCCCCGGCCAGCTCTAAACTGAAACCCCCTCCAGCCCCTCCTCTGGCCTTTGTCTCTTTCCTGGGCAAGGAGGCCACCTGATCTCTTTGTTCTCCAACACCTTCAGTTGGCACCTTGCAGGGGAGGGGCCCAGGCCATCAGTTTCCAGGAGACAGGGTGTCGGCCATTCTCTGTGCAGACACCATCACACTGGTCCTCTAGGGCTCTGCAACAATCACACCCCCTTATCCCACCACCTAGATACTTAAGAAATGCATAGGGGAAACTGAGGCACCCACACAGTATTCAGAGTTAACATTAAGCACATTCCCACTTCGTCACATCTCTCCCCCCTTTGAGACCGAACTGAGCGGGGTCACTTTAGCCGGTGACCTGGGGAAGTTAGAACCCACCAACATTCCCATGGATGCCCCAACATTTCTCCCATTGTTTGGTGGGAGTTACACCAGGCCTCTCAGGGTTCCTTCCCCACTCTGAACTCTAGGGTACAGATGTGGGGACCTGCATGAAAGAGCCCCGAAGCTTATTCTTACCAGCTTTGGTTCAAAACTTCCCCAAGGTACAAACTTTGCCTTGTCCTCGAACCCTATGCTGCCACCACCAAGCGTTTTAAACACAGAACAGGGAAAGAGACCACTTGGAGACGTCTTCCCCCAAAATATCCCCCCAAGCCCTAACCCCCCTTTCCTGGGGAAGGCTTGATAAGAATCCTCACCAATTTGTACAGGTGAACACAGACCCAAACCCTTGGATCTTAAGAACAATGAAAAATCAATCAGGTTCTTAAAAGAAGAATTTTAATTCAAGAAAAGGTAAAAGAATCACCTCTGTAAAATCAGGATGGAAAATACTTTACAGGGTATTCAGATTCAAAACACAGAGGATCCCCCTCTGGGCAAAACCTTAAAGTTACAGAAAACAGGAATAAACCTCCCTCTTAACACAGGGAAAATTCACATAAAAGAAAAGATAAACTGAGGTCCCTTCCAACCCTGATATTCTATGATGTGACGTAATCCGCCTTGCCTGGCTTACCTATTGTGTTTGCAATATTGGAGACTTGGATTAGGATGGGTTGGAGAAGATGGATTTCTGTCTGGCCTCTCTCAGTTCCAAGAGAGAACAACCACGTAAACAAAGAGCACAAACAAAAGCCTTCCTTCTCCCCCGCCCAAGATTTGAAAGTATCTTGTCCCCTTATTGGTCCTTTGGGTCAGGTGCCAGAAAGGTTAGTTGAGCTTCTTAACCCTTTATAGGTAACAGGGTGTTGCCTCTGGCCAGGACGGATTTTATAGCACTGTATACAGAAAGGTGGTTACCCTTCCCTTTATAGTTATGACAAGGCCCTTCCAGTTTCATGCCCTCCCGTAGGTCGGGTGCGCTTGATGGCACTCGCAGGCCACATGTGGGAAGGTTTATGTGGCCTGTGCCCTTTTGCCACCCCAAAACTCCTGGGGTTCAAACTGAGAGCGGGTCTTCTCCCAGTGCTCCTGTCTGGAGGGCTGTGATTCGGGCTCTCTTGGTTAAAAGCCCCCATCTTGACCTTGGCCACTCTCTGCCCAGGTGTCTCTGTCACCAGCAGCTCGGCATCAGCCCCTTTCATTTGATGCAGCCACGTTGGGGAAGAGGGGTCAGGATACACAGCAAAGCAGCGCCCAAAGAGATACGGCCACAGCTTTTTAGGGGCCTGCCCCATGGCCAGGCATTTCTTCTCTGTGGCCGCATAGTTCTGCTCCCGGGGCAGCAGCTTCTTGCTCGGGTACCCGATGGGGTGTCTCTCCCTCTTAGCATTGGCCTGCATCAGCACCGCACCCAGCCTTGCGTCAGAGGTGTCGGTGAACACTGTAAAGGCTTGGCAAAATCTGGGTTTACCAGATTTACCAGGGCCTGGATTAGAGCCTCCTTCAGCGCACAGAGAGTCCTCTGGCACTGCTCAGTCCAGACCATCTCATCTGGCTTCCCCTTCTTACACAGCTCAGTGATGGGGGCAGCTAGGGAGCTAAAGTGGGGTACAAATCTCTGGTAGTACCCCGCCATCCCGATTAAGGCCTGGACCTGTTTCTTGGTCTGGGGAACGAGCCAATCTCTGATTGTCTCCACCTTGGCCGGCTCTGGGCTTGGGCAGCCGCTCCCCACCTTGTGGCCCAGGTACAACACCTCTGCCATCCCCACCTTACACTTTCCAGCTTTCACCGGCAGTCCTGCCTCCTTGAGGCAGCCCAGCACCCTCTTCACCTGGGACACGTGTTCCTCCCAGGTCTGGCTAAAGACATAGATGTCACCAATGGACGCCAAGGCCAAGTTCTCCATCCCCCTCAGTAACGGAACCACCCGGCGCTGGGAGGTGGCCGACCCCTGAGGTCGAAAGGCTGGACCAGGAACTCAAAGAGCCCCAAAGCGGTGAAGGCAGATTTCAACCTGGCATCTGGGTCCAAAGGCACCTGCCAGGTGCCTTTGGTGAGATCCACAGTAGTGAGTAACGAGCCCCCCACAGCTTACCTAGTATCTCACCAGGCCTAGGCATGGAGTAGGCATCGGACATGGTGATGGCATTAAGCTTCCGATAGTCCACCCAGAATCTAATTGACCCGTCTTTGTTGGGGACCAGCCCCACGGGTGAGGCTCATGGGCTGTTGAACAGCTGGATCACCTCTAAAGCCAGCATGTCCTTGACCTCTCTCTCCAGGTTCTGGGCTGTTTTGCCAGTGACTCTGAACAGGGGACACCTGATGGGAGGATTGGCTCCCATCTCAGAGAAGAGATCCACCAGGGGGTTTTCCCCCTTCTCCTCCCAGTCATCCCTACTCCAGGTCCAGGGGTCCCCTCACTCTCCTCCCATACAGCAGCTCAAAAGGGAAGAACGCTGTGGATTCCTGGGGCACTTCCCTGTACCACAGGTGGGGCAGGTCCTTGTCCCAGTCCTGCGGATGCTGATTCATAAAAGTCCTCAGCATCATCCTCAGGGTCCCATAAAATCTCTTCACCAGCCCATTGGACTGAGGGTGATATGCAGAGGCCCCGGTGGGCCAGACCCCACATTTCTCCCACAAGCCCCAGAGGACTCAGTTTCTTGGGTGTTACTGCTTTAACAAGGAGGGGGAGGATCGCCACCCTTACTTCTCCGCTGCTGCTGGCAGTTTGTTATATGGTTTCCATAAACTAGGGGGAGGTGCAGCCATTTTTCTCATAGCTCACTGTGACAAAGTTTCGCAAAAAGAACAGGAGTACTTGTGGCACCTTAGAGACTAACCAATTTATTTGAGCATAAGCTTTCGTGAGCTACAGCTCACTTCATCGGATGCATACTGTGGAAAGTGTAGAAGATCTTTTTATATACACACAAAGCATGAAAAAATGCCTCCTCCCACCCCACTTTCCTGCTGGTAGTAGCTTATCTAAAGTGATCACTCTCCTTACAATGTGTATGATAATCAAGGTGGGCCATTTCCAGCACAAATCCAGGGTTTAACAAGAACATCTGAGGGGGGGGAGGGGTAGGAAAAAACAAGGGGAAATAGGTTACCTTGCATAATGACTTAGCCACTCCCAGTCTCTATTCAAGCCTAAATTAATTGTATCCAATTTGCAAATGAATTCCAATTCAACAGTTTCTCGCTGGAGTCTGGATTTGAAGTTTTTTTGTTGTAATATCGCAACTTTCATGTCTGTAATCGCGTGACCAGAGAGATTGAAGTGTTCTCCGACTGGTTTATGAATGTTATAATTCTTGAGATCTGATTTGTGTCCATTTATTCTTTTACGTAGAGACTGTCCAGTTTGACCAATGTACATGGCAGAGGGGCATTGCTGGCACATGATGGCATATATGACATTGGTGGATGTGCAGGTGAACGAGCCTCTGATGGTGTGGCTGATGTTACTAGGCCCTGTGATGGTGTCCCCTGAATAGGTATGTGGGCACAGATGGCAACGGGCTTTGTTGCAAGGGTAGGTTCCTGGGTTAGTGGTTCTGTTGTGTGGTATGTGGTTGCTGGTGAGTATTTGCTTCAGGTTGGGGGGCTGTCTGTAGGCAAGGACTGGCCTGTCTCCCAAGATTTGTGAGAGTGTTGGGTCATCCTTCAGGATAGGTTGTAGATCCTTAATAATGCGTTGGAGGGGTTTTAGTTGGGGGCTGAAGGTGATGCCTAGTGGCGTTCTGTTATTTTCTTGGTTAGGCCTGTCCTGTAGTAGGTGACTTCTGGGAACTCTTCTGGCTCTATCACTCTGTTTCTTCACTTCCGCAGGTAGGTATTGTAGTTGTAAGAATGCTTGATAGAGATCTTGTAGGTGTTTGTCTCTGTCTGAGGGGTTGAAGCAAATGCGGTTGTATCGCAGAGCTTGGCTGTAGACGATGGATCGTGTGGTGTGGTCAGGGTGAAAGCTGGAGGCATGTAGGTAGGAATAGCGGTCAGTAGGTTTCCGGTATAGGGTGGTGTTTATGTGACCATCGTTTATTAGCACTGTAGTGTCCAGGAAGTGGATCTCTTGTGTGGACTGGACCAGGCTGAGGTTGATGGTGGGATGGAAATTGCTGAAATCATGGTGGAATTCCTCAAGGGCTTCTTTTCCATGGGTCCAGATGATGTAGATGTCATCAATATAGCGCAAGTAGAGTAGGGGCGTTAGGGGACGAGAGCTGAGGAAGCGTTGTTCTAAGTCAGCCATAAAAATGTTGGCATACTGTGGGGCCATGCGGGTACCCATTGCAGTGCCGCTGATCTGAAGGTATACATTGTCCCCAAATGTAAAATAGTTATGCGTAAGGACAAAGTCACAAAGTTCAGCCACCAGGTTAGCCGTGACATTATTGGGGATAGTGTTCTTGATGGCTTGTAGTCCATCTTTGTGTGGAATGTTGGTGTAGAGGGCTTCTACATCCATAGTGGCCAGGATGGTGTTATCAGGAAGATCACCGATGGATTGTAGTTTCCTCAAGAAGTCAGTGGTGTCTCGAAGGTAGCTGGGAGTACTGGTAGCGTAGGGCCTGAGGAGGGAGTCTACATAGCCAGACAATCCTGCTGTCAGAGTGCCAATGCCTGAGATGATGGGGCGCCCAGGATTTCCAGGTTTATGGATCTTGGGTAGTAGATAGAATATCCCAGGTCGGAGTTCCAGGGGTTTGTCTGTGTGGATTTGATCTTGTGCTTTTTCAGGGAGTTTCTTGAGCAAATGCTGTAGTTTCTTTTGGTAACTCTCAGTGGGATCATAGGGTAATGGCTTGTAGAAAGTGGTGTTGGAGAGCTGCCGAGCAGCCTCTTGTTCATATTCCGACCTATTCATGATGACAACAGCACCTCCTTTGTCAGCCTTTTTGATGATGATGTCAGAGTTGTTTCTGAGGCTGTGGATGGCATTGTGTTCCGCAAGGCTGAGGTTATGGGGCAAGTGATGCTGCTTTTCCACAATTTCAGCCCGTGCACGTCGGCGGAAGCACTCTATGTAGAAGTCCAGTCTGCTGTTTCGACCTTCAGGAGGAGTCCACCTAGAATCCTTCTTTTTGTAGTGTTGCTAGGGAGGTCTCTGTGGATTAGTATGTTGTTCATAGGTATGTTGGAAATATTCCTTGAGTCGGAGACGTCGAAAATAGGATTCTAGGTCACCACAGAACTGTATCATGTTCGTGGGGGTGGAAGGGCAGAAGGAGAGGCCCCGAGATAGGACAGCTGCTTCTGCTGGGCTGAGAGTATAGTTGGATAGGTTAACAATATTGCTGGGTGGGTTGAGGGAACCATTGCTGTGGCCCCTTGTGGCATGTGGTAGTTTAGAAAGTTTAGTGTCCTTTTTCTTTTGTAGAGAAGCAAAGTGTTTGTTGTAAATGGCTTGTCTAGTTTTAGTAAAGTCCAGCCACGAGGAAGTTTGTGTGGAAGGTTGTTTTTTTATGAGAGTATCCATTTTTGAGAGCTCATTCTTAATCTTTCCCTGTTTGCTGTAGAGGATGTTGATCAGGTGATTCCGCAGTTTCTTTGAGAGCATGTGGCACAAGCTGTCAGCATAGTCTGTGTGGTATGTAGATTGTAATGGATTTTTTACCTTCAGTCCTTTTGGTACAATGTCCATCTGTTTGCATTTGGAAAGGAAGATGATGTCTGTCTGTATCTGTACAAGCTTTTTCATGCAGTTGATAGTTTGAGAACCCCGGGTTTAGTCAAACCCAAGTTATTGGGCTCAACGGAGCAGCATGAAATTCTATAGCTTGCCTTGTATAGAAGGTCAGACAAGGTGACCTAATGGTCAATTCTTGACTTAAAATCGGTGACCCTAAAAATACCTTGATCCACCAAAGACTTCCTCTGTGATCGTGTAGAAGTCACTTAGGCCCACATCCTCAAAGACATTTAGGCCCCTAACTCCCATTGAAATCCATGGGAGTTAGGTGCCTAGAGACCTTTAAAAATCTGGCCCAATTTGTGCCCCACTTCCCCATACATGAAAGGAGAATATTACTTCCCTGCCTCCCGGGGGTGTTATGTGATATAGTACAGACTGAGGTACTCTGCTTCGACAATAATGGATGTCACATAAGCACTTAAAAGAGAGCGATTTGGGTGTGCGGGGTGGGAGGCACCACCTTAAATGTATTTCCTGCTTTCTTCATTCTGGAAGAGAAAAAGGGCTCTCCTAAGTGACCTTAACTCTCCTCTAATGCAGGTGTTAGTGAAATTCTCATGATTTTTTTTTTTTTGGAAAACTTAAGCTAATTGATAGAGTACTTTGCAATCGATTTAAGAGGATCCACATAGGAGAACTGTACTGATGTAACTAAATTCATTTAGAAATCCATGTTGTTAAATTCGGGCAATTTCTGTGCACTGACTGGGTCTGAGTCAGCTTTTGTACGTCTCAGTATCCTGGCACGGTGTTTGTGGCATGTCCCAATATTGGCTGTTCTCAAGTCCCGAATCCTGTCTCAGTGCTGTGTGCCTGCGGCGCGGCCTGAAGATGCCTGTTCACAGCGACTCCCCCACCTCAGCACTGTGCCTGTGGCATGGGCCAAACAAGCCCCTTCTCAGCTAGTCACCCCATCTCAGCGCCGAGCCTGTGGCACGAACACACCTGTTCCCAGCTCCACCCACAGCCCGGTCTGTGTTCATGATATGATATGAGTCTGCTCAGATTCAGCTCACCACCCCACCTCAGTGCCGTCTGTGCCTCTCAACAGCTCTCCCCTCGTAACTCCCCAACACATCCTCACAGGACCTGCCCCACACACCTCCTCACAGCCCTCCAGTGTCCCCCCTCAGGTCCTGCCCCATACACCTCCTCACAGCCCCCCCCCCAGTGTGTCCCCTCAGGACTTGCCCCATAAGCCTCCTCACAGCCCCCCAGTGTGTCCCCAGAGGACCTGCCCCATACACCTCCTCACAGCCCCCCCCGCAGTGTGTCCCCTCAGGACCTGCCCCATATGCCCCCTCACAGCCCCCTAGTGTGTCCCCTCAGGACCTGCCCCATACACCTCCTCACAGCCCCCCCCCACAAGCGTGTCCCCTCAGGACCTGCCCCACACACCTCCTCACAGCCCTCCAGTGTCCCCACTCAGGTCCTGCCCGATATGCCTCCTCACAGCCCCCCCCCCAGTGTGTCCCCACAGGACCTGCCCCATACACCTCCTCACAGCCCCCCCCACCCCAAGCGTGTCCCCTCAGGACCTGTCCCACACACCTCCTCACAGCCCCCTAGTGTGTCCCCCCTCAGGAGCCCCCCACAACCACTTTCAACACCTCTTACCCCCTCTCTAAGAAAGAACCCCCCCCCCCATAATTCTCCTTATGGCTCCCCAATAAGCTTCTTCACAGCTCCCCAACACGTCCCCTCGGCAACCCGCAAAACTGCTTCGGGACGCAGCCAGCGTCCCGTCCCCCATTCTCCCCGCAGCCCCTCGAGATCCCTTCCTCGCTCCTCGTGACCCGCCCCGGGACGCGGCGGTAGGCAGCGGCAGGGGGGGCGGGGAGGGGGCGGAGCTTTGGAAAAGGCGGGAAGAACCGGGGGCGTTCGCGAGTCTGCGGGGTGGGGAGGAGACAGCGCGAGACGCGGAGAGGAAGCAACGGCGGGGGGTGGGACGATGGAACGGCCTCCTGCTCCTCCCCGGACCATCCAGTGGGGGGGGCAAAGGAACAGCCCCGCCCCTTTCAGGCAGCCTATTGGGAGGCTTAGCATGGGGGACGCATTAAAACAGACTCCTTCTGCCCCCTCCAGATGTTTCAACCCTCTCCTCTAAACCCTCTCCTCATGTAGCCCGGGGGGCGCAAGGGAACAGCTCGCTTCTTCCAGCCTGGAGGGAGAAGTCGCAGGGGGAGGGGCAAGGGAACAGCTCGCTTCTTCCAGCCTGGAGGGAGAAGTCGCAGGGGGAGGGGCAAGGGAACAGCTCGGCTTCGTCCATCGTGGAGGGAGAAGTCGCAGGGGGAGGGGCAAGGGAACAGCTCGGCTTCTTCCAGCCTGGAGGGAGAAGTCGCAGGGGGAGGGGCACTGGAACAGCTCGGCTTCTTCCAGCCTGGAGGGAGAAGTCGCAGGGGGAGGGGCAATGGAACAGCTGCCTCCCCACCGCTCCCCTCCCAGCCTTGGGGTGGGGGTTAAAGGACCAGCTTCCTCCCTTTAGTCCTCTCGCCACACAGCGTGGACAGAATTGGTGGGTGTCACCTCCATTGCCCTGCTCTCAGGGGGAGGGGTCACAATACCCTCTGAACCTGGAGGCTGAGGGGGGTTGAGCCCCCTGCCCGCAGCAAGGAGTGATGGGATTGGAAGGTCTTTGGTCACCAGAGAAACCCACCTCCATGACTGGACTCGGCACCAGGCCTCCATCGTCCAGGCTTCATGTCTGGCCTCTGGTAGCCTGGGGTCCACGGGGGGGCCTAAGTGTTTTGTCTCTGGCTTCAACAGCTGGACTCAACACTTGGCCTCCTTTCCCTGCCTTCAGCATCTGGACTTGATACCCGGTGTCGGTGTCTGATTTTCTGTCTCAGCTTCAAACATCTGGCCGCAGCCTCTGGTCTGAACATCTGGCTGAAACATCTGGTCTCTAAGCCACCCGACTGCAGCCTGCATTTGACCTCAGCATATGCCGTCGACATCTGGCACAGGTAGATCAGGTTTTTTAGGTACATTTCTTTCTTCTGCCTCTTTTTAACAAGTTCCCGGGAATACTCTGGTCTGATATTGATAATTGGCTGAGGTGGCATCACTTTTGCAATCTCCTGCACCCTCTAATCTAACAAGAGTGAGGCATTTACATTTTCAGATTAGTGCACCCATCACCCCATTATTTACACTACAGCACTGAATAATCCTGTACCAACAAATATTTTCCACCCGCACCTGGTAGCGAGCAAAGTCTACTGCATGTCTAGAAAGTTTTTGGCCTCAGGACATGGGAGGAAAATGTGGTTGTTTGTTGTTGTCTTCCCTAAACTTTATATCAGAGTTTAGGGCATGGGTTCCCACACTTTTGACTGGGATGACCCCATTTTAATGAATTATTTCCTTTCGGGGCCCCAGATAGCATGGAGGACACCATTTTGGAGAGCAAAATGGCATCCTCAGCACAGTGTGACCTCACGTGTATGGCGCATGCGACATCACGCCTCGTAGAGGATGCCAGTTTTCTCTACCAAATGGCATCTTCCATGCTGAATGACCTCATATGTGTGGTATGTGCAGAGTCATGCTGTGTGGAGGATGGCACATTGTAGAGCAATATGGCATTCTCAATGCCTCATGATTTCGCATGTGTCATACATGTGAGGTCAGGCTGTGTGGAGCAAAATGGGTTGCTGGAACTCCATCTGCTGATGGCTGGGGTCGAGACACACAGTTAGGGAACTGCTGTGGGGAAGATTGAAGGTACTTTTCAGGCCAGGGACTAATGGGCTGCCTTGTTCGATTGATTGATATGGGTGAGTTAATTCATTATCTTTATGTGATTGTCCTGCTTGGCAGCCATCATTATGTGATTGACAGTTGGGGCACCAGGAGCTTTTCCTTTGAGCATTTGTTTTATGGTTATTTAAATATATTTTCAGAAGTGACTTGTGATTTTGGGAGCCCAACTCAAAACAACTTGTGCAGAGCACCCAACCTGTGAAAATCAGCTCTCTTTGAAGGCTTGGGCTCCCCAGAATCGCTAGTTACTTTGGGAAAATGTTGGCCTGATTATTAAGTTATATAAAGGGCACTTTAAAATGCCTTGCTTATGTGAAGATACCTTGTAAGTATAAAAATCACAATTCCATGGAGTGTCACCGACAATCAGCCCTTTAGAGTACAGTCTTCATTGCTGTCCAGAAAATCTAAATGAAATGGTTTGAATTGTAACTTGGATATTTTCTGACATGTACATGCCTTAAAATGGCTGGGAATTTAGGGCCAAATATGTCACATAACCTCTAATGCTGCGTTACTGGAGCCAAAAATCGTGTTGGCAAACCTGATCTAAGCCCTGCAGATGATTATTGCATCCTAATGGGTGATGTAATTATTGCCATTTCTGTAGGTATGCAGAACCACGAAGAAGCCTGCTGCTACCCAGTTTGTTCGAGCCATTCTTGCCCCATTGTGCCCTACGCTTACACAGAGCAGGTCTGTGCTCCTGTCTGGTGGCTGGAGTTTGAGCTAAGAGACCCTGAGCTAAAGAATCCTAAAATAGAGTATTCATAAACTGCTATATGTGGACTAACCACGAGAGGGAGCCGAGAGCCACAATGTCTACTAATGGTGGTAACAGTACCCCCATCACCAAGAGCTAACAGCTGCCCTCGCGGCGAAAACTCATCCCAAATTTCAGAGTTCCATTGCGGCTCAAATCCTCATATGGACCATCTCTTCTGACAAATCTCACCTGGGAAGGAGCTACTGCGGGGGACTGAACCCTGGCTAGCTACATCTGAAATCATGCCAGAGCTGAAAGAGTTATATTTGTTTGCGCAAAGTCTGTCGCTGACTAATACACCTGTATGATGTCCTGCTGCTAGAGGGCACACAGCCACACAGGGTAGGTATGGGTTACACCTTCATTTTTTTTTTCAGATTTGATAGTGGATTCTAGCCTTTGTAAGGCACATTTTTGGCATGGCTTCTTGATGATTTGGGAATCTGCCCATGCAGTTCATGAATTCTGTGCGAGCTTATGAACTGTCCATCTGTATTTTTATTAGATTGCAAACTCCATTTTGAATGTGTGTGTGTGTGGGGGGGGTCTTCTCTGTGATCTTGTCTCCATGGTAGACTGAAAGTCCAAGGTGTAATGATACAGCACTGACAGTAGAGGGTCATTAAATTGGGATGGTCCCCTATTGAAATAAAGACTGGCTCCCAACCTGGGGGATCAGTTTGTCAGGGGAGTGGTCCACTGGCAATGAAATTGCCTGAGGAAACAGATCCAAGAGTCACCTGACGGGGATGGGAAGATTAGAAAGGCAGGAGTTGATCTATTTGGGGTCTTTGGCTGTTGTCACCAGTTCAAGCCGAGGGGAAGTGTTGCAGGAGCCTGATGAGGCAGGGGAACCCTGCCTACCTGAAGTCGGATGGTTCCCAAAGGATTCCCAAGGGAAGGGTGAGCCAGAGTGAGGGGCAATGTGTTTAGGATGTTTGTGGGTTTAGATATGAGCTGCTCTCTCTGTCTATTTCTTGTGCTTAAGTAAAGTGCAATAGTATTTTAGAATCCTATGCAAAGTGTCTCTCTCCATGTTACGTGTTTCACCTCATCATGGGCCCCCTGGGAGAGTTAAACTGGAAGGCTCCTATCTTCAGTGGGATTCTGGAAGAGGGTGAGTTTAAGCTACAGGGGAGTCAGAGGAGTCAGCACTGATTCTAGCAACTGGGTGGTTGGACCCCTTGGCTGCAACTCTCAGGAGGGGGTGCTAGATAGATCAGCCCCCTGGGAGTGTGCATAAGGACCCCTAATACAGAGCCAGTGTCTGGGCTCATGTCTATTCAGACTCTGGAGGCTTGAAAGACATGGAAACCAGTGTCCGGGTCCCCTCACAGCAGTCTGGTGGGGCAGTGGATCAGAGCATTGACAGCTTCCTAACAGGTTGTTTGGAAGTGGCTGCTTCTGTGCTCACAATCCAGTCGAGTCATGAGAACGTGGAGAGGGGTTCAGAAAGATTTGCCACTTTTATTTCCAGCAGCATTCGACATGTTAGTGGAATGACCAAAAAGAGCAGCCCTGCTCCCATCTGCTTTGCAAAATATTGCTCTGTTGCCCTAGGTTGGGATTTTCAGACAGACCGAAGGAAATTAGGATTCTTTGCAAATCCCAACCCCAGTGTCTTTTGGGGGAAGAGATTTTGTGTCTCACATGAAGGATAGAAGGTGACAATCCGGATGTAGGGAGCTGGGCTGGATGAGGCTGAGAAGCCAGTGGAAGGGGCTGAAGCCCCAAATAATTAAGAACAAATTAAACCTTCTCATGAATCTCTGTAATCTGTGTCCTTTGAAGAAGCAAGACTGAGGTGCAGTTTATGGGTGGTTTTAATGGGAGTGGTTTCTTGTCCGACTTTCAAGCCAAAAGAGCGTAACTGTTCTGGAAAGGGATCATTTTATGGAGTGCAAGGAGGCACCTCTAGATTTTTGAGGATTATGTGCTGGAGCATCGACCCTGAAAGGAAAACTTGCCACATGTTCTCTAGCCCTGGTAGTGTAGTTCTCTAGCTCAGTTAACGGATACTCTTCCCTCCTGCTCTTCTGGATTTGTGAGCCACTCCATTATTCATTTTTCCCAGTGCTGCTGCTTCCCTGGTTTCACCACTGAGGGAGAGAGAGGAATACTGGAGAACAGTGTCTCGTCTCCGCCCTCCCCCCCGCGCCATACACTAATCATTGCCTACAAAGAGTTTAGAATTGACTCACACTCGTGTCAGCGTTTACAGTGGAGCGAATCCTATCCCAGCCTGGAAGGAAATTTAATTTACTAAAACGTAAAAAAAACAACAGTTACTGAACCTTTTTTGTGCGTTTGTATTTATTTTAATTTTTGCAAAGCTCTCGCAATCCCCCAGGGCAGCTACGGGACAGAGCTCAGTGTCCTCCGCTCCCTGTTACATCAAAAAGCATAAAAATCAAGGACTGTCACAGTAATCAGCTAGAGGCCCATTCAGTAGGATTCATGATTTTCAGTCAGCATTTGATTGGTGGGAGAGTTGTGAGGCAGCAGCACAGGGAGCGTAATGGCAGGTGTCATCATCGAAGTCAGCCAATCCGGTTTCGTCAGCGTTTGAGTTAGTAATTCCTAATTCTTAGTCCTGGGGAGAGATGGGAAATGGTCATTATGGTCCCAGTAACCCACAGGGAATCAGACAAGAACCCTCCCGCACTCCCTGGAGGAGTTTAGTCCCTTTCTTGTCCCCTACAGCTGTGTGCGACCACCAGCATTCCACTTCCAGTATTGTGCATTGTACAGCAGCGCCCTTTACAAACTGCTATTGATGGCACTGGATGGGGAAATGAGGGAGGAGAGGGCCAGGGGAGATTTGGGAGGGCTGGAACTGAGCTCTTGGATGTGTTAAAGGGAAGGGTAATTTTAGAAATTAAAACTTTCTTTGGGGGATTTGAGCTGCCACTGGGATTTATGCGCTGGTTATCACACACTCGTCAAATCCCTGCCACTGTGTCAGTATTTACCCACACAGAGTTTATTCTGTCTGCCACGGGAATGCTATTTCAATGAGACAGCATTGCACTTCCCAGCATTGCATTCAATGGAGAGGGTGACAGGAGGAAAGGGGAAGAAGTCTTGTGTGCTTGAAGGGGGCAGCTCAGTGATGTTGAGAGTAGCCCTCTGCCCTGCTCCTGATCTGTGGTGCATGATCCTGGTGGTGAAGTGGCTGCTGTGAGATCAGGAAAAGTGGTTGTGGAGAGGAAGCATGTCACAAAGCCAGTGCTGCTACATGGTAGATTCTTCCAGGTTTGGCTAATGGAAGCCCCAGAGCACCCATGGAGTTGGCGCCTATGCTCCTGAGAGTCAACAACCACACTCTTCCCCAGTTCTTTTGGGCCCCTATTCTAGGGCCTCCACACCTCTGGTGATTCTCCATCCTTCTTACCTCTCTCCTCCCGCAGCCCTCAGTTCGGGTCTTCTGCGAGAGGGCTCCCCACAGCGTTCCACTCTTCAGGCCCCTTTGCCTGTGAGTCCTACCCCTGCTAAGCAACATCTCCTGGGAGCCTCAGTCTAGAAACAACCCTCTGCTTCTTGGCTCAGCCTGCCCTGATTGAGGGCCTAGTTTGTCCCCTTTCCCTCGGGACCTCTGCACACACCGTCTGTTCAGCAGGGTTTCCCTGCTCTGGCCAGTTTTCTCCAGTGGCTGCCATCCACAGCACTAGCCTAACAGCTCTCGGAAGTTCTCTCTCTGCACAGGTCTCTTCCCCAACATCTTCCACTGCTGCCTTCTCAGATCTCAGACAGCTCTCTCCTAGCAATTCTTAACAGCTCCCTGCATGGAGGCCAGGTGCCCTCTATCAGGACCCACTGGGAGGGACCTAACTAATTACAGGTGAACTGGACCCATTCCCTCTTACATGAACCAGTCTTAAATGAACACAACCATCGAATGGGGAAGTTACCAAGGGACAAGATGGAATCTCCATCACTCAAAGTCTGTCAGTCAAGCCTTGGTATAAAATTTGCATAAGCATCTAGGTGACTTAGGAGTCCAAGTCCCACATTCAAAATTGACGCAGGCACTTAAGAGCCTGAGTCCTGGTGAAAGTCTGGGGATATGAAGTACCGAAGTCTTCCTCACTTTTGAAAATGCAACTTACAGTCTTAACACATGTAGGCGCTGGTGAGGATTTTGCCAGGATATCTTTCTTTTGGGTGTGCCCTAGCTCACCTAGAAATCATGGGCTAGTTGCCGGAATGACTGGATGAAATTCCCTTTACTGTGTTATGCAGGAGGTCGGACTAGCTGAATAGAATGGTCCCTTCTGGCCTTAAAATGTGTGAAGCTATGAATTGTGCTAGTGGTGTTCTCTGTTAACATACTTTTGAGCCTGTCACTCCCCCATCCTCTCTCTAACTGCCAGACAAGCAGGAAAATAATACCTCATAAATGAAAAGGTAAAGCTTTGTTTCTGCTCGCTAGTTGTTACCCCTTGGCATGGACTAAAGGCAGCAGCTGAAACAAACAGTTTCATGCCTTTCGCAGATGCTGCTGGATGGGGGACCCTTCTGTGTCAGGGCTGGTGGGCAGCAGCAAGAGCGGGGGGCACGTTTTTCCTTTCACTCAGGTTGTACCATGAAATATACTGAGGGTGCCTCCTTTAACTCAAATGGCTCCAGTCTCCATTCCCATTATGAGAGCTGCCAAGATAATGCAAGAGATTCTCAAAGAGAGAGAACTTGAGATACTCACCACAGATCATTGCCCCATTAACCCTTTAGAGAGAAAAAAACAAGAAAGTTATTTTTTTCCATTGACTTCCTGTGACATTGGAATGAGGGTGGTTAGCTCCTATCCCTGGCAGAAGCAGCTGAGGTGCTTGTGTCATGGCAAACTTTGTTGCTGTCCCAGAGCTGCTACTGACTTCTGGTGTAGCCCAGGGTGTTTAGCACCTTTTGAAATCGAGCCCCAGGCATCTGTACTTGAAACCCTCAACTGTGAGACCCCCTAAATGAGTGACAACTTTTCCTCCTGGTGGCCTAAATGTGTAAGGGAAACGGCATAGTAAGCTAACGTCAGTCAGTGAGGGCCTCTCTATTTCTCTGGCACACAAACTTCTTAGAACCAAATCTGTACACACCGAATCTGAGATTTGGACAAAAGTGGCTTTTAATCTATCTAACCACAAGAATAGATGTAAAGAATTTTCTTAATAAGTGAGGAGAACCTTTTATCCTCCTTTCTGCTCACTCAAACAATCCAAACTCAGCTACAGGGAATGCTAAAAGTTCACCTTTGGGCAAAGAGGAAAGCGCAGACATATCCAATCCTATTTCTGAGAGAGAATCGTCATTATAATAGCGAGTATGTTACTCCTACCATTACTTTCATTGTTACCACCAGCATTTGTACGGGCCCAGCGCTGCTTCCCTTTGGGCAATGGACGGAGACGAGGAGAATGGCAGCTATAGATTGATCTTGACTGTCCCACCAGGTTATCAAGCAACACCTGAAACTCCAGATTTTGAAACATGGGTGTGACACTCTATACCTTGGGGGAGCATCCTGTAACCCCCATATTCCTCATTTTTAGATAACTGTGATCTTGCATATAAAGCATGCCTGGTAAGGTATCAGGGGAAAGGTTATGATCTGCTGAAAGACATTGTTCTATCTAAACATGTGTAGCACCAATGCATATGAAATTATCAGAATTGTGTTGTATGGTTTTCACTAAAATATGCTGTGGGTTTGGGAGGCGCCCAGATACTAGCTACACAGAGACAATGACAAGGGAGGTAACCAACACCAGGGTGGGTGCTGTTGAACAGACATCACTAGCCATTGTCCAGCAAGGGAGCTACAGTGCAATGACTCACCTGCATGAGGCCACACCAAGGGAATTGCTCAACCTTGGCTGGGGACTCATGACACAGGGGCCCCATGCTTGGCTTTCTCCTGCCCCCACCTATGCTGCAAGCAACAAAGACACTCACTGAAGACTCCAGCAGAGGAGATTGGCCCAGGTTTCAAGGGTGAAATCTGTACATGAAGGGCTGCAATCTCCAGTGGGGTGAGAAAAACTGCTTAATCTAGATGTTGGGCAGGCTAATAGGGTTGAGAGCTTAGACTGCATGCTTATATTTTATTTTATTTTGGTAACTAACTCTGACTTTTTGCCTATCACTTAATGTCACTTAAAATCTATCTTTTGTAGTAAAAAAATTGTTTAACTGTTTATCTTTACCAGTGAGTTTGTACAAAGTGTGTGGCAAACCTGCTCAGCTTTGCAAAGCCTGGTGTATATCCTCTTTCCATTGATGAAGTGGTGAACCAATTAATAAATTTGCACTGCTCATCTTGATATATTGGTATATTCCTGAGGTACAGTGCTGGGAGCTGGGGGGATTTGGCTCTGGTGTCTTTCTCTGTGTGATTCATGAGTGGCTCTGGGAGCGTTCCTGCAATCTACCTGGGTGTAGGGCTCCACATGCGGTTGTGCTGAGTGATAACAGCACCTGAAGGGGTTTGCTGCTGGTCACTAGCAAGGCATTGGGAGAGACAGCCCAGGCTGGAGGGAGTTAAGGGGGCACAGCGGTCCCACAGACCCAGGCTGCACCCCGGGGATCCCGTCACAATGGGAACCATTTTATTGGTCTGATTTCCCATCATGAGAGACACTAGGACTGCCAGGGATCTCTGACATAGTAGAATTGCTAACCCTACCCGTTAAGGGAATGGGCTTCCATCACTTAACTTGGCCTCTGTCAAAATTATCAGGGTAATGTAGCAGACTCGTAAAGCAAAGTGAATTTGCAGTGCTCACAGGCACCGCACCACTGATGCTGCGAACCACTGCTCTGACTCCAGTGGAGCTACATCCGTTTACTCTGGCGTATCTCCAATACAGAGATGTGGATTTACACCCATTTGGAATTTGACCCATTGCATCCCCTGGAGTTTTGGATAATTTACACCAGCTGGGGATTTGGCCCCACTCACTTTATTGCAGCTAAGACAGATTTCCATCAGTTGGGCATTGGCCCCACTAACTTTCATTGAACTATAGATGAGTGACACCAGTTGTTGATCTGGCCCCACTTATTTAATTGAGGCAACACCAATTTACATTGTCATTTAAGATTTTTATTTCATTTGACTCTGGTTTTTTTCACCTCTAGTGCCACTCCCCCACCAGTCCTACCTGTTCTGTCCTTCCAATGTAAAGAAATAGTATTTTTCAGTTCACCTCACACAAGTACTGTCATGCAATCTCTTTCATGTGAAAGTGAAACTTTCAAAGGTAGATTTTTTTTTAAAATAACTGTACTCAAAAACAAAACCATGGAAAACTTTAGAGCCTACAATTCCACTCAATCCTACTTCTTGTTCAGCCAATTTCTAAGACAAAGAAGTTTGTTTTCATTTACAGGAGATAATGCTGCCCGCTTCTCACTTTCAGGTGACATTGTAAATAAGAAGAGGCATTCGCATGGCACTTTTGTAGCCGGCATTGCAATGTATTTACATGCCAGATATGCTAACCATTTGTATGGCCCTTCATGCTTTGGCCACCATTCCAGAGGATATGTTTCAATGCTCGTAACACTTCTTCAAAAAAAAAATGCGCTTATTGAATTTCTGACTGAACTCCTTGTGTGAGATTGTATGTCTCCTGCTCTGTGTTTTACCCGCATTCTGCCACATATATTTCATGTTACAGCAGTCTCGGATGATGACCCAGCACATGTTGTTCATTTCAAGAACACTTTCGCTGCAGATTTGACAAAATACAAAGAAGGTACCAATGTGAGATTTCTAAAGATAGCGACAGCACTCAACCCAAGGCTTAAGAATCTGAAGTGCCTTCCAAAATCTGAGAGGGACAAGGTGTGGAACATGTTGCTCTTTTAAGACTTCTGACAACACTCCAATGTGGAAACTACAGAACCCGAACCACCCAAAAGGAAAATCAACCTTGTGTTGGTGGCACTTGATTCAGGTGATGAAAATGAACATGTGTCAGTCTGCACATTGCTTTGGACCATTATCGAGCAGAACCAGTCATTAGCATGGAAGCATGTCCTCTGTAATGATTATATAAAACAGGTGGACAGCAAAGTAATTTTGAGTACTCACCAGAGGAAAACGTTTTCCAGCTGGATATTTTTGAAACACCTGTAATGAAATAGAGCAGGATCAAGAAACTCCTTCTCCAATATCATTTCAAGGTTGTTGATTCCTCACAATGGCAAAAGCGTTACCAGCAAGCTCTACGCTAGGAGCGCTTTGCCAGTACAGTTCTAGCAGTACACGCGTGTGCTTTTGCTGGTATTGGATATTCTCCTCCGAAATGAGGCCATGTCTACACTACAGAGCCTACGCCTGCATAGTCCCTCGAGTACAGGCTGCATATGCTGACTTCAGGACTTGTTCCGACATAATAAGACCACCTCCCCACTTGACGTTCAGTAAGCTGAGAGACTCACCCTTGTGTCGGTATAGTTGTCTCTATACTGGGGATTTTTCAGCAGAGCGTTTTTCACACTGCTAGCTGATATAGCCATGCTGGCCGAACACTGAAGTGGACACCAGGCCCAGAAATACCAGCAAAAGCAGTTTTGCTGGTTATAACTGCAGTTAGAAGAGTCAGGCCTGACCAACCTGATTGCCTTCTATGATGAGATAACTGGCTCTGTGGATATGGGGAAAGCAGTGGACATGATATACCTTGACTTTAGCAAAGCTTTTGCTACGGTCTCCCACAGTATTCTTGCTAGCAAGTTAAAGAGGTACGGATTGGATGAATGGACTATAAGGTGGATAGAAAGCTGGCTAGATAGTCGGGCTCAACGGGTAGTGATCAATGGCTGGATGTCTGGTTGGCGGCCGGTATCAAGCAGAGTGTCCCAGGGGCAGGTCCTGCGGCCTGTTTTGTTCAATGTCTTTATTAATGATCTGGAGGATGGGATGGATTGCACCCTCCGCAAGTTCAGAGATGACACGAAGCTGCGGGGAGAGGTAGATATGCTGGAGGGTAGGGATAGGGTCCAGAGTGACCTAGACAAATTGGAGGATTGTGCCAAAAGAAATCTGATGAGGTTCAACAAGGACCAGTGCAGAGTCCTGCACTTAGGACGGAAGAATCCCATGCACCGCTACTGCCTGGGGACCGACAGGCTAAGTAGCAGTTCTGCAGAAAAGGACCTGGGGATTGCAGTGGATGAGAAGCTGGATATGAGTCAGCAGTGTGCCCTTGTTGCCAAGAAGGCTAACAGCATCTTGGGCTGCATTAGTAGGAGCATTGCCAGCAGATTGAGGGAAGTGATTATTCCCCTCTATTCAGCACTGGGGAGGCCACATCTGGAGTATTGCGTCCAGTTTTGGGGCCCCCACTAGAGAAAGGATGTAGACAAATTGGAGAGACTACAGCGGAGAGCAATGAAAATGATTAGGGGGCTGGGGCAGGGGATTTACGAGGAGAGACTGAGGGAAGTGGGCTTGTTTAGTCTGCAGAAGAGAAGAGTGAGGGGGGATTTGAGAGCAGCCTTCAACTACCTGAAGGGGGGTTCCAAAGAGGATGGAGCTCGGCTCTTCTCATTGATGGCAGACGACAGAACAAGGAGGAATGGTCTCAAGTTGCACTGGGAGAGGTCTAGGTTGGATATTAGGAAACACTATTTCACTAGGAGGGTGGTGAAGCACTGGACTGGGTTCCCTAGGGAGGTGGTGGAATCTCCATCCTTAGAGGTTTTTAAGGCCCGGCTTGACAAAGCCCTGGCTGGGATGATTTAGCTGGGGATTGGTCCAGCTTTGAGCAGGGGGTTGGACTAGATGACCTTCTGAGGTCTCTTCCAACCCTAATCTTCTATGATTTTATGACTTTTTCCAGCGCAGCGCAGGAATCAAACTTCTTCACACCCCATACAGATCGAGCTATGCCAGCAGAAGTCCGTATTGTAGACATGGCCCCAGACAGCTCTGCCATGGGAAACCGTCCCCCTATCCTTGCTTCTCAGGGGGGAGATTAACCTGGAATATGGGAGCTTCCTTTTGTGACTCTGATCCCTCAAGATAAGAATTAGAGATGATCAACATTTTTCGTAATGAATTTTTGCAAGCAAATTGTCACTTTTTTACCAGAAAATTAATCACTTCTTTTTTGACAAAATCAGAAATGAAAAACTTTTCATTTTTTTCATTTTCTTTCCCCCCTTTCTTCTTTGATGGAGCTCTTTGAAAAATTATAAGTTTGTTTGTGGCAAATTTCAAAGAAAAATAGCATTGGAACTCTATTTGCAAATAGGACTCTGGGGAATCAACAAAATTCAAAACATTTTTAGTTCTATTTTTCATAATTTTCATTGGAAAAAAAAACTTTCTTGAGCGGCAACAGCTAATTTAGATCCTATCCTTTTATATTATAGTTGGGATTTTGTTTTCCCATGTGCATTACTTTGCATTTATCAACAATGAAGTTCATCTGCCATTTTGTTGCCCAGTCACCCAGTTTTTGTGAGATCCCTTTGTAACTCTTCGCAGTCTGCTCTGGACTTACAAAACTACTCAAGATATTTGTCATCTGCAAATTTTGCCACCTCACTCTTTATCCCTTTTTCCAGATTGTTTATGAATATGGTGAGTAGTACTGGTCTAAGTACACATCCCTGCAGGATACCACTCTTGACTGAAAATTGACCATTTATTCCTACCCTTTGTTTCCTATCTTTTAACCAGTTGCTGATCCATGAGAGGACCTTCCCTCTTATCCCATGACAGCTTACTTTGCTTAAGAACCTTCGATGAGTGAGCTTGTCAAAGACTTGCAGGAAATCTAAGTACACTATATCCACTGGATTCCCCCTTGTCCACATGCTTGTTGACCCCCCTCAAAGAATTCTAGTAGATGGGTAAGGCATGATTGCTCTTTACAAAAACCATGTTGACACTTCCCCCAACAAATTGTGTTCATCTAGGTGTCCGGTAATTCAGTTCTTTACTATAGTTTCAACCAGCTTGCCCGGCACTCAAGTTAGGCTTACCAGCCTGTAATTACCGGGATCACCTCTCGAGTCTTTTTTAACAATTGGTGTCACGTTAGCTATCCTCCCATTATATGGTACAGAAGGTGATTGAAATGATAGGCTACATACCACACTTAGCAGTTCTGCAATTTCACATTTGAGTTCCAAGAGAACACTTGAGTGAATGCCATCTGGTCCTGGTGACTTATTACTGTTTAATTTTTCAATCTGTTCCAAAACCTCCTCTAATGATACCTCAGTCTGGGACAGTTCCTCAGATTTGTCACCTAAAAAGAATGGCTCTGGTTTGGGAATCTCCCTCACATCCTCAACCGTGAAGACCGACACAAAGAATTTATTTAGTTTCTCCGCAATGGCTTTATCGTCCTTGAGTGCTCCGTCAGCATCTCAATCGTCCAGTGGCACCACTGGTTGTTTAGCAGGCTTCCTGCTTCTGATCTACGTACAAACATTTTGCTATTACTTTTTGAGTCTTTTGCTAGTTGTTCTTCAAATTCTTTTTTGACCTTCCTAATTGTATTTTTACACTTCACTTGCCAGAGTTTACTCTCCTTTCTATTTTCCTCAGTAGGATTTAACTTCCACTTTTTAAAGGATGCCTTTTGCCTCTCAGTGCTTCTTTGACTTTGTTTAGCCATGGTGGCACTTTTAGGGTTCTCTAATTATGTTTTTTAATTTGGGGGATACATTTAAGTTGAGCCTGCATTATGGTGTCTTTACAAAGTTTCCATGCAGCTTGGGGGGATTTCACATTTGGCACTGTACCTTTTAATTTCTGTTTAATTAACTTCCTCATTTTTGTGT
This sequence comes from Natator depressus, assembly GCF_965152275.1. Classification (NCBI taxonomy): domain Eukaryota; kingdom Metazoa; phylum Chordata; order Testudines; family Cheloniidae; genus Natator; species Natator depressus. The sequence goes on from NC_134257.1 coordinate 17,412,560, forward strand.
TGTTCCCCTTTCTGAAATTAAATGCAGCTATGGTGGGCTGCTGTGGTTTTTCTCCCACTCGAGGGATGTTAAATTTAATTATATTATGCTCACGATTACCAAGCAAAACAGCTATATTCCCTTCTTGGACCAGATCCTGTGATCCACTTAGTACTAAATCAAAGATTGCCTCTCCTCTTGGGGGTTCCAGGACTAGCTTCTCCAAGAAGCAGTCATTTAAGGTGACAAGAAACTTGATATCTGCATCCCGTCCTAAGATGACATGTACCCAGTCAATATGGAGATTGGTGAAATCCCCCATCATTATTGGGTTGTTTTTTGTTTTGTTTTCTTTTATAGCCTCTCTAATCTCTCTGAGCATTTCACAGTCACTATCACCATCCTGGTCAGGTGGTGGGTTGTCTATGGAATTACTATCCATAGAGATTCTATGGTCCAGTTTGGTTCATTTAAGATTTTTATTTCGTTTGACTCTGGTTTTTTTCACCTCTAGTGCCACTCCCCCACCAGTCCGACCTGTTCTGTCCTTCCAATCTAAAGAAATAGTATTTTTCAATTCACCTCATACAAGTACTGTCATGCAATCTCTTTCATGTGAAAGTGAAACTTTCAAAGGTAGATTTTAATTTAAAATAACTGCACTCAAAAACAAAACCATGTAAAACTTTAGAGCCTACAATTCCACTCAATCCTACTTCTTGTTCAGCCAATTTCTAAGACAAAGAAGTTTGTTTTCATTTACAGGAGATAATGCTGCCCGCTTCTCACTTTCAGGTAACGTTGTAAATAAGAAGAGGCATTCGCATGGCACTTTTGTAGCCGGCATTGCAAGGTATTTACGTGCCAGATATGCTAAACATTCGTATGGCCCTTCATGCTTTGGCCACCATTCCAGAGGATATGCTGCCATGCTCGTGACACTTCTTCTTCAAAAAAAATGCGCTTATTGAATTTCTGACTGAACTCCTTGTGCGAGATTGTATGTCTCCTGCTCTGTGTTTTACCCGCATTCTGCCACATATATTTCACGTTATAGCAGTCTCGGATGATGACCCAGCACATGTTGTTCATTTCAAGAACACTTTGGCTGCAGATTTGACAAAATGCAAAGAAGGTACCAATGTGAGATTTCTAAAGATAGCGACAGCACTCAACCCAAGGCTTAAGAATCTGAAGTGCCTTCCAAAACCTGAGAGGGACAAGGTGTGGAACATGTTGCTCTTTTAAGACTTCTGACAACACTCCAATGTGGAAACTACAGAACCCGAACCACCCAAAAGGATAATCAACCTTCTGTTGGTGGCACCTGATTCAGGTGATGAAAATGAACATGTGTCAGTCTGCACATTGCTTTGGACCATTATCGAGCAGAACCAGTCATTAGCATGGAAGCATGTCCTCTGTAATGATTATATAAAACAGGTGGACAGCAAAGTAATTTTGAGTACTCACTGGAGCAAAACCTCCTCCAGCTGGATGTGGAAACACCTGTAAGGAAATAGAGCAGGATCAAGAAACTCCTTCTCCAATATCATTTCAAGGTTTCATAATTTTCATTGGAAAAAAAAATCTTTCTTGAGTGGCAACAGCTAATTTAGATCCTATCATTTTATATTATAGTTGGGATTTTGTTTTCCCATGTGCATTACTTTGCATTTATCAACAATGAAGTTCATCTGCCATTTTGTTGCCCAGTCACCCAGTTTTTGTGAGATCCCTTTGTAACTCTTCGCAGTCTGCTTTGGACTTACAAAACTACTCAAGATATTTATCATCTACAAATTTTGCCACCTCACTGTTTATCCCTTTTTCCAGATTGTTTATGAATATGGTGAGTAGTACTGGTCCAAGTACAGATCCCTGCAGGATACTACTCTTTACTGAAAATTGACCATTTATTCCTACCCTTTATGGCCCTTCATTTATTCCTACCCTATGGCCCTTCATGCTTTGGCCACCATTCCAGAGGATATGCTGCCATGCTCGTGACACTTCTTCAAAAAAAAAAAAAAAAGAAAATGCGCTAATTGAATTTCTGACTGAACTCCTTGTGCGAGATTGTATGTCTCCTGCTCTGTGTTTTACCCGCATTCTACCACATGTATTTCACGTTATAGCAGTCTCGGATGATGACCCAGCACATGTTGTTCATTTCAAGAACCCTTTCACTGCAGATTTGACAAAATGCAAAGAAGGTACCAATGTGAGATTTCTAAAGATAGCTACAGCACTCAACCCAAGGCTTAAGAATCTGAAGTGCCTTCCAAAATCTGAGAGGGACAAGGTGTGGAACATGTTGCTCTTTTAAGACTTCTGACAACACTCCAATGTGGAAACTACAGAACCCGAACCACCCAAAAGGAAAATCAACCTTCTGTTGGTGGCATCTGATTCAGGTGATGAAAATGAACATGTGTCAGTCTGCACATTGCTTTGGATCATTATCGAGCAGAACCAGTCATTAGCATGGAAGCATGTCCTCTGTAATGATTATATAAAACAGGTGGACAGCGAAGTAATTTTGAGTACTCACCCGAGGAAAACCTTTTCCAGCTGGACGTTTTCGAAACACCTGTAAGGAAATAGAGCAGGATCAAGAAACTCCTTCTCCAATATCATTTCAAGGTTGTTGATTCCTCACAATGGCAATAGCGTTACCAGCAAGCTCTACGCTAGGAGCGCTTTGCCACTACAGTTCTACCAGTACACGCGTGTGCTTTTGCTGGTATGGCATATTCTCCTGGAAAGGGAAATGAGGCCATGTCTACACTACAGAGCCTATGCCTGCATAGGGCCTTGAGTAGATGCTGCATATGCTGACATAAACTTTTTCACACCCCACACAGATGGAGCTATGCCAGCAGAAGTCTGTATTTTAGACATGGCCCCAGACAGCTCTGCGAAGGGAAACAGCCCCCCATCCTTGCTTCACAGGGGTGAGATTAACCTCCTGAATCTGAATATGGGAGCTTCCTTTCTTGACTCTGACCAATCAAGATAAGAGTTAGACCTGGTCAAAAATTTTCCTAATGAATTTTTGTTTAAAAAAAAATATTCTCAAGCTTTTTCCAGAAAATTGATTAATACTTATAAGAAAATCAGAAATGAATTTTTTTTGCATTTTTTTATTTACTTTCCCCCCTTTTTTTCTTCTTTTCTGGAGCTCTTTGAAAAATTATAAATGTGTAAATTTCAAAGAAAAACAGCATTTCAACTCTATTCTGAAATTGGACCCTGGGGAATCAAATAACAAAATTCCAGACTTGTTTTGTAAAAAGAAAAGGAGGACTTGTGGCACCTTAGAGACTAACAAATTTATTAGAGCATAAGCTTTCGTGAGCTACAGCTCACTTCATCAGATGCATACAGTGGAAAATACAGTGGGTAGATTTTATATACACAGAGAACATGAAACAATGGGTCTTACCATACACACTGTAACGAGAGTGATCAGGTAAGGTGAGCTATTACCAGGAAGAGAGAAAAAAAAAACTTTTGTAGTGATGATCAAGGTGTAAGGTCATGTCTGCATTACACTGCATTGCCCCTGCGGAACATTCTGTGCATGCCAACAGACGGTCTTTTTCCGCCAATATAGGCACTCCACCTCCCTGATGGATGTTCGGTATGCTGATAGACTGACCCTTCTCTTGGTTTTGTTACGTCTATACTGGGGATTCTCCAGGAAAATATCTGTGTTGCCCAAGAGGGGTGATTTTTGCACACAGCTAGTTGATATAGCTGTGCTGGCAGAACTTTATAGTATAGACCAGGCCCAGCAATACCAGCAAAAGCACAGTTGTGCTGATTACAACTGCAGCTACAGTAGGGAGAGGCTTTTGCCAGCACAGCCGTGTCAGTCAGGAATCAAACCTCTTCACACCCCATTCTATAGAGCTGTGCCAGCAGAAGTCTGTGTTTCAGACATGGCCCGAGACAGCTGTGGGATAGAAGACATCCCCTCTACACTTCCTTCTCAGTACTCAGATTGACCCCCAGAATCTGGAATTTGGGAACTCCCTTTCTTAAGTCTCACTTTTCAAGATAAGAATTAGAGCTGGTTCAATTTTTTCAAAGGAATATTTGTAATAAAATTGTCATTTTTTTTCCAGAGAACAAATTAATTGTTTGATAGAATAAAAAATGAAAAAGTTTGACATTTTTTCATTTACTTGCCCCTCCCCCCCCCCCCCCCCCCCCGCTTCTTTCTTCTTTACTGGAGCTGCTTGAAAAATTATAGAATCTTTTTGGGATTTTTCAATGAAAAATTATATTTCAACTCTATTTCCAAAAATGGATCTTGGGAACCAAATGACACAACTCAGAACTTTTTTGTTTTAGTTTTCATTTATTTTAATAATGTTTCAAAATGCTTGAGCCCGCAAAGAATGAGACCTCCTGAATCACTGACCACTGCTGCACTTGTTGGCCTAAATGTGGAAGGACGTGGCAGAGTAAACGTTGTCAGTCAGTGAGAGCCTCTCTCTGTCTTCTGCACACAAACCACTCTTAACCACACATGTACACATCAAGTCTGAAATTTGGAACAAAAGCTGCTTTTGAGATATCTGAGCACAATAACATCTCGACAGTTTTCTTAATACGTGATGAAAACCCTTCAGCCTCCTCCCCCCACTGCTGTTACTCAGCATCTGTCTACACTTAAAACGCTACAGCGACACCGTGCAGCGCTAAATTTGCACACTGAAGCACTTCAGTGTAAACACTCGCCACCGTGACGGGAGGGGTTCTCCTGTCGCTGTAGGTAATCCACATTCCCATGGAGCAGGACCTAGGTTGAGTGTACAATTCTTCCGCCTAGCTAGCACTGTCTACACTGAGGATTAGGTTGGGATAGCTGCTACGTTCAGGGGTGTGGATTTTTCACGCTCATGAGAGACGTAGCTATATCAATGTGAGTCTTCAGGATAGATGGGGCCTCAGACAATTCAAGCTCAGCTACAGGGAATGCCAAGAGATCGTCACAGAACAATTCACCATTGGGTAGAGAGAAAAAGGAGACATTTATGTTAATATATCACAGAGAAAATCATCTTTCTAATATAAAGTATTAATCCTAGTAGCACTTTCACTTTTACCAGCACAGCTTCTACCGGCAAAGCACAGCTTCCCTTTCGGTGAAGGGTGGAGATGGGGGTAAAGGCAGCCATGAGTTGGAGCTTAATGTTGGTTTCTGTTTGTTTCTTCCGATTATGAAATCCACTTTCAGGCTGGGGAGGTTCAGCAGCTCCATTGATACCGTGAGTCGTCTATGACGTTACAAGCCTGATTGCCCAAACCCAACGCCTTGTTTGTTAAAGAGACCAATGGCCTTTGTCAATGAGGAAAGGTCAGAGTTGATTTACCTCCCAGTGTAATATGGCTATATGCTGTCCCTAGAGTTTCTGAACATAGCCTTTATGGTGTGGATGGGGTCTGTAATCATAAGAACATAAGAACGGCCATCCTGAGTCAGACCAAAGGTCCATCCAGCCCAGTATCCCATCTACCAACAGTGGCCAATGCCAGGTTCCCCAGAGGGAGTGAACCTAACAGGCAGTGATCAAGTGATCTCTCCCCGGCCATCCATCTCCACCCTCTGACAAACAGAGGCTAGGGACACCATTCCTTACCCATCCTGGCTAATAGCCATTAAAGGACTTAACCTCCATGAATTTATCCACTTCTCTTTTAAACCCTCTTATAGTCCTAGCCTTCACAACCTCCTCAGGCAAGGAGTTCCACAGGTTGACTGTGTGCTGTGTGAAGAACAACTTCCTTTTATTTGTTTTAAATCTGCTGCCCATTGATTTCATTTGGTGGCCCCTAGTTCTTATATTACGGGAACAAATAAATAACTTCTCCTTATTCACTTTCTCTAATCCACTCATGATTTTATAGACTTCTATAATATCCTCCTCTTTTCCAAGCTGAAAAGTCCTAGCGTCTTTAATCTCTCCTCATAGGGGACCCGTTCCAAACCCCTAATCATTTTAGTTGCCCTTCTCTGAACCTTTTCTAATGCCAGTATATCTTTTTTGAGATGAGGAGACCACATCTGTATGCGGTATTCAAGATATTCTCCGTCTTATTCTCTATCCCTTTTTTAATGATTTGTTTGTTTTTTTGACTGCCGCTGCACACTGCATGGACGTCTTCAGAGAACTATCCACAATGACTCCAAGATCTTTTTCCTGATTAGTTGTAGCTAAATTAGCCCCCATCATATTCTATGTATAGTTGGGGTTATTTTTTCCAAAATGCATTACTTTACATTTCTCCACATTAAATTTCATTTGCCATTTTTTTGCCCAATCACTTAGTTTGGTGAGATCTTTTTGAAGTTCTTCACAGTCTGCTTTGGTCTTAACTATCTTGAGCAGTTTAGTATCATCTGCAATCTTTGCCACCTCATTGTTTACCCCTTTCTCCAGATCATTTATGTTCTTCTATGTGTCTGGACACTTTTATTTTTTACTATTGTTTCAACTAATTTGCCCGGTACTGACGATAGACTTACCGGTGTGTAATTGCTGGGATCACCTCTAGAGCTCTTCTTAAATAGTGGCATTACATTAGCTATCTTCCAGTCCTTGGGTACAGAAGCTGATTTAAAGGACAGGTTACAAACCCTAGTTAATAGTTCCGCAATTTCACATTGGAGTTCTTTCAGAACTCTTGGGTGAATGCCATCTGGTCCTGGTGACTTGTTACTGTTAAGTTTATCAATTAATTCCAAAACCTCCTCTAGTGACACTTCAGTCTGTGACAATTCCTCAGATTTGTCACCTACAAAAGATGGCTCAGGTTTGAGAATCTTCCTAACATCCTCAGCCGTGAAGACTGAAGCAAAGAATTCATTTAGTTTCTCTGCAATGACTTATTGTCTTCAAGTGCTCCTTTTGTATCTCAATCGTCCAGGGGCCCCACTGGTTGTTTAGCAGGCTTCCGGCTTCTGATGTACTTAAAAAACATTTTGTTATTACCTTTTGAGGTTTTGGCTAGCTGTTCTTCAAACTCCTTTTTGGCTTTTCTTATTACATTTTTACACTTAATTTGGCAGAGTTTATGCTCCTTTCTATTTACCTCACTAGGATTTGACTTCCACTTTTTAAAAGATGCCTTTTTATCTCTCACTGCTTCTTCTACATGGTTGTTAAGCCACAGTGGCTCTTTTTTAGTTCTTTTCCTGTGTTTTTTAATTTGGGTTTACATTTAAGTTGGGCCTCTATCATGGTGTCTTTGAAAAGTGTCCATGCAGCTTGCAGGGATTTCACTCTAGTCACTGTACCTTTTAATTTCTGTTTAACTAACCCCCTCATTTTTGAATAGTTCCCTTTTCTGAAATTAAATGCCATAGTGTTGGGCTGGTGACGTGTTCTTCCCACCACAGGAATGTTAAATGGTATTGTTTTATGGTCACTATTTCCAAGCAGTCCTGTTATAGTTCCCTCTTGGACCAGATCCTGCGCTCCACTCAGCACTAAATCGGGAGTTGCCTCTCCCCTTGTGGGTTCCTGTACCAGCTGCTCCAAGAAGCAGTCATTTAAAGTATCGAGAAATTTTGTCTCTGCATTTCGTCCTGAGGTGACATGTACCCAGTCAATATGGGGATAATTGAAATCCCCCACTATTCTTGAGTTCTTTGTTTTGGTAGCCTCTCTAATCTCCCTTAGCATTTCATCATCACTATCACTGTCCTGGTCAGGTGGTCGATAATAGATCCCTACTGTTATATTCTTATTAGAGCATGGAATTACTATCCAGAGAGATTCTATGGAACATGTGGATTCATTTAAGATTTTTACTTCATTTGATTCTACGTTTTCTCCCCCCCCCGGCCCCCACACGACCTGTTCTGTCCTTCCAATATATATTGTACCCCGCAATGACTGTGTCCCATTGATTGTCCTCATTCCACCAATTTTCTGTGATGCCTATTATGTCAATATCCTCCTTTAACACGAGGCACTCGAGTTCACCCATCTTATGATTTAGACTTCTAGCATTTGTGTACAACCACTTTAAAAACTTGTCACGGTTTATTTGTCTGCCCTTTTCTGATGAGTCAGATTCTTTTTTATGTGACTTTTTTCATCTGATCTGGCCCCTACTTTATCCTCTTCCATCCTCTCCTCCTGACTAAAACCTAGAGAATCTCTATCAATAGACCCTCCCGTAAGAGAAGTCTCTGTCCGATCCACGTGCTCCTCTGCAGCAATCGGCTTTCCTCCCGCCCCCATCTCTTAACATTAAAAAGGTTGCAGAGCAGTTTTTAAACTAAGTGCCAGCCATCTTGATCCACCTTGGTTTAGGTGGAGCCCATCCTTCCTCCCCCCATCCCAAAAGTTTCCCCAGTTCCTAAAAAATCTAAACCCTGCCTCTCTACACCATCATCTCATCCATGCATTGAGACTCTGAAGCGCTGCCTGCCTACCTGGCCCTGCGCGTGGAAGCATTTCTGAGAATGCCACCATAGAGGTCCTGGATTTCAGTCTCTTTCCTACCAGCCTAAATTTGGCCTCTAGGACGTCTCTCCTACCCTTCCCTGTGTCACTGGTACCTACATGTACCACGACCACTGGCTCCTCCCCAGCACTGCACATAAGTCTGTCTAGATGCCTCGACAGAAATCATAGCTGGCCCTATGACCACCATCTGAAACTCCAGATTCTGAACATGATGGGAAGCCAGATGAATAAAAGAGAGACTAGGATTGCCAGGGATCTCTCACTTAATAGATTTGCTAACCCTAACCGTTAAGGGAATGGGCTTCCGCCATTTAATCTGGCCTCTCTCTGTTAAAAGTATCAGGCTAATATAACAGACTCTTGAAGCAAAATGAACTTGCAGTACTCACAGGCAGAGCATCACTGACGCTGCTCACCACTGCCCTGCCTCCAATGGAGCTACCTCGGTTTAGCCTGGACCATTAACTCCAACACAGGAATGTTGATTTACATCCATTTGGAATCTGGCCCGTTGACTCCAATGAAGCTACGGATAAGTTACACCAGAAGGGGATCTGGCCCTGCTGACTTTACTGGAGCAATGGTTGATTTACACCTGTTGTTCTGTCTCCACTTACTTTGATAGAGCAACACTAATTTACACCAGCTTGGGATCTGCTCCCTTGTAGAGATGAGGCCATGTACGGGATTGCCCATGGTGATACTATGATCTGCAGTCTCTCGGATGCAGAATGACGGGATTCCCAGTATATCACAGCTCCCAGTATGTATGACTCCACCTGGAAGTGATTATAATGAACAGAGCCCACAGTAACCCAGCAAATTGCCTACTTTTATAATGGGAGACTTGAAACTGCAAAGAACACTTGGATTGACACTTACATGCCCCCAGGGGACTTGGAAGCCCATTGCTTTGTGTTTTGCACCAGTCTTTGAACATGTGTCCAGGATACTCCAGTTGACTCTGAATCTCAGGGTTCGGGCTTGTGAAGAGGTACTGAGATAATATAAAACAGCCTCACAATAAAGTAAATCTAGAGTACTCACCCCAACAGCTTCTTCAAATGGAGTCTCGTGATCCTGTAAGGAGATAGTTAGGAGTTATTTCACCCTGCTCTTTCTCCAGTACCATTTCAATGTAGCTGATTCCTCACAATGGCAATAGATTTCCCAGGTCAGTTCTACACAAGGAGCGCTTGGCCAGTGTGGCTAGACCGGTAGACTAGTGCGCTTTTGCCAATATAGCATATTCCCCCCAAAGCAAAATAAGGTCGTGTCTGCATCACACTGCATTGCCCCATGGAGCATGCTGTGCACGCCAACAGAAGGTCTTTTTCTGCCAATATCAGCACTCCTCCTCCCCAGTCGGAGTTCGGTACGCTGACAGAATCACCTTCCCTTGGTCTAGTTACGTCTATACTGGGGATTCTCCAGGAAAATAGCTGTGTTGCCCAAGAGGGGTGATTTTTGCACACAGCTCGTTGATATAGCTGTGCTGGCAGAACTTGATAGTGTCGACCAGGCTCAACCATACCAGCAAAAGCAGAGTTGTGCTGATTACAACTGCAGCAACTGTAGGGAGAGGCTTTTGCCAGCACAGCCGTGTCAGTCAGGAATCAAACCTCCTCACACCCCATACTATAGAGCTGTGCCAGCAGAAGTCTGTGTTTCAGACATGGCCACAGACAGCTCTGCGATGGGAAACAGCCCTCCTACACTTCCTTCTCAGTACTCAGATTGACCCCCAGAATCTGGAATTTGGGAACTAACTCCCTTTCTTGAGTCTGACTTTTCAAGATAAGAATTAGAGCTGGTTCAAATTTTTCAAAATGAGTTTTTGTAAAAATATTGTCATTTTGTTTTGCAAAATCAGAAATGAAAAGAATTTGTGGTTTTTTTATTTATTCCCCCCCCCCTTCATCTTTTCTGGAGCTGTTTGAAAAATTATAAGTGTGTTTTGGGGACATTTCAAAGAAAAATAGCATTTCAAATCTATTTGCAAAAATGGGTCTGAGGAATCAAAGAACAAACCTCAACACTTTTTTTCATTTTCTTTTTCATTATTTTTATGGAAAAATTGGGGGAAAAGGAAGAAACAAATTTTTCTATGCAATTTTGCATTTTGAAAAAAATCCTTTTGGGTTAAAAATCAAAAAGATTAGATTGAGAAATTTCAACTAGTTCTACTTTTTTCTTCTTTCAAAAATAACTGATCATCCTATGTGTTGTTTTAAAAAAGTATTGAAAATGGAAGAGGGGAGCTCATTGCATAGCTGGGTGTGTTCAGCACTTTTGGGAATCAAGCCCAAGTCATGTCTGCTCGAGTCACTAAAGAATGAGCCCCCCGAATCACTGACCACTACTGCACTTGTTGGTCTACATGTGGAAGGACATGGCAGAGTAAGCTGTTGTCAGTGACTGAGAGCCTCTCTCTCTCTGTTCTGCACACAAACCACTTTTAACCACACATGTACACATCAAGTCTGAAATTTGGAACAAAAGCTGCTTTTGAGATATCTGAGCATAACAGCACATCTAAACAGTTTTCTTCATAAGTGATGAAAACCCTTTAGCCTCCTTCCCCCACTGCTGTTACTCAGGATCTGTCTACACTTAAAACGCTACAGAACACAGCCATGTCATGCCATGCCATGTCGGTCAGCCATGCCAACACAGCCATGTCGGTCACGGATCAAAGCTCTTCATACCTCAAACCAACATAGCCGTGACAGCAGAAATCTGAAGTGTAGACATGGCTTCAGCAAGTTCTGGGATGAGAAACCTCACCCCTACCCTTCTTTCTCAGTGCTGGCAGTAACCTCCAGAATCTAGAATTTGGGAGCTTCCTTACCTGAGTCTGACTCCTCAGGAGATGAATTAAAGCTGGTCAAAATTTCAGAAAAGAATTTTTTCCCCATCTTTTACATAAGAACATAAAAGGGCCATACTGGGTCAGACCAAAGGTCCATCTAGCCCATTATCCTGTCTTCCAACAGTGACCAATGCCAGGTGCCCCAGAGGGAATGAACAGAACAGGTCATCAAAAAGTGATCCATCCCCTGTCGCCCATTCCCAGCTTCTGGCAAACAGAAGCTAGGGACACCTGGCTAGTAGCCATTGATGGACCTATCGTCCATGAATTTATCTAGTTCTTTTTGAACCCTGTTATAATCTTGGCCTTCACAACATCCTCTGGCAAGGAGTTCCACAAGTTGACTGTGCACTGTGTGGAAAAACTTTCTGTTTACATTCCCCTCCCTTCCTTTATTTCCCCCCTTATTTTCTCTTTTCGAGAGCCATTTGAAAAATGTTGTGTATTTTTGGAAAATTTCAGGAAAATTGGGGGTTTTAGTAATTTTTGCAAAAATTTTTGAAACTGCTTGCATTTTTTTAAATGAAAAAATAATAGCCGAAAAATTTTCCCCGGTTGCTTTACCACTCAGGGTGGGGGGCTGGGAATCAATAGCCAAAACTCAAAACATATTTTGTTTTTTGGTTTTCACTTGTTTATTCTTTTCCATTAAAATGTTCACTTTGAAGAAACAAAATCATTTTTGGTCTCAAAATTGGCTGAGCATCCTCTGTTATTTTCAAACATTTTAGAGAATGGGGTGGGGGGTCGGGGAGGGGGGTTCTTTGCACAGCCCAGGATGTTCAGCACTTTTGGGAATCAAGATCAAGTCATCTCTGCTTGAGCCTCTAAAGAATGAGACCCCACCCCCAGCCCAAATCACTGACCACTGGGGCACAAGTTGGCCAAATGTGTCGTGGAAATGGCATAGTAAGCTAATGTCGGTCAGTGAGGACCTCTCTATTTCTCCAGCACGCAAACCACTTTGAACCATATGTACACATTGAATCTGAACTTTGGAACAAAATGCACTTTGGGGATATCGAAGCATAATAACAGATCTAAAGAATTTTCTTAATAAGTGAGGAAAACCCTTTAATCTTCTCCCCCCATGACTGTACTCGGCCAATTCAAACTCAGCACAGTGCTAAGACACTGTCCAAGAACAAGTCACCTTTGGGCAGAGAGGAAAGTGGAGCCATTTCAGATCCTATTTCACAGAGAAAACCAGCATTATAATAGAAAGTATTATACTGCTCGAAGTGATCGCATCCTTACCAGTGCGATGACCTGCTCCGCGCTGCTTCTCTTTGGGGAAAGGATGGTGACGAGGAGAATGGCAGCCACAATCTGGAGCTTCATCTTGGCAGCTGAAAGATTCTTCCAGGTCCCGATATCCCCAGTGTGCAGCTGGAGGGTTTAGCGTCTATATTTATGCCATGTGTGGTACGTGACATTACAAGCTTGATTGCCCAAACTCCATGCCCGCATTGTCAAGGAGACCAATCACCTTTATCAATAAGGAAAGGTCAGACACCTCATTTATCACCAAAACTCACCCTGTGGAATCTGATTTCTGCTTCCAAATGCCAGGATCCAACTTCAGCTGGAAAAAGAAACTGTTCTTCTCCCTAAACTTATCAAAGTGACTTATCTTTTCCTTTCTGGCATGGAGAGGCAGAACCTGCTTTATCTTTCTCATCTGCCCCAATCCCCATGCCCACCGTTTCTGCTAACTAGCCCATCCCTAGCGCTGCAGCCTCTCAGTTTCCACTGCGCCCTACGGGCTGTTCCCTTGAAGGGGCCACGGGCCTGATCTTACCCTACTCTCTCTAGCGCAATATCTTGCGCCACTGGTTCTGCCCAGTAGAGCCAACAAGTCTCTCTTTACCCTCCCACGATTGCCCAGACTTTGCAGCGTGCAACTCCTGCCACTTTATTGTCTCGTTCAGGTCATGAACATTTCTTCTTTCCCTCTGCGAAAGGTCTGCCCCCCACAGTAGAGATGTGTCTGCCGTAGGTGAAGATATGTCCGCCCATAGCTGAAGTATCTGCCAATCTTTCATATCCTTAACCTTCCAACCCCCCTGCAAGGACAGGTAGTGCTATTGTCCCTGTCTTACAGATGGGAAACTGAGGCACAGAATGACTCAATAACGTAATCAAGGTCACACAGGAGTCTGTGGCACCACAGGGGATTGAGCTGTCGTGTCCTGAGTCCTAAGCTAATGCTCTAACCACTGGGCCACCCTCCTTCCATAACCTGAGTCCCAAAAGCCACCCCTGCAGGCAGGAATATAGCAAGTAATAAAATCAGAGGCGCTCCCAAGTGTAAGGGGACTGTTGCCCCCTTACTAACATTCAGTGGGGGTGTTTTAGTTGCTAGCTGCCAGTACTAAAAAGGGGGAAGGGTCGATGGGGAATCAGGACCCTGAGACTGACAGCCCCCAGGAAGAATGGGGAGAGGCCAATGCTCCAGGTGAGCCTGACTGACAGGGCGAGCAGGCTAATCAGGGAGTCAGGAGGCCAGGGAGGTCCCGTCCTCTCTATGAGCTGGATTTGCCTGGGTCAGACAGAGTGAGGCCGAGCTAAGGAGAAAGCAGGGGCCCGAGCTAAGCTGGGGAGCAGAGCTGGGCCAGATCCAGAGGGAGCAGAAAAGCAGCCCAGAGAGAGCAGACCCTGTCCTGGGATCAGAGCTGCAGCAACCAGAGCCAGAGGGGCCAGAGAAGCAGCCCATGGAGCTGGAAGCAGCAGCAGCAGTGCAGAGACCGAGCGGTGCAGCTGGGGCTGGAGCCGTCCGGAGCTGGGTGCGGTGAGCAGCGGGGGAGAGCGAGGGGGACCCTGGGCAGTGGGCCCAGCACAGGGAGACGCCTCAGCCAAGAGGCTCTGCAGGCCAGGCTTGGATCGTAACCCCAACAGGGTGGGGGTGACACTTGGCAGAAGGGTCCTACCACTTAGAGCCTGAGAGCTTGTGACCACCACCAGAGCAAGTGTCCAACCCACAGCATCCCTGCAGCACAGCCAGGGCCTGAGAAGAAGGCCTGGGACTTACGAGGAACAGACTGTGAACTGCCCTGACGTTCCAGAGACACTGTTTGTGATGTTCCCTGCCACAGAGCGGGGTGATGTGTTTCCTTTCACCTTTCTCATTCTTCCTTACTCTTTTTAAAATTAATTGTTGATTAAATAACTTGTATTTGCTTTAACTTGTATGTAATGGTCAGTAGGTCAGAGAAGTGCCCAGTGCAGAGAGAGTACCCCGGAGTGGGGACACCCTAGCCCCTGTCCCCTAGGTGACCACAGCAGGATTGGGGGTCGAGGCCACCAGGAATCCTGGGCCCAGCCTTGTTGGGGTTACAAGGACTCTGCCAGACAGGAGAGCGGAAGGGGAGTCCTCAAGGGCAGGGAGGCCACTGGGTAAAGGAAGTGGGAGCGAGGACTCGGATCCTTTCGCCAGCCCACTTCACCGGGGTCGTGCAGAAGCCAGGAAAGTTCCCCACAAGAGCGGGACTATTTCCCCACTTACACAAGCATGCTCAGACTTTATGTACAGCAGAGACATCAGTGGAGTATGCTTCCATTAGTTGTACTCAGCTACTGGTTTACTGGCTGACAATAGTGTAGCAAGAGAAGGCTGAGAGTTATCCAAGTCTTCCGTCCCAAGTAATGCTCTCCTGAACTTCTCTCCCGCAGCCATGGCTCTCAGGTCGTCCTCCTCAGAGACGTCCGCCATTCTTGGCCCCCGCTAGCAAATCGCAAGTGGTTTTCTGGAGGAAAGGAATGGCAAGACTGGATTAGATGCAAGAGCCATTTCCTCCAGTATCCCATCTCCGGCACTGGCCAGCACCCACTGCTTCCAAGGAAGGTGTAAGAACCCCAATGTGGGAGAATCTGCCCCCAGGAAAGTCTCATCCTTATTCCTAAGCAGGAGGTTTCATAACCCTTCCAAAATTAGGATAATGCAACATAAACCTGATTTGAATGGAAGAAGAGCCTGCACACAGGGGTTTTCATGGTTGAACTAACTCAGATTAAAATCCCACCATTGGTCAAACAATGCATCTTTCTTGTATAAACAAGGCCTGAGAATCTGGGCCTCCGTTTTCTCTCTCTCCGCCTACAACCGGGACCCAATCCTAGAACAACAAAGAGCTTCTATTGAGGCCCTTCTTTGCCTCACTGGACACCCCACCTTTCACTGTCGCCGGCGGCATTGCTATGTTAGCACAGCTCTTTCATGCAAGAGCTCTTCTGAAAACACCAGCCACACCTGACAGCCTGTTCTCCTTGTCTGCCCTTGCTCACCTCTGGCAGGCACCAATCTTTCGCTGATAAGAGCCATGGGTTCTGCTTCCTCCTCTTAATGACTGACTGTTCCCATTCTTAAAAACCCCATGAACTGTCCTGTCAATAAACAATAGGAGCCTGTTTAGAGTCTGACCGGGCATCACCTCAGAACAAAAGCTTTGGCCGTTTACCATTCAGAGACGGTGATATAAAAAGGCACTTATTTTGGTGGGAGCCAAATTTAAATGAAGACACTTACACAGATAGGTCGACACGAGGCAGCTTATGTTTACCTAACTGTGTAGTGTAGACCAGGCCTTAGCATGGGTCACTCCACTAAAAGGAGTTGCAGGAGGTTGTTCTCAGGATCACTCCTGCTAATTCCCCTCTGTTCAGGGAGACTTTTTTCCAGATTCTTTTCAGGCTGTGTAGCTCCTGGTACTCTAGGGTTTGAGGTATACGACTGAACCCCAAGTACCTGCCTCTTCAGTCCTTACCTGGTTATTCCCTGTGGATCTGTGTGGCACAGAGCTGGGTGGTATTACCAAGTAGCCCGGGGAAACCCTATAGGAATTCCCATAGCAGATGAGATGACTATAATTATTTATCATATGTATTATGGTAGCGACTAGGGGGCAGATAATAGGACACTGTTGTGTCAGGCACTGAACAGTCACAGAGCCCAGTGTTAACCTGCAAGTTAACCCTGCAGTGAAGATGCACCTTAAGGTCCTTTTGAGCCAAATGGCGACATAAAGGTGCCTTAAACTCACACCCATTTTAAGGCCTTTAGACAGGAAGCATGATCCAGTGGTTAGGGCCCTAACCCAGGAGTTGAATTCCTTGCTCTGCTACAGAGCTCTTGTGTGACCTTGGGCGAATCACAGAGGCTCTCTTTGCCAGCTGCAGAATGAGGGTAGCAGCATTTGCTACCTCCTGGGGAAGTCTTCAGGAGAAATTCATCAATGATTGTGACCTTCCCAGCTATTAGGCTCTCAGGGGCCACGTAAGTCCTGAAGAGAGACAGAGCAGTGTCAAGTGAGTCGGTTGGAGCAGTGCTACAGACTGGTTGGTGGATACTTGTTTCGATTTAGCAGTGGTGTGTTTCAGTTCAGCTGGTCAATTTAGGACAGAGGTCCCCAATCTGTGGGACATGCCCCACTAGTGGGGCGCAGAGGAAGATTAAGGGGGCACTCCTGGGGCACAGGCCAGCCCCCATGTGGGGTGGAGATAGGGCGCCTAGTCCCGCCCTGACTGCCAGCCACACACCCAAGGATCCGCTACTAGCCGCCGGGCCCACACGCGGGGTCCCAGCTGGTGGCCCCACGCCCGGGCATCTGCTCTCAGCCCCGCGTCTGGGGATCCACCCCCGACCCAGCTGTGACCCCAGCCTCGGCCCCTTACCCCTGTCCACGTCCCCCCTCCCTGAGCTGCGACCCCACTCCCAGCAGGCGGGGGGGGCGTAGGCAGGAGTAAGGGTGGTGCAAGGTAAAAAGTTTGAGGACCACTGATTTAGGATAACGCAACATAAGCCTAATTTGAATGGAAAGAAGAGCCTCCACACAGGGGTTTTCATGGTTGAACTAACTCAGATTAAAATCCCACCATTGGTCAAATAATGTATCTTTCTTGTATAAACAAGGCCTGAGAATCTGCGCCTCTGTTTTCTCTCTCTCCGCCCACAACCGGGACCCAATCCTAGAACAACAAAGAGCTTCTATTGAGGCCCCTCTTTGCCTCACTGGACACCCCACCTTTCACCTGTCGCCGGCGGCATTGCTATGTTAGCACAGCTCTTTCATGCAAGAGCTCTTCTGAAAACACAGCCACACCTGACAGCCTGTTCTCCTTGTCTGCCCTTGTTCACCTCTGGCAGGCACCGATCTCATGCTGATAAGAGCCATGGGTTCTGCTTCCTCCTCTTAATGACTGACTGTTCCCATTCTTCAAACCCCATGAACTGTCCAGTGGACAAACAATAGGAGCCTGTTTAGAGTCTGACCGGGCATCACCTCAGAACAAGAGCTTTAGCCGTTTGCTGTTCAGAGACGGTGGTATAACAAGGACAGACCACGTCAGCAGCCAGAAAGGACATTTCTTCGCATGGGTCACTCACTCTAAAATACCTTGCTGTAGGAGGTTTTCAGGGTCACTCCTGCTGATTCCCCACTGCTCATGGAGACTTCTCTCCAGATTCTAGCAGGCTGTGCAGCTCCTGGTACTCTAGCGCTTAAGGTACACGACTGAACCCCAAGTCCCGGCCTTTTCAGGACTTACGTGGTTATTCCCTGTGGATCTGTGTGGCATCGAGCTGGGTGGTGTCACCAAGTAGGCCAGGGAAAGCATGTAGGAATTCCCATAGCGGATCAGATTATGGTTATTATTTATCATCTCTATTATGGTCGTGACTAGGAGGCAGATGAGATCAGGACCCTATTGTGCCAGGTGGTAGACACACAAATGGTGAGAGACAGTCCCAGCCCCAGCTGAGATCACGGCCCTGTGGTGCCGCGTGCTGGTGGGGATGTTAGTGGAAGTGCAACCACAAGTGGTTTGTAGCGTGAGGACATGGTCTGCTGACATCAACACAGGCACAGGCAGATGTTCCTTGGGAGGCTGGAAGGGTGATGTGGGGTCCCTGGTACGGGAGGGGATAGATGTCGAGGGGCCTAATGAGGGAGCTGAGAGGACTCTATTAGCTCCACTCCAAATGCCGCCTGGAGTCACAAGGCCATTTTTAAAGGTCTCATGAAACAACTGAGCCTGGAATGATTTGGGCTAAATTGTTCTTTAGTCCTCAAAGAGCAGAGTCACTTTGTGAGGTTGCTTAGAACCAGCCATAACTGACTAAAGCAGTTTTGTGTGTGGATGGAAAGTGTTTTTCAAACGCTACTGAAGAGGGTTAAATGTGATAGTGTAGAGCAGGAGTCGATCTGGAGAGACACCAAAAGTAGCTCAGGAGGCAGCTCACCTGAGAGAACCTCATTGTTTCATTCCTATTTAACATCTGTATAGTCATCGGTTGATGCCTTGTGTGTGCTAGGGCCCTGTTTTGCCGGGCACTGTAGAAATACAGTGAGAGACAGTCCCTGCCCTTAGAGAGACTTGGGCCTTGTTGTGCAGGGTGTTGCCCAGATACACAGGGAGACACAGTTCCTGCCCCAGCTGAGATCAGGGCCCTGTAGTGCCTGGCACTGCCCAGATACAGCGAGAGACAGTCCCTGCCCTTGCTGAGATTTGGGCCTTGTTGTGCCGGGCGTTGCCCAGACACACCGTGAGAGACTCTCCCTGCCCCTGCTGAGATCAGGGCCCCATTTGCTGTGCATTGCGCAGACACACAGCGAGAGACAGTCCCTGCCCTTACTGAGATTTGGGCCTTGTTGTGCCGGGCATTGTACAAACATAAATGAACAGAGAGTCACAAAGAGTTTACAGATAAATAAACAAGTCACACAAAAGTTGTATTTCCAGTTCTGGGAGGGAAGTTGTGTCTCCTCATTAGAGTCAGGGAGGCGGGGGTCTGAGAGTCAGGACTCCTGGGTCCTATCCGCAGCTCTGGGAGGGGATTTAAGTCTGCAGGGTTAGAGCAGAGGAAGTGGATAGAAAGGATTTGGTTCTCATCGCTGCCATTGCCTTACAAGTCAACTTCCCACCGCACACAGGCAGGAAGATTTAGCTAATGGCTGCCTATAACGTGCTCCAAGTTCCACCAAAGAAAGGGGAACAGAAGAGCAAAGTATCCTCATAATTAAACTGCATTATTTATGGCCCACTGTATAAGAAAGCAAAACCACTAGCCCTACAAACCAGTGCAGGATAAAGCAGCCTTGCTCTGAGCGCGGGCATAGGGGACCACAGACCCAGTGTCATTGCAGCTGCCTGCTGGAGGGAATAAAGATCACAGACAGTCTGGACTCCCATGGTCCTTGTGGCTGCTGCTCAGTCGTCTCATCGGGTGCCCCTGACTCCCACCAGCCCCCCACAACCACTAGACCCCATTCCCCAGAGTTGCGGGGTAGAACCGAGGAGTCCTGACTCCCATACCCCCTGCTGTCACCCACTAGATCCCATTCCCATTCCGGAGGTGGATAGAACCCAGGAGTCCAGATTCCCAGGCCCTATGCTCTAATCCTGAGACCCCACTGCCCTCCAAGAGCCACGAGATCTGCTTTGCAGCATATTGTGCATATACCTGCAGCTCCATCTTTGAGAAAGCCCTCCCGTATGTACTGTAGGTTTGTGTGGGGAAATAGATTGTGTATGTCCACAGCACCCCTCTTGCATATTGACCTTTCTCCTGGCTCATCTGGTACAGCTATTGTCTTTGAACTCCACTGTGGTCTGGGCTTTGAGCCTCACTCACACTAACATCGGTGAGGGAAGCTGCAGGATTAGACTCTGTTACGCTTGAATTTGCTCCCTTCAGCCCTCTGAACCACCAGGGATGCTGCTAAGAGAGAACATCCCCAACGCAGAGCCACTGTAAATTATTTCAAATGAGAGCATCACTTGAAGAAAATTTCTTTCTTGGCGAAAGAAAATCACCACATCTGTTCTGTTGAGCAATTTGATGTTGACACTGAGCCTAGAAAATCAGCAGGGAAGCAAACACCAGAGAATGCTACAGACCAGCATTTAAGCAAGCTTTGCTCCCAATGGTCTGATCCAATGCCCACTGATATCGGGGGGAAGACTCCCATCAGCTCAGGCCCGTGCTCAAGTGCCCCAAGCGCTGCAGGCCCAGCCATTCCTTATGAATTTAGATCCCTTTCTGTGTCGTGATCCCCCTCCCCCAGTATGTGCCATCAGCAGGGATTGAACTTAGAACCTTCAGCACCACACTTTAAGCACAGATGCTAAAGGCACCCTATGTTAATTCGCAGTAGTAGGCTGTCATCTTCTTGTACAGTTCAGTTACTATAGGGGGACACAACACACTTCGGAAGCTTGTTATCTTGAGCTAGCATATAGTTTGTGAATGGATCCCATCTCCCCTTGAACATTTCTCCCCTATTCAGCTGGCTCTCCTTCCAAGTGAACAGCATTTTGGTAGTTACATGCATTTTCCCTGCAACCCATGAACTCCTGGCCCATGGAAAGGAAGACGATGGGAGGGAGGCAACTGTTAAAATAGAGCAGGCCATCAGCAAAGAGGATGCCCATGTCCAGGGATTTTTTCATCACTGAATGTAGTGCATCAGCTGAGACCTGCAGGAAGTAGAAGACGTGATATGGCAGCCAGCAGAGGTAAAAGATCAGGATTAAGACAAGGTGGATGTTGAGGGGTTTCCTGGACTGAGTGAGATGGCTTCTCCTCAGCTTGGCAGCTAGAAGAATGTAGCAGGTAATGATCAAGGCTAATGGGACCAGGAACCCAACCAGGAAGTGGATAGTCACACTGGCCATCATCCTTCTTTTTCTCAGACAGAGGTTCTCTTGGACACTGTTCAGATTGCCAGAGGTGACGTTCCACTCTGAAGATGAGCTCATGAAATCCCAGAGATCAGGGTACTGCAAGCTCAATGCAAGGGATAGGATCCATATGGCCAGAATAACCAAAGAAGCCAGACGGGGTGAACTGTGGTTCTGGGACCACACAGGGCAGGCCATGGAGATAGAGTGGTTGGCATTGATGACAGTGAGGAGGAAAACCCTAGTGAACATGTTGAGTGAGGTGACAGTAATGGTCAATTTATACATCATGCTGCCCAAGGGCCAACGAAAGCCCAAGGCTATGCAGATAACTCTGAAGGGTAGGAAGCAGGTGAAGATGAAGTCAGCAATGGCCTTGTTAAGGAACCACATTGGAGTGACTGTCTTCTCCACCTGGAAGCCAGTGATGACGATGATCCAGCCATTTCCCACCATGCCCAAGAGGAAGGCCAGGCTATAGGCCACCATGAAGATTATGTTAGTCATGTCCATGAGAACTGGATTATGAACAAGCGCTGCTTCATAGGTTGCCATCCAGGTGTAGGTTCAGGCAGTGCAGATCTTGTACTGACCAAACAAAGAACAAATATCATGTCTCTGAAAGCTTATCTTGATGAGGATAAAAGATCAGGCGTGCTGGAACAATTTGTATAGTGGGGCTGCTGACAGCCATTGAACCAAACTGTAACCCTGTGTATGATGGAAAGCACTTCAAGCCAGAGGGTGCAGCAGCCCCTCCAGCACTCCTAGTTCCAGCACCTGTGTAAAAGGTTGGGGTTTTAGATAGCAAGTTGTAAATAACACACACAAACTCTAGCTTAGCACTGTTACTAACTCTAGAAAGTGCTAAGGTGGCCAAATAAAGTGCAAATTGCCGGTCTACTCTGGAGCTTGTGAACACATTTGTTAGAATGCGCTAGCTAATCGGACTTCTTGGAAATTTTTCATCAAAATGATTTTTCAGTGACAAATGGTGTTTCAGTTGAAATCAAAATATCTAGAAAAACATCCTGATTTTAATAAAATTTTCTTTTTGGAAACCAAAAGAAAGCGAAGCATTTCAACATTTTCAGAATGGAATATTTTGATTTTTTATTTAAAAATGAAATTAACTATTTTTCATATAAAAATGTTAATGTTTTAAAAGGTCAAAGGTGAAACAAAACATTTCAAATGACCTAAAGCACACAAAAAAAAATTCAGAGTTTTCTTTCATGGGTAATATTGAATGTTTTTATTGTGTTTCGGTTCAGACTAGAATTCTTTTTCATAATCACAGTATTTCCTGAGAAATGAAATATTTGATTCCTGCCCAGCTCAACTAGCTAATATGTTCTAAAATAATTCCACAATATATCTTAATCCATACCGTCCTAATGAAGGCAAGTGAGTGACTACAGGATTTCTAAACGTCTCACAAGCTATTGAGGAAATATGTAAACTCCCCTCTGCATCCCAGGACCAAGGCAGAGCTCCGAGAGCTTCAAATTTTCATAGCAATTGGCCCTAAAATTTTAAAGCCAAGTTTGCTAAAATAAACCCCAATTCTGTGGATTTGATCAGGGCTTCTCAATCTTTTTCATGGAATGGGCCACGGTTTAAGAGAGACTGTCTCCTAGACACCTCTCTGACCATTGGCCATTTCCAGGTGAAAACTCCTCCCCTCCCATCTCCACTTTCATTCCTATTCACTTGACTCCTGACTTCTCATTCCCCGTCACCCAGCCACCACCGTCCCCACCCTCCAAGCCTCTGTCTACCCTCCTGTTTCTCCTTGCCCGGCCCCACCAGCTCCCACCTCCCTTCACATTCCCCCTCACCGGACCTTGTCTCCCCTCCTGTTCCCTCTTGCCTGACCCCACCGGCCCTCTGGTTGCCCCTTGACTGCCTCCTGTCTCCCCACCTGGTCTCTAATACCCAACCCTGTCTCCCTTCCCATCCCTGTCTGCCCTCCTGTTCCCCAGTGCCTTGCCCTCCCCACTCTCCCATTCATGGCTTCATAATGTCACTGTGGCAACTACAGAAACTGCTTACTGAAAAAATCATAGAATCATAGAGTACCAGGTTTGGAAGGGACCTCAGGAGGTCATCTAGTCCAACCCCCTGCTCAAAGCAGGACCAATCCCCAATTACCCCAAAATACTTTTCAGAAAACATTCCATGTGTTTCTGGCTCCTATTACCATGATTTAGCTGCTAGAAATAGGACGGGTCAGCAACATGTAACCAGCCAGCTCCCTATAGACCACCATCAAGGGCTCCATAGAGCCCCAGTGAACGGGACCTATTCCCAGCACTGATCCAGCCTCCGGAGTACTGAGGCAGGGTTGAGGGGTATGGTACTTTCTTACCGGCGTGTTGGTGAGATGTGGCTTCTAAGAGTTAATCTCTGTCCAGGGTCAGGTCCCTGACAGTCCCTGAAGTCTACACAGACGGACTCTCCACGGGGCAGGAGCTTTTCTTTTGTGGGTTTCTTAAAGGGAAGGAAGGGGCGTTCACGACTGAAAGGTGCAGAAGGATTTGGTTTTGATGGTCTCTACTGAGCGTTACAGACAGGCAGATGTCCTGCAATTGTGGACTTCTAAAGATTCCTTAAAACTCACATTTCCTCTGTGGTGTGGAATGCTGAGCCCTAGTGCCCTGCTCTAACCACTAAACACCGTATCCCTCCCAGGGTCAGGGAGAGAACCCAGGAGTCCTGTTTCCCAGGCCCCCCTGCTCTAATCCACTAGACCTCACTTCCCTCCCAGCAGGGGAATGTGCAGAAATGTAACTTTGATCGCTTTTTTGAGGGGGCACGTTCTGTGCCCCCCCACACACCTGCCAAGGCCCCGGGAGGAGCTCACTCTTCCCTCCTCCCCACTGCAGCCCCAGGGCTGGACAAGTTCTGTGCCCCTGACGATTATTGGGGAGGGGAAGTGCCCCTGCTTGCCCCTCCATGTGCGCCTCCTGCCTCCCACAGTTGGAAGTAGAACCCAGGAGTTACTGCTTTAACCTACTAGATTCTACACCCTGCGCAGCACTGAGAATAGGACCCAGGCGTCCTGACTCACAGCCCTGCATTTCTCACCAGACTGAAGACTGTATATCTTTTTAAAAGATAATTTCTGATTGGTCTATAACTTATGGGCTTGATGCAGAAATGATGGGTGAGACTGGCCTGTTCTGCCCGAGGCCAGACTAGATGATCCTAATGGTCCTTTCTGTCCTTCAAAGCTATGAATCTATTAACCACTAGGCCCCACCTTCCCACCACCACTGGGAATAGAACGCAGGTGTCTTGCTTTACAGTCTCACTGCTGTAAGTCACTAGATTACATTCATTAGTCCAAGAAACTCTTGCGGCTTGATACAGAAGATACAGAATTGGATTTGGATAGACAAGACTAGTTCTAATTAGACTGGTTTGAGAGTAGCAGCCGTGTTAGTCTGTATCCGCAAAAAGAAAAGGAGTACTTGTGGCACCTTAGAAGCTGTTGCCGGCACCCAGTGCCAGAGGCGAGCAACAGCAGGGGTTCTTTGCCCGGTGTGCATCACCCAAGAATCACAACGGGGTGGAGAAGCAGAAAAGTTTATTTGCAGCTGCAAAGAAGGTACAGGGAGAATAGAATCTCAAATCCTGCACACAGAGTAGGAAGTTAAACAGGCTTTTATACATCCTTTCTTCAGCAAACTTATCCAATAGCAAGCTGCCCTAAGTATCCATATAGCCAGCCAATCCAGTTACCAGCTAGTTCCCCTGTTCCCTGTACCATCTGTTAAACCATACATAAAACTGCTTTATTCACCATTGTTCTTCCATATCTGCCCTGTTTGGCCTTGTTTAGTTTCAGGCAGTCTGACTCTGCAACATATTGTTGCAGATCCTCAGCATAACTGCTGCGAGTGCCTCCAGGCAGGGGGGTGGGGGGTCAAGGACACTTGGGCCTAGAGAGAGGGGGCTTCATCGACACTCGTGGTCTTCCATCCCCTCGAGTTACCTAATGGCCATGCCCAGTGTCCCCAACAGGACTAACAAATTTATTTGAGCATAAGCTTTCGTGAGCTATAGCTCACTTCATCAGATGCATTCAGTGGAAAATACAGTGGGGAGATTTATATACACAGAGAACATGAAACAATGGGTGTTACCATACACACTGTAACGAGAGTGATCAAGTAAGCTGAGCTATTATGAGCTACTTTTACGTAGAAACTGTCCAGTTTGGCCAATGTACAAGGCAGAGGGGCATTGCTGACACATGATGGCATAGATCACATTGGTAGACGCGCAGGTGAACGAGCCTCTGATAGTGTGGCTGATGTGATTAGGCCCAATGATGGTGTCCCCTGAATAGATATGTGGACACAGTTGGCAACGGGCTTTGTTGCAAGGATAGGTTCCTGGGTTAGTGGTTCTGTTGTGTGGTGTGTGGTTGCTGGTGAGTATGTGCTTCAGATTGGGGGGCTGTCTGTAAGCAAGGACTGGCCTGTCTCCCAAGATCTGTGAGAGAGATGGGTCGTCCTTCAGGATAGGTTGTAGATCCTTGATGATGCGTTGGAGAGGTTTTAGTTGGGGGCTGAAGGTGATGGCTAGTGGTGTTCTGTTATTTTCTTTGTTGGGCCTGTCCTGTAGTAGGTAACTTCTGGGTACTCTTCTGGCTCTGTCAATCTGTTTCTTCACTTCAGCAGGTGGGTATTGTAGTTGTAAGAACGCTTGATAGAGATCTTGTAGGTGTTTGTCTCTGTCTGAGGGGTTGGAACAAATGCGGTTGTATCATAGAGCTTGGCAATGGATCGTGTGGTGTGGTCTGGATGAAAGTTGGAGGCATGTAGGTAAGTATAGCGGTCAGTAGGTTTCTGGTATAGGATGGTGTTTATGTGACCATCGTTTATTAGCACCATAGTGTCCAGGAAGTGGATCTCTCGTGTGGACTGGTCCAGGCTGAGGTTGATGGTGGGATGGAAATTGTTGAAGTCATGGTAGAATTCCTCAAGGGCTTCTTTTCCATGGGTCCAGATGATGAAGATGCCATCAATGTAGCACAAGTAGAGTAGGAGCATTAGGGGACGAGAGCTGAGGCAGGGTTGTTCTAAGTCAGCCATAAAAATGTTGGCGTACTGTGGGGCCATGCGGGTACCCACAGCAGTGCCGCTGATTTGAACCCTAATTAGACTGTTGCACAAATCATTACAAATCACACGCAGGATCCATAGGGTCAGCAGAGAAACATTCCCTATGAAGCTCTCTTGCTTAAAGGGAGATCTATTGAGAAAGAGTGCTGTGATGAAAAGGGGCCACTGCTGGGTAAAGCTGGCCTTCAGTGGATGAAGGAAAGGGAAAGAACATCCTGTACCAGTGAGAGGAATTCTGAGATAGACTGGAAAGGGAAACCTCTGCAGCAGCAGCTGGCTCAGTAGCAGATATATAGGCCAAGGCCTGTTCCACCCAATTCAGGACATTTTAACCCCTGAGAAGCCTAAGGGAACTGGTAAGCCAGTAGTATGAAGATAGACAAAAGGATGGATGTGTGTCAACTGTGGACAGCAAGACCATTTAGTACAAGACTGTGAGAACTCACCTCACCCCAATTTAGCGCAACAACGGCAAAGCTGCCTGCTGGAGGATTTGCGTGACGGGGACAGCCAGCAAAGCAGTCATGTAGATGCACAGAGTACAATCTGGATCTCATGAGGACAATCCTGGAGAAGACTCAGCATACTAAAAGAGTTTCAGACAGCAAGACCATAGCCTGGAAGGACAAATGTGCAAGATTCTGTTCCTGTTGATTGGAAAGTTTTGCAGTGACAAGATAGGCATATGGGACACTTGATTCACTTTCTGGAGTCTGGCCCTAGGCCCAGTCAGGGTGAGGAGGAGAAGGAGAAATATAAGACCTGTCTATACTTACGAGACTGGCCAAAGCTTTTTGTGTCCAATGGGGTTTTGTACAGAAAGATTCAGAAAAGAGTAGATTTGGGATAGCTAGTGATTCCCTACGCTCATTGAGACAGCATTAGAAGGAATCCCTGGGAAGATATGCACCACATGGGAATAGAAAGAACACTAGAGTTGCTAGAGGTCAGTTTTATTTGCCTTAAATGACCCGAGCCGTAGAAAGGAAATGTCTGCAATCAGAACTCAATCCTCAGTCAGCGGAATTTGACCCAAACAAGAGGAGTCAACTTCATGAAGATCAACTGGAAGGGACACAAACCAGGGAAATTTCCCACCACAACATCTGAAGAGAGTACTGCAGAGGTATCTATTGGATCTCACAGAACATGGCAAGTTAGAAGCCAATTAGTCCAATTTGGGGACCATCTCCCTCACTCTGTTATTAATCCAAGGGCTGGAATATAAGGAGCCTTAGACTTTGGTTTGCTGACAAGGCAAGTGTTTGGGAAAGAATCAAGTTGCTGCTGTTCTTTTCAAGTGGTGAAGGTGACACATGCTACATGTTATGAAGACTGAGACCTCATCTCAGAAAGAAGATCAGAGAGCACTATGTTTGCCATGTGTGTGCTAACGTGTAAAGGCTATGTTGAAAGCTTGTATTTAAATATATGCAACAGCACCAAAGTGGGAAGGCTGTATAAGGGCTAGATTTAATACCAAATAGCTTGTGTTTAAAAATTATTCAGAAGAATTCCAGATACTATTTGCAGGGTGTTTCCATGTGTTCAGTGTTAGTTTATAAGACATTGCACTGGACTCACTCTCTCTCTCTCTCTAGCTGCCTGGGAAGTGTTAACACCTATGTTCAGGGTTTTACATACAACAGCCCTGAGGTTTAACTCTGTGCAGAAGCTTGTGCTTCAACAAAGGGCTCAGCTGAGGAAGTGCAAGAACGAGGGGTGTGTAACCAAGTTACACATCCTAGTGGAGCAGCAACCCTTATCCTGTTATGTGTTGTCTTCAGATACCACCTCCCCTCTCCTTCCTCCTGTGTGATGTCACCCCAGAGCCCCTGTTGTTTCCCAGGCGATTGTAGTAAACAAGTCCCTGGAGGTTCTGCTATGCCATGTGAGTAATGGCTTCCTCAGCCCTGGGCCAATTCAGTTACTCACCTCAGAGCCAAGGTACTGAATGGAAAATACAGGGGATGGTGTGTAGGAGGGACCCAGTTGTTTCTGGAGCTGACTAAGAAGAGGGCATGGTAGAATAACATGCAGGCCAGAGGGCTCTCCCACTCTCAATGGAGGTGGATCATGCCCATGTTCAAGTCAGCCAAGACCTTCTCTGCCTCCCAACTCACCACTCCATCCTACATTCCTTCTGCTGTCTCTCTACCTCTCACCCACATCAGTGCCCCTCCACTCCCTTTGCTGTTCCCATGATGGTCTCCCCTCCACACAAGACTGCCTGTTCCCCGTTCCCCTTCCTCGGACTCTAACCCTGTTGTTTTGGGCAGGCAATGGAGGGAACCCAGCTGCTCCGGCCTCAGCCATCACCTCCAAGCCCAAAGGAGGAAGAGTAGGGAGCAGCCAGCAAGAATTGCTGCTCCCCCCACCACCCATCTTCAACCAGACAGCTCTGCCAAGCAACAACCCAGGGCTCATCTACAGCCTGATGGATGCCACTGTGTCCTCGCCCTCAGTGCTGGTCCAGACCCTGCCGGGGTCCTTCCCAGATATCTATGATGGAGACACCAAGAAGTGGGAGGAACATTTCCACAGCATCCAGAGGGCCTACAAGGAATTTGGCAAGGATGATGACTTGGCCATCCGGGTGCTGACCGAGGACTTCACCCTGCCGTTCCCATTTATCTGGCCGGCTGAAGGTGAGGCATCCCTGCAGCCATCCTATGACCCCACCGACTGCTCCAGCTTCGACTTCTTCCTGCACCCGGGCAAACCCGTGCCTCGGATCCTGCAGCCGCTGCATGCCACCACCCAGGCCTTCTTCAAGAAGAGACGCCTGGAGCAGCTGGCCCTCAGCTATACCAGCCAGGCTTCCCAGGGGCCACCGGCACAAGGAGCCACTCCCCCGATGCGGACAGACGTTGTGATGATCACCAGCCTGCCGCATGTGAGCACCTCCACCATTCCTGGAGAACCCACCTTCCTCCTAAAGGATGTCAAAGGCCTGAGGAACATCCAGCCTGTCCCTGTGGCAGTCTCCAATCCTGCCCCACCACAGCTAGGAAATCCTGGGTTCCTTACCCCCACCATTTCCCATTTGAACCTTCAGTAATGCTCCAGATGTGTATGAACCCAAATGCTGCCCATCTGAATACTCCAGATGTTTATGAAACCTCGACACACCCCATGTGAACACTCAACAATGCTCCAGATGTTTATGAACTCCAGCACTCCCCGTCTTAATGTTCCAGATGTTTATCGATCCCAGTACTGCCAATCCTAATATTCCAGATATTTTTGACCCCTCCACACATCCCATGTGAACACTCAATAATGTTCCAGCAATTTATGAACTCCAGCGCTGCCCGTCTTAATGTTCCAGATTTTTATGAACTCCAGCACTGACCATAACACACACTGATGTTCCAGATGTTTTTGAAGCCCAGTGCTGCTCACCTGACCACTCGGGTAAATCTACATTGCAAAAAACCAACCCCATGGCAGCGAATCCCAGAGCCAAGGTCAACTGGTTTGGGCTCATGGGGCTCATGCTGCTGGGCTAAAAATAGCAGTGTAGATGTTCACACCCAGGATGGAGCCCAGGCCCTGAGACCCTCTCCCCTTGCTGAGTTTCCAGCCTGGCATGGAACGTCTACACTGCTATTTTTAGCCTTGTAGTGTGAGCTCCGCAAGCCCGAGTCAGTTGACACAAGCTCCGAGAGTCGCTGCTCCAAGGTAGACATATCCTCAGTGATGATCCGGATGTTTGTTGTCTAGCTAGGATCTGTATGTTACAGCCTGGGTTGAAAGTTTAATAAAAATCGGCCTATCTGCTGAATAGGGACCCTACCAGCCTACCCTGTCTATGGAGAGAGCATCCCGGGGTGAAGATTAGTAAAATCGAATCAACTTGGACTCATCTTTGATCTTAGAATGGGCTCATCGGACAGAAACATAGATCCTCTTCCACACCACAGCCAGGTCTCTCGCCCTGGGAAGTCAGAGACGAGTTGTGGGAGGCTCAGTCCCGTTACCAGCAGGACAGGTGTCAACACAACTCAGCTGTCCTTTTCACTATCACCTTCAGCACCATGGTCAGGGATGAAAATAGGCCCAGGACACTGAAGCTGCAGCATCCAGATGAAGGCTGGTCAAAAACTTGCCATCAAAAACGGTATGTCCCAAAACTGAAATATTTCCATTCTCAAATGCCACCAGGGTGCCTCATGGGAGCTGTAGTTTGGGTGACTCGTGCTTTTGGGCTAGGCCCTGGTCAGGCTCCCATGATACACCATGGTCATACAACTGCCATGATGCATGGCCTCCCCTTGCTAAGCGAGGAGCTGGCAGTCCCTCGTGGGCGATGTCCAGATGGGGAGCCTGGTCCCCACAGCAGAGTATGAGGCACCATTTCAGAATGGAAATCCTGCAATTTTTTTTTCCCAAAAAACTCCAAATTTAATCCCATTTTCCAGCTCTAATCCAGACCTCTTCCTACTCTCCAACTGGCAGGTCCAGCCCCTCTCTGTCCCCTGCAAATCCATATCATGGGTGTGCGTATGGGGAGCTGAGCTCTCAGTCATAGGGTGGGTGAGAATGAATGCACCAAACAATTCCTAAATTCTGCCCCCCCAGCACTGGCGAACCCCACTGTGACACTTCCCGGAGATACCCAGGGCTGGGAGACACCCTGCTACCCTCTGCTTTTCCCGTGCGGGAGCCACCTGTGCTAGCCATGGGTCAGCTCCCCACCTCCACCAGCCACAGGTGACACAAGCTGTCAATCCTCAGTCTGTGCAGACCCCACTGTCCCTCTGCAGGTTAGCGAAAGGTGCACTCCAGCTCCCAAGCCTGCCAAGCATCTTCAGCATGGACCCCCTGGTGCACTGGACACTCACTGTGTTTTCTCCCAAGGAACAGCACCCCACAGCTTGCCAGTTATACCTCAGATCACCGCTCTCCTTAAACACAGCCCTTAGAGCTGCTTAGGGAGAAAGCAAGCAAACATTTATTTAACAAAGAGTAGATTTCAAATAATAGCAAGTAGGAGTAACTGGAAACAAAAAGTTACATGTAAAATAAAATCACAGCACATATCCTAGGGCCTAGGCAATTAACCAAATACTAAGGGTTGCTCCCCCAAGATCCTCACAGCGATTTACGGCCTGCTTGGCTGTGACCTTCTGTTCATAGGCAAACACACAGCTTGCTTCCTAGGAGAAGGATCCGGCCTGTCTCTTTGCAACCCCAGATCTCTCAAAACAGTCCTTTGATCTTTGTTCATATACTGTGCGCTCCTTCTTGTAGATTTCACGGTCTCTTGTTGATGTCACAATCTTGATTAGCTGGTGGCTGTATATGAAAATAAACTTACATTCTGAGATGCACAGTGCACAATGATCAGACAGAGAAATAAGCACCTGCTGCCCCCTGCCTGAACAAAGCCTGTCTGAGGCATGTCACCACCTGGTGACCTGCCTTTGACTTCAAAAGCTTGAAGACATAATTTCCAGTATAAATACATCACTCCTTAAATATGATCCTACATACATTTCACAAAGATGATGATCACTACTGGCTCTCAGCAGACACCTTATGACATCCTTCGGTGAATTCTTCTGCATATACTTAACCCAGGGGATTCGTATAAAAGTCTCCCCCATCACCTCCGTGCCTTCTGCCAGTTGGCACAAGGAGGTTTCTGTGTCACATGTCACACAAGACTTTGGGAAGTCCTGGGCCAAATCTCATTCAGTGGGACCTGCGTTCTGTGACCCTAGTGCCCCCGTGACCCCCCACCAACATGCCTCTGCTTCTCCCTCAGCAGCCGCCTCTCCCTGAGCTATCCCAATGAATCCCTTCCCTTTCCTTTCTACAACCCTTCGTCACCAGGGTCGGGATTACAATGGCGCCAGTGGCTCCATGGAGCCAGGCCCATGCTGAGAAGGGGCCCCGGCCTGCTCTGCTTGCACTGTGAACCAAGACCCTGCCAGCCCGCTGGCTCCCCCCTGCCCAGCCAAGGGCTCCTCTCCACCCCCTGGCCCCACCCTCCTGCTCCTCTCTGCCGCTGGCTGGACCCCTGTGCACCTCCGGCTCCGGGTATGGCCTGTCTCCCCAGAGATGAGCTGCCTGGGACTGGTGCAGAAGCCTGGCCAGTCTCAGCCAGGTGTGTGTGGGGGGGAGTGACAGTGTGGGGGGTTTGCCAGGGCCCCTGCAGGCACGTGGGTCCTGAGGGAGCCCAGGCAGAGCAGGCCCTGGCCTGGCTGATCGCGGCACTCCAAAGGGGCTGGAGCGATTCCCCGTCCCGGGATCAGCCCTGGCTGCGCTGCTGGCTCACCCCGGCAGACACAGTCGCCTCCCAGCAGGGCCGGTGAGTGCGGCCGGGAGGCAGGGGTGGGGAGTGGGTCTCTGGGGGGGTGCTGGGCTGTGAGGGGAGGGGGAAGATCTGTGTGTGTTGGGACACTAGGGAATGGAGGTACCGTGGGGGGTGCAGGGCAGCTGCGGTGGGCAGGGCTGTCCTTAGGCATACGCAGCTGCTTAGGGCACCCAGAAATTTGGGCGACCACCAGGACAGCCGGTAAGAGCGGGTCAGCTCCCGCATACCCAGCACGCGCTGCAGTCTCCTTAGGGAGGGGCCGTATTCACAGAGCCGAATGCACTGGGGGGGTACGCGGGTCTCTTTGGGGAACTGTGACTCTCCACCACTGTGAGGCGGGGCGGGCGGCTCGGTATCCTTTGGTGCCTCGTCCCTCCCGCCCAGGCTGTGAGCCCGGGCTCCATACGAAGCTCAGTGTGTGTCAGCAATGGGTGGGGGGTTCTTCTGGGGGGTCCGTGGGCGGGGGTGGTGGCTGTGCCCCAATTTGGGCATGGGGGCACCAGTTTAATAATGCTGCATAGGACCCCATAAATCCTAAGGACAGCCCTGGTGGTGGGGCTGTGGGCAGGGGGGCGCTGGGCAAGGGTGGTGTTGTGCAGGGGGCTGTGCATTTGTAGGGGGTGGTGTGGGGAGGTGCTGGGCATAGCAAGTCTGGGGGGCTCTGGCCATAGTGAATCGGGGGAGGGGGCGTGTTCTGGTGTTGGCCGGGGGTGCTGTGTGCGACGGCATGGGCCCGCCCCAAGGGGAAGGGGCAGGCTGGCAGCACAGGGCCAGGCGGGCCACTGTGCCTCTGGCATCTGCTGGTTTGTAAATAGTGCCCCTGCCAGGCCGTGCCCCATTGCCTCTGGCCGGCCCCTCGCTCCGGGGACTGACGTCCCTCACCATGCTCCACTGCCTCCAGGGGGGCCCCCAAAACGTTAATCCAGCCCTGCGCGTCACGTGACTGTCCCCAATGCCCTGAGTGCCAGCCCCGGGCGGAGTGATGTCATCAAGGGCTGAGGGGCGGGGTCTTTTATCTCCATGGCGATGCTATGAAATCGTGGAACTTGACTGTGGGTCGGCACGTCTCAGCCCCACCCACTGACGCCAGGGGAGAATCCAGGCTGTGATTTCCACAGCTCAGTTGGGTGAAAACAATCCAAACGAGCCGCTTTGGAAAGTCCCGGTGGTGCCACATCCCCAGGCTCAGCGGAGTGGGGTTTATTCCTGTGCTGGGTGATCCCTGCCCCACAGCCCCGCCCGGACTCTGAATGGCCCCATTTCCATACCTCAGCCTCCATTTCTCTGCCTCAGTCCCCCCTCTTTGAACCAGGTGTTGCCAGCACCCAGTGCCGAGAGGCTAAACAACAGCTGGAGTTGGTTCACTACCCGGTGTGCTACACCCAATAATCACAACGGGGTGGAGAAGCAGAAAAGTTTATTTGCAGCTGCAAAAAGGTACAGGGAGAATAAAATCTCAAATCCTGCACACAAAGCAGGAAGTTACACAGGCTTTTATGCATCCTTTTTCCCAGCATACTTATCCAACAGAAAGCTGCCGTAAGTATCCATATAGCCAGCCAATCCAGTTCCCAGCTAGTGCCCTTGTTCTCTGTATCATTTCTTAAACCATACATAAAGCTGCTTTATTCAGCATTGTTCTTCCATATCTTTGGCCTTGCTTAGTTACAGGCAGTCTGACTCTGCAGCATATTGTTGCAGATTCTCAGCATAACTGCTGCGAGTGCCTCGAGGCGGGAGGGTGGGGGGGCCAAGGACACCTGGGCCTAGTGAGAGGGGGGCTTCATCGACACTCGTGGTCTTCCATCCCCTCGAGTTACCTAGTGGCTATGCCCCAGTATCCCCAACAACTCCCTCCTTTGAGAACACTCAACAACCTTGGCTCTGAGTTTTCTCACTTGGGCTACTTATTTCTTTACAATAGGACTTTGCATAAGCACTTTGTGATAGCCCTGAAGAGAATGACTTATTAACTTTTGCAAAAGGGTCTTGACACATGATACTGCACAGCATAATACCATTAATACAAGCAATACAGGAAAGAGAAGTTTCAATAACAGGCTAAATAAACCACCAAGCCAAAACGACAAACCCCAGCCTGAAAACAAGGTTTGCAACCAATCACTCTCGGGGGCAGTATAGGCAACCTGTGCTCTGGCTCGGGCGTGGGCCTCAGCCTGTACCACCTTTTCATAGATCTCATAACTGCTATCATTTACATATACACAACATCGGGGCCCGACGAGGGCACAAACCCCCCCTTGGGATGCCAAGAGATAGTCCAAAGCCAGCCTGTTTTGGAGGGAAAACGTCCTGAGCTGCTGTACCTCTTTATTTAATGTTTTTACTGCTGATCCTAAATCACTAACCGAGTCCTCTAACTCTAAGGCAACTTTCTCAAGTACCATTTGCAGCCTTACAGTATAGCGGCCTATGCATGCCATGGCTGGCCCGGTAAACAGTGGCGCTATTCCCAGTACAGAGCACCCTACAAGCTTCTCGGTTGTGAGGGAATTCTTTATATTGCCCTCCAATGCCGTAGTCAGTCGCCGCAGGGTCTTTTCTCGTGACTCAGCAGAGGTGTCTCAGGCATTTCTAATCTTTCCTTTGGGCAGTGTGGCAGTTATAGATAGGTGAGGAAATTCATGAGCTATATAACAGCTACCTGTCCAGTTGGCGGGCAGCACCTTGTAAGCCTTTAGGCCACATACAAAATAGTGACCCTGTAGGGCCTAGTAAGGACTGTTTCTTAAGGGGATTCCCCTTAAGAATTCCCCAGCCTGTGTTTTAAAAGCTGCTAAGTCTATGGGATTGAATGGCACATGGGTGTAAACTTGCATAGTGGTAGCCTGACGTCCGTCTGCCCCTGGGCAAGCCACAACAGTCTCGGTAAGCAAAGGATAGAGTCCCATCGAGGGGGCAATCTCTGTAAACTGAGGCATCCTACCCTTATAAGGTGGAGGTGTGCGGGCCGAAGGAGACACCGGCTCTGCCATTACAGTGGGGGTGGGGGTCTGGGGATTAACATTAGCTACGACCAAACCAGTCGGAGTCAAATTACATCTCTGCAGAATTACAGCTCTGTTCTATTTCTTAAAGCCATAAACACTTGTGCATACAAATGTTCATTCCATTTACCCATTCACTGACAAAACAAAACTAATTGGAGGATTGTGTTGTAATTAATTGACCCTCCTGGTGGCCACCACTCCTGGTCCTCTAGTTGATATTGAGGCCAGTCAACTGTACAGAATCATTTTAATTGGCTCTTAGTCATCAGATCCACACCAAATACCTTCCAGTTTGCTAAAATGCACTCTAGGGGCGTACACCGTGCCCTAACCCCCGAGCTCTGTTCCTGTCCCATACCTACAGGGTAACTCTGGGCGTCCCCAGGTTCCAACAGAGCATACAATCCGGATTTCAAAAGGTTCCTACCTTATCCAAGGGAACGGTTCCTCACCGTCGCCTGCAGCTGCTCCTCCCCCATGTCTAAGGGACCGGTTCTTCACCGTCGTCCACCACAACTGCTTCTCCACTATATGAGTGCGTTGCACCGTTGTGCCCTCCGGGGTCGATCAAATCGCATCTCCGCCAAGGCCCCCGATGAACTCACCGGTGCGCGCTGGGCGTCGGTTCTCGCCGCAATCCTCGACCTCCAGGAGGGGTCCGGGCAAGGCTAAATAGCAGCCTCGTCGCCCACCCAGGGAAGCCAAAAGCGGGGCTGTGATAGTTCCCCAGCCTCCCAGCGGCGTTGTGGGGATAAAGGCAATAACCGTGTGTGAAGGGCAGAGACGCCACGGTGAGGGGCCCCACATCGGTTATAATGAACTAATCACCTTCTGCTGCCTTAATGCAATAAACGTCCCAGTTTGCTGAAAGGGCCAGAGCCTCCCTGTTGTCGATCAGGAGTAACTGGAGTATACCGAAAGCGGTTGCAGTGACTTTACACTAGCGGAGGATTTGGCCCCATGAGGAATTTGCTCCACCCCTTGGGTGTGAAGCAAAGCCCAATGAGGGCAGGGGGATAAATCCCATTGGCTCTGGCAGGCACTGGATCAGTCCCGCAATGTGCTTGTCTCCTGTACACTGGCAGAGGTTGTCCTGTGAGTCTGACACTGAGACGGGCCCCAGGAGAGCCAATGTGCCAGGTCTCCGAGGAGAGAGTGACTCAAAACCAGACTCACTCTGGATTAGGGTTTGCTGATGAAGCAAGGGAACTGTGCCCCGCAGGCTCAGCGGGGCTCTGGGAAGGAAAGGGAGACACTGACGGTAGAAAGAACGAGGAGTCCTTGTGACACCTTAGAGACTAACATATTTATTTCCCCATAAGCTTTCGTGGTCTAAAACCCACTTCATCGGATGCGTGGAGTGGAAAATACAGTAGGGAGATATATATATGCAGAGAACATGAAAAGATGGGGGCTGCCATACCAACTCTAAGGAGACAAATCAATGAAGGTTGGCTATTATCAGCAGGAGAAAAAAAACTTTTGTAGCGATCCTCAGGATGGCCCATTTCAAACAGTTGAGGAAAAGGTGTGAGTAAGAGAAGAGTGTTAAACAAACGGTAGGTTTGTGTTGCATTCACCCAGTTGCTGGGTCTCCTGCCTAAGCCCGAAGCAGGGTGTGTGTCACTGCCGCCCCGCGCGGCTGCCAGGAGAAGGGGGTTTCACTATCGCACAGTGATCATGGGCAGTGTCCTCGGCTTTCAGGTTGGACAGATACAGCTCACTCTGGGAATCGTCCCTGGAGATGGTGAATCGGCCTTTCACTGAATCAAGGTAGCGTCTATCACTCCCACCGGGGTTTATCTGAGCGACCCATTCTAGTCCCTTGCCAGGAGCCTGTCGGACCCAGCTCATCCAGGAGCTGCTGAAGGTGAACCCGGAGGCTTTGCAGGAGAGGTGGAGAGAGTCTCTGGGCTTTTTCACACACCCCTCCGGACTCCACCAGCTGGACCTGGGACCGGACACCTGAGAACAAGTCACATCCCTCCAGATGTAAGGGCTGAACTACTGTCTGTTGAAGGGAATGTAAAGACCCACTGTTGGCTTTAGCGGACTGTGGGTCAGGCCGTTAGACAGAAGAGTAGCCGGCTAGTGACCAGGGCACCATCATGGGAAAATCTGTGTTTGTATGGATGTCAGAGGTGTCTGGGACCTGGTGTCTCCTTTCAAGAGAACGTTAGAACTATTGTTGCGTTTTGTTATTTTTCAAAGGAAGCTGAGAGCATTTGTATCTATTTCCCAACAAACTGTGATAGGATTTTAGGCACCTTTGAAATCCAAGTCCTAGTTATGACACCTTGAACAATCGATTCCGCAAATATTCCTCTTCTGCAGTGTGCATTTTTACTCTACTGACAGATAGGTTCCACATTCAAATATGTGAATATTCAAGACTCCCCAGTTTTTATGGACGCATGATCGTAGATGGATAGAGAGATCTGATATCCGATGACAGATATTTTTGCCCTGTCTCTAGATCCCATTCTGGTGCCTTGTGCTGGATTGTTTGGGGGAGTGCTTCCCCCAAGCAGCGCACAAGAGAAGCACAATTCTGTAGCTTGCGTTTTTGTATTAGCAATATCTGCATTCCCCTCACTATGGCCCCGTGTGAGGAAGTGGGACTGTTCTTAATGTTTCCTCTGAATAGTGTGGGGGTGCCTCAGTTTCCCCTATGCAGTTCTTAAGTATCTAGGGGGTGGAATAAGGGTGTATGATCATTGCAGAGCCCTAGAGGGCAGGTGTGTGCAGGGGTCTGGACACAGACAGTGGCCGACAACCTGTTTCCTGGCAACTGATGGCCTGGGCCCTTCCCCCCTGCAAGGTGAGAGCTAAAGGGTTGGAGAACAAAGGAATCCGGTGACCTCCTGGCCCCGGGAAAGGGACAAAGCCCAGAGGAGGAGGGGCTGGAGGGAGTTTCAGTTTGGGGCTGGCTGGAGACATGGAGTGAAGGGCAGACGTGGTTGTCTGGCTCACTGGCCCCCAAAAAGGACCCAGCTGAGGGGTCGTGTTCTCTGCACCTACAAGCTCCGTTTTAGACCATGTTCCTGTTGTCTAATAAACCTTCTGTTTTCCTGGCTGGCTGAGAGACACGTCTGACTGCGAAGTTGGGGTGCAGGACCCTCTGGCTTCCCCAGGAGCCCCACCTGAGCAGACTCACTGTGGGAAGTGCACGGAGGGGCAGAGGATGCTGAATGCTCCGAGGTCAGACCCAGGAAGGTGGAAGCTGTGTGAGCTGTGTGGCCTGAAGACAGGCTGCTCACAGAGAGGAGACTTCCCCAGAGTCCTGACCGGCTTCATGGGGAGCAGTTCCAGAGCATCGCCCAGGGACTCCGTGACAACTTGTGGGAGCGGTGGGATGTACTGCACCCTGTGGATGGCACTTCCTGCAGTAAGTGACTGGGGAGCAGTAAAACGAAGGGGGACTGACGAGGACGAGGCATGCTGAAGGATCAGAGAGGAGCAGTTTGGGGGGCGGTTAACCCCTGGGAGTGTGTGACCAGCGAGAAGGACTGTGCAGTCATGGGTCCCCCTGGGGACTGCGGTGAACAGTCTCAGGTGCGGAGGAGCCTGCGGCTTGGACCTGGGAGAGAGAAGGACTTTTGCAGTAACAGAGTCCCCCGGGGGATTGCAGCGAGCGGTCCCAGGGGCGGAGGAGTCTGCAGCTCCACCCTGGCTAAGAGGCGGTGACCTCGAGAAGGGCTGGCACACTAGGGGTTCTCCTTGGAAACCGTGGGGAGCTGCAAGCACACAGGCCTGTGAGAGTCCACAACAACTTGGGAAGAGCGGAGTGATGGCCTGTCACCGTCTCCTTAAGAAGGACATTGTAACCCTGTGCAGAAAGAGAGGGTTGAGCATTGGAAAGTTCACCAAGGCACAGTTAATCGTGCAGCTGGAGGAGGATGACGGCTCTAAGGAACAGATTCCTGACCCCAAATGGGGCTATAGCAGGATCTGGGAGCAGCTGGAGTAGTAGCCAGGCATCCCCAAGACTTCTGTCCCCGACCAGACGAGGGTCTTCACGATCGGGTTCCCCATCGGTGGATCAGAGATGGATGGGATTGGAGCTGAGTCCAAGAGAGCAAGAGGACTGTGAGAGACAGCGAGAGCCCGAGAAAGAGCTGCAGCAGCAGCATGAACTGGCGATGGTGGAGCGGAGAGGCCTA
Organism: Natator depressus; assembly: GCF_965152275.1. Lineage (NCBI taxonomy): Eukaryota > Metazoa > Chordata > Testudines > Cheloniidae > Natator > Natator depressus. The sequence goes on from NC_134257.1 coordinate 17,452,215, forward strand.
GGGGACCTCCCAGGGGTGAGGGGGATAGACCCCGGGGAGCCAGTTCCGCAGGGAATCTCAAGACTAAATTGCTGCCCCTGGTAATGGAGGGCGGGGGATGTGGATGCCACCTCACTGCCTTTGAGCAGGCTGGCGATTTGAACCAGGGGGACCCTGCAGGAAAGCCCTGGTGTCTAGCTCCCTTGCTGGGTCCCAAGGCCATAAACTCCGTCAGCCAGATGGGTGGGGAGTTGGACAGGCTCCCACTCCTGACCCTAACCTATCTGTCTGTGTGGAGTTTCCTGGGACCAGGCCCCTCGGACCCCGGGTGGGAGTGGAAGGTGATGGTCAATGGGGAGACATTCCTGGGGTGGCGAGATCCTGGGACAGAGAGAACTGTTGTCAGGCCCTGGGTGGTGCAGCCTCAGATGATGAGGGGCTGGGTGAGCTGGGTGAGGGTCCCAGGGACGAAGCCCCTCGCCCTGCCTATGGCCCAGATCCCTGTGCAGACCCTGGAGGGGTGGGGCTGGCTGGTCGTTGGGGTCTCCAGGATACCAGCTGCGAGACCCTGTTGTGGGGTGACTGTGTCTCTTTGGGGCAGGATCCAGGCCCTGCTCCGGTAACTGCCAAGGGTTTGAATTTGAATCCAGGGAACCAATCGGCAGAGAGGGAAATGGTCAGTGAAAAGGCAGATGACCTGGCTGGCAGCAGGGAGGAGCTGCTAGGCTCAGGCTACCTGCCTGCCTGTAACCAGACCCCTGGGGTTGTGTGGGACAGAGAGATGCTCCCCCCCCCCTTTATACACTGGAGAAGGGGCTCAGGCTAGCTCTGTTGCAGTGAGGGAAGCAGCGAGCTCGCTGCCTACCCCCACTGGGGCAGCAAGGGCAGCGCTGAGCACAGGGGGAGCTGAGACCCCAGCTGAGTGGGGGGAGACACAGGCAGGGCAGGGTATTTGTTGGGAGTGGCAAGGTGCTTGGTAAGGAAAGTTTGGATGAGCCTAGGCAGCCTTGTGAGCTGATGGCTGTGTCTAGTCAGCAGGGTGGGAAGGTGAGGAGAGTGGCAGATGAGTGTCCCTGGACCTTACCTGTTAGCTGGGTGGAGAATTGGGACAGTGAAGGAAACATGCCTGTGTCTGTCAGGGGTATTGACTTGCCTATGGAGGGAGCTACCCTGATCTCCAAGCAGTTGCCTGTGACAAGCCTTGTGTGCTGGGACAAGGAGAATGAGATCCCAAGCTGTGTGTCTGGGAAAGGAGAAAGTGTGTCTGGCTCTTCTTTGTCTATGGAGCAGACAGAAGGGGCCTTTCAGCCTGTGATGGTTGAGGGTCGTGCAGTTGTCTCAGAGTTCCTTCTGGATTCAGTTAAAGCCCAGGAAGGGAAGGGTCCTAAGTTTGTGTCTGCTCAGGAGAATGGCCCTGTAACTAGTCACATCCAGTTAGTGTCTATGTAAAATCCCAGAGACCAGACAATTCTGGTGCTTGTGTAACCCTTCTGCCCGTCAGAGTTGGCAGCAACAAGGGCCGGGTTCAATATCTAGGGGATCCATTCCAATAACACAATGCAAACCAGCTCGAGCCCCCACCCAGTGACCTGGGACAAATATATACCACCCCCGCTGGGCACCTCCAAGAGGCAATACTTCCCCTCTTGCAAGCACATAGTCTGAATGAAGCAAAAAGCCTTTAAATAACAGAGAGAGACAGTGTGGCATTATGTTGGGGAAACACCACCAACAGGATTCACAACACAACCCATGAGCAAAAAAAAACCCCACCCCAAGCAAATTGGGGCATGCCCTTTCCCTTTGGTTCTTGAGTCCAGCAGCCCCAAATCACCCAAAGTCCCAAAAGTCCAATGACCCAAAAGTCTCTGTCCCTGGTCAGGGCAGCCCCAGAATTCAAAAGTTTATCTACAGAGCTTTACCTCCCAACCTGGGTGGAGATGGGGACGGAGGTAAGAGGCACCTTACATGATCTGAAGCTGACCACCCCACAGCTCCATAGGCCTTCGCTCCGCTCCACTCACCGCCCCCACCAGCTGCTCCGCTCTGCGGCCCACAAGCAGCTCCCACCGTCCCACGAACTGCTCCACGTCCCACCAGCAGCTCCCGCCGTAATATGAACTGCTCCACCAGCCTGTCCACAAGGCACTCCAGCCTTCCCACAAACTGCTCCACAATATATCTTCAAGTGAGCTCAACAGCCTGTAATTAGACTTCTAATCAAATCAAATATAGCTCTGATATTCTACAGTAGAAAGAAAAGAAAGTGCAATTAGCATGTAAGACCCTCACCAATAGGCCCATACAACCACCTATTAATACTTGTCACCAGCCTTGCTCAGTTCACAGAGTTTTGGAACCCATGACCCTTGCCTAGTGAGTGCTACTTAGTTGATGGTGAGTCCCTCCATCATAAAAAAAGGCCAAGTACAGTTCCAAGCACAGTTCCCATAATCAGGGTAATAACAATTTATTCTTCCTGCCCCAATAACAGAGACACTGGGGATCCCACAGCAGCCAAAGTGACCATTTGGGCAGCTATGGGGTCATTCTAGGCGGGGTGGGTGTGCCTATGCAAATGAGATCAGCCCATGATGTTCTTTTCCACAACTTGTCACACCTCACCACCAGATGTCAGGGTGGAGCTCATCCTGACACTGCTTACACTTGTATTTTGCCTGTTGCTAGTGTGTTGTTGGGAAAGGGTGGAGCAACTCTGTCTAATCAGGGTGAGATCCTAGCTAGGGCACAAGGAGAGCATGAAGGTGATTTAATTATGTCACCTACTGAGGGTGTGGAAACCTGTAGCAAGAAGGAAAAGATTCCTGAACTTGTGGGTGTCAACGGGAAGGAGAATGCGTCTGACCTTTTCTCTAGGAAGTCTGTAAGTTTGCCTGAAAGGGGATTGTGTAGGAATCCACCGGATGGGCCAGCGGTAATTCTGGATGTAAGGGAGACCCAGAAAGAGTCTGTTGTTGCTCAGGAAAGTGTTCCTCTAGAGAAAGCCCTCGGTGAAGAGGGTAAGAGCAGAATTTCTGTGAGGGGTGAATTGTTGCATAGAAAAGCCCTAGGGAAAGGAATCCTCATGGAGTCTTTGCAAGCAGTTTACTGCAACTGAAGGGTGTGAAAGTGATTTAATCAAGAAAGTTTCAGTTCCTAACAGCCAGAAATTTTCTGTTGTGAATGGATCCACTGATTTTCCTGTTGAAAGATCCAGTGTGGATAGCTTTGAGAAGGTCTCAGATAAAGTGAAAGCTGTCAAGAAAGTTAAACAGTCTCATAACCAAGTGGCTGTGTTTGGCCAGCTTGTTGGGGAGAAGACCCAATCCCAGTTTGACCCCCTGGGGTTTTCGAGTGGACAAAGGGCACGGGCCGCATAAACCTTCCCACGTCCTACCTGCGAGTACTATTGACCATCCCTGACCTAAGGGAGGGCGTGAAACTGGAAGGGCCTGGTGTAACTCCTACCAAGGAAAGGGAGAGATGCTGGGGCATCCATGGGAACGTTGGTGGCTTCGAACTTCCCCAGGTCACCGTCTAAAGTAACCCTGCTCAGTTCGATCTCAAAGGGGGGAGAGATGTGACGAAGTGGGACTGTTCTTAATGTTTCCTCTGAATAGTGTGGGGGTGCCTCAGTTTCCCCTGTGCAGTTCTTAAGTATCTAGGGGGTGGGGTAGGGTGTATGATCATTGCAGAGCCCTAGAGGGCAGGTGTGTGCAGGGGTCTGGACACAGAGAATGGCCAACACCCTGTTTCCCGGCAACTGATGGCCTGGGCCTTCCCCCCCCGCCAGCCCCCGCCAGGGTGAGAGCTAAAGAGTTGGAGAACAAAAGAATCAGGTGACCTCCAGGACTGGGAAAGGGACAAAGCCCAGATGAGGAGGGGCTGGAGGGAGTTTCAGTTTGGGGCTGGCTGGGACATGGAGTGAATTGCAGACGTGATTATCTGGCTCACTGCCCCCCAAAATGGACCCAGCTGAGGGGTCCGGTTCTCTGCATGTACAAGCTCTATTTTAGACCATGTTCCTGTCATCTAATAAACCTCCGTTTTACTGGCTGGCTGAGAGTCACGTCTGACTGCAAAGTTGGGGTGCAGGACCCTCTGGCTTCCCCAGGATCCCTGCCTGGGTTGACTCGCTGTGGGAAGCGCACGGAGGGGCAGAGGAGGCTGAATGCTCCGAGGTCAGACCCAGGAAAGTGGAAGCCGGGTGAGCTGTGTGTCCTGCAGACAGGCTGCTCCTAGAGAGGAGACTTCCCCAGAGTCCTGACTGGCTTCATGGGGAGCAGTTCCAGAGTATCGCCTGGGGACTCCGTGACACAGGGTCCAAACGTATCCCTGGCACTGCCCGTGCCTTACTCTCCCAATGTCTAACCCGAGCTGTGAACAGAAGCTGGCCCGGCTGCCAGAGCTGTGTGGGGAATTTTAATTCCACTGCTGGGAGGAGACGCTAGCTCAAAACCCGGCTTGGTTCCCATTTGAGACAGAACCTGAAATTGCTGGAATTTGCCATGAGGGGGAAGTTCTTGGAGTCCGTGTCTCTGGGGATGCCCTAGACCTCAGACCCTGCGTGCCATGGGCTCCCTGACTCAGGGGCTGTCCACCTGGCACGCTGCCCTGGAGGCCAGAGCCTGCAGGCCCAGGGCGCTGAGGAGCTGCAAGCCTAGGACCATCACAGCCAGTGCTGCCAGGGGGATTCCGGGCACATCGAGGGGTATGCGGCTCTGGCAAGCTGGGGAGAGACTTCTCCAGTTCATACCTCCCCTGCACAGCAGCAGAGCGGGAAGGGGCATCTCGCACCCCGGGAACTGCACACGTATGGGAGCAGTGAGACCATATTCTTTCCAAGAGCAATTTAAAATATTCCCCAGAAGGGAGCGGTTTTATAACGCAGGCATGGCTAGTGCAGTGTCTATGAGCTCTCAGGGCGGTAACAGCAAAATCCCTTGGCACGTTACACAGCTCGGGTTGGCTTTTTTTTTTTTTTTTTTTTTTTTGAAGGTTAGGGTTGAAAGGGACCTCAGGAGGTCATCTAGTCCAACCCCCTGCTTGAAGCAGGACCAATCCCCAATTTTTGCCCCAGATCCCAAAATGGCCCCCTCAAGGATTGAACTCACAACCCTGGGTTTAGCAGGCCAATGCTCAAACCACTGAGCTATCCCTCCCCCTCTTTCTTTCCCTCCCTCCCTCTCGCTCAGTTCCAGGGAACTCTGCAGGGGCCTCAGCAGGTGACCCAGCCATGAAGGGAGTCCAGATCCGCACGCAGCCTCTGGGTGATGCACATTCTGCCCCCTTCACACTGAGGATTTCACAGCCTCCCACGGACACGTCCTGAGTGAATGAGACCCTGCTCACCCCTTGTGCACACTCAGCAGAGGCCCAGGGGCAAGGGGCTCTGGTACAGTCCAGGCCCTGGGGGCTACTCTGCCCCATGGACTCGTGGGGTCTCCCGGGTCATTGTCCCAGATGCACACTGAGGCACTTGGCGCCACCTGCCGCCCCCTCCTATTGCCTCGTCTGCAGCCCCCGAGCTGGACGTGCTCTGAGCAGGGCTGTCCCTGCCTCTGCCTCTCCTGGCTGCCTGCTGCATGGCAGGCAAGGGCAGTGGGGAGTGGTGGTGACCCATTGCCTGCTGCCAGAGGGTCTGTGGGAGTCCCAGGGAGAGCTGGATTGGAGCTGGGCCTGAGTCAGGTGAGGGTAACATGTGGCACGTGGCCCCGCGACCTCTCTGCAGTAAGAGCGTTGGGTGTCAGCCTAGGGAGGTCGGACCCCGCCGGGCTGGCTCACAGGGTCCCATCCTGAGGGCCCCACCAGGGGATTGTAACCCCCCTGCTTCCGCCTCAGGGCTGCTGAGAGAACCTCGAAAGTGCGAGGGAAGCATGAACCGAGGCCTCCGTCTGCGGCCAGCCTGCAGCAATAGCTCCCCTAGGCCCGGCCCATGGGTCTCAGCCCAGGCTGGGGGCTCTGCCAGTCTGTGCTCTGCGAGCTGGGTTTTGTTCCCTGGGACACAGAGTTCAGCCCTTTCCCCAGGCAGCACCAGTCTCTGCCGACAAGCGCTTGCCAGGACCCCGGGGTCCTTAGCCGCCCAGCCCGCAGGTCCCAGGTGGATGGAAGGGGGACGCTGGGACGGAAAGGGCTGAGAGACCCTGGGCAAGATTATTGTCCACAGAGACTGCCGAGGGCTGGAGAGGAGCCGTGACATTGGGAGGAGGAGATGGTCGGTTCCACCGGAGGCAAGAGACAGCCAAGACGAGGGGCTGATGTTCCCCCATGCTGAGCACCCGGCGCCCCAGGGAAAGCGAGTGGGAGCTGCAGACAATGCACCTGGGAGGTTCTTGAGTCCCACAGGAAGCAGAGGGGCACGGGCGGGGAAGGCTCAATTAGGAAGATGTTGAAACAACTGTGATGATGTGACGCAGCAGGGAGGGGGGAGTGTTGACCTGGGAATGTGCTCTGGGGATGGGAGACCTGAGAGCCTGTCACCTGAGCCAGGAGGGGCAGGGGGAGGTAACACCTCTGCCCAGGAATGTGAAGACAGGCTCCAGGAGAGAGCCTGCTGGGGGGGGTTAGTTTCAGTTTGGGGCTGGGTGGAGGAACGCAGGGAACCCCAGGGCTGGGGTCTAAGCTCCCTGCTCCCCCAGAAGGACTTGACTGAGGGGTCCTGGGTGTCCCCACAAGCTCTGTTTTGGACTGTGTTCCAGTTGTCCAATAAACCTTCAGTTTTACTGGCTGGCTGAGAGTCTCAGTGAATCCCAGGAAGAGGGGTGCAGGGCCTGGACTCCCCCACACTCTGTGACAACTGGTGGCAGCGGTGGGATGTACTGCACCCCGTGGACGGTGCTTCCTGCAGTAAGTGACTTGGGAACAGTAAAACGAAGGGGGATTGACGGGGACCGGGCCTGCTGAAGATTCAGAGAGAGACGGTTTCAGGGGCTGGTTAACCCCTGGGAGTGTGTGACCAGAGAGAAGGACTTTTGCAGTAACAGGGTCCCCCGGGGGATTGCAGTGAGCGGTCCCGGGGCGGAGGAGTCTGCAGCTCGACCCTGGCAAAGAGGTGGTGACCTCAAGAAGGACTGGCACACTAGGGGTTTTTCCTGGAAACCGTAGAAAGCTGCCCAGCCTGCGAGTGGCCAGCAGGGAGATGTACGCTAAACGCCTTAAGAGCGACCTGATGGAGCTGTGCAGGCAGAGGGGGCTGCGCATTGGGAGGTCCACCAAGGAACAGCTGATTGCCCAGTTGGAGGAGAGGGATCGCTTGGATGACCCAATCCCTGTCCCTGAGGAAAGCCGCCCGGCGGACGCAGCGTGGGCCCTGGGGCCTGACCGGGCTGGGAGGGGTCAGACTGCTGCCCAGGACATCCCGAGACCCTTCCTACCTAGGCCTGGGGGAGGGGTTGGGGGAAGCCCAGTGAGTACCGAGGGCACCCTGACCCCGGCCGCCAGCAGGGGATCCTCCCGGCGGAGCTCCCCATCCCTGGAGCGGATGCGGCTGGAATGGGAGAGGGAGATGAAAATGAGGGAGCTGGAGGATCATGAAAAACAACGTCAACATGAACGTCAGGAGAAGGAGAGACAAAGACAGCATGAACTGGAGCTGCCCAGGCTGAGGAGCAGTGGGGCCCTGGCTGCGGTGAGTGAGGGGGGACCCAAGACTGCAAGGAGCTTTGATAAGTGCTTCCTGGCCCAGCAGAAGGAGGGGGAGGACATAGATAGCTTCCTGACGGCCTTTGAGAATGCCTGCGAGCTGCACAGGGTTGACCCTGCCAACAGGCTCCAGTTTCTCACCCCATTACTGGACCCCAAAGCCGTGGAGGTGTAGAGCCGAATGACAGGGGTGGAGGCAGGGAACTATGAACTGTTCAAACAGGCCCTGCCCGGTGAGTTTGGGCTGACCCCCGAGATGTACCGGAGAAGGTTCCGGAGTCAGCGTAAAACGCCTGAGGTCACCTACCTACAACTGGTCAACCGGATGCAGGGATGTGCCCGCAAGTGGACAGCTGGGGCCCAAGCTAAAGAGGACCTGCTTGACCTAATCGTACTGGAGCAACTGTATGAACAGTGCCCTTCTGACCTGAGGCTGTGGCTGGTGGACAAAAAGCTAGAGAACCCCCGGCACGCAGGGCAGCTGGCCGATGACTTTGTGAACAGTCGGTCAGGGGGTAGCCGGGAAGAGTCCCAAAAGAACAGGCCCTCCCTGATGCAGAGAGAGAGTCACCATGGGGCCTCCCAGCGGGGAAATAGGGAGAACCCCCTCCAAAGGAGAACGCCTGGCGTCGGGCCACTCCAACCCGCTCGAGGAGACCAACGTGACCTGAGCTGCTATCACTGTGGCCAGAGAGGCCACGTACGGATCCAGTGCCCCGGGCTCAGGGACAGACTGAGCAGACCCAACCTACCCAGGGTTAACTGGGTAGGGACCCAGCTGGACGAGGGGCAGACGACCCAGGCAAGGGGGGCTGCCAGCTTACCACCTGCTCAGGAGGGAAGAGTACCCCAGGCCAGCTCCGCCAGAGGGCTGGATGTTCTGGACTCAGGGTGCTCGGTTTACAGGGTGGGCGCGGGGTTGTCCCTCCGGAGAGAGTGCCTTGTTCCCCTGGAGGTGGATTGGAGGAAGGTCAATGGATACTGGGATACGGGTGCGGAGGTGACGCTGGCCCGGCCCGAGGTGGTGGCTCCAGATCGCATGGTGCCCAACACCTACCTGACCCTGACGGGGGTGGGCGGGAGCCCATTTAAGGTGCCCGTGGCAAGGGTACACCTGAAATGGGGGGCCAAGGAGGGCTCCAAGGATGTGGGGGTACACCACCATTTGCCCACTGAGGTGTTGATGGGGGGAGACATAGAGGACTGGCCAAGCAAGCCACAGACCGCCTTGGTTGTGACCGGTAGCCAGAGCTGGCCAGGGGCACTGCACCCTGACCTTGGGGAGGGTACCACACCAGAGGCGCAGGACCCTACCCTGGTGGGGAGGGAGCGCCGAGGGGCACGGCTCAGAGAGGCTGTGGCCTCAGACCCGGCCAATGAGAGGGAACCGGGCCCCATCCCTTCCCCAGCCGCTGAGTTCCAGGCCGAGTTAAGGAAAGATCCCTCCTTGCTGAAGCTCAGGGACCTGGCCGACCTCAGTGTGGTATGGACCATGAGGAGAGGCTGCCAGGAGAGGTTCCTGTGGGAGAAGGGGTTCCTGTACCGAGAATGGGCTCCCACAAGGGAAGTAGAGTCCTGTTGGATCAGGAGGCAGCTGGTGGTCCCCCAGAAGTATCGCCGCAAGCTACTGTACCTGGCCCATGACATCCCCCTCGCAGGGCACCAGGGAATCTGGCACACCCGGCAGAGGTTGCTACAGAACTTTTACTGGCCCGGGGTCTTTACCACGGTCTGGCAGTATTGCCGATCCTGTGACCCCTGTCAGAGGGTGGGGAAGGCCCGGGACAAGGGGAAAGTGGCTTTGAGATCGTTGCCCATCATAGAGGAGCCTTTCCAGAAGGTGGCCATGGACATCGTCGGGCCTCTCCGCAAGACAACCCGGTCGGAGAAGAAATACATTCTGCTGGTGGTAGATTTTGCCACCCGCTACCCCGAGGCAGTGCCCTTAGCTTCCATTGAAGCAGACACCATGGCAGATGCGCTCCTGACCATTTTCAGCCGAGTGGGGTTCCCCAAGGAAGTCTTGACAGACCAAGGCTCCAACTTCATGTCGGCCCTGCTCCAGTGCTTGTGGGAGAAATGTGGGGTCCGGCACAACTGGGCCTCAGCTTATCACCCCCAGTCCAATGGGCTGGTGGAGAGGTTCAATGGGACGCTAAAGATGATGCTGAAAACCTTTATGAACCAGCACCCGCAGGACTGGGACAAGTACTTACCTCACCTGCTGTTCGTGTACAGGGAGGTGCCCCAGGAGTCTACCGGATTTTCGCCTTTCGAACTGTTATATGGAAGGAGGGTAAGGAGCCCCCTGGATCTGATGAGAGACGAGTGGGAGGGGAAGGCCACTCCCAATGGAGAGTCAGTGGTGGAGTATGTCCTGATCTTCCGAGAGAGACTTGCTGAACTCATGGGCCTGGCCAGGGAGAATCTGGCCAGAGCCCAGAGGAAGCAGAAGGTCTGGTATGACGCACGGTGCGGGCCCGTGCCTACGCCACCAGGGATCAGGTGATGGTTCTCATCCCTGTGAGAAAGAACAAACTACAGGCCGCCTGGGAGGGCCCTTTCAAGGTTGTCAAGCAGCTCAATGAGGTAAACTATGTGGTGGAGCTGTCGAACAGGGCGCACCACCGCTGGGTGTACCATGTGAATATGATGAAGCCATATTATGCCAGGGGGAATGTGGTGTTGGCCATGTGTGGACAGTGGGAGGAGCAGGGAGATGACCCTTTAGTAGATCTATTCCCTGGGACCAGAGTTGGTTCCCCCCTGGAAACAATTCCCCTCTCGGATCAGCTGACCCCTGCCCAGCAAGCTGAGGTCAGGGGGGTGCTTCATCCGTACCGACAGCTGTTTTCCAACCAGCCTGGATGCACTAATCTGACTGTCCACCGGGTGCAGACAGGGTCGCACCTGCCGATAAGATGCTCCCCCTTCCGAGTCACAGGGAAAACTGCTCAGGACCTGGAAAGAGAGGTCTGGGACATGCTGCCTTTGGGGGTGATCCAGCCATCGGCCAGCCCTTGGGCGTCGCCGGTGGTTCTGGTCCCCAAAAAGGACGAGTCGGTCCAGTTCTGTGGGGACTATCGGAAGCTCAATGCCATCACTGTATCTGATGCTGTCAAGGCTCCTTCCCCACTCTGAACTCTAGGGTACAGATGTGGAGACCTACATGAAAACCTCCTAAGCTTACTTTTACCAGCTTAGGTTTAAACTTCCCCAAGGTACAAATTAATTTTACCCTTTGCCCTTGGAATTTCCACTGCCACCACCAAACTTTAACTGGGTTTACTGGGAAACGTAGTTTGGATACGTCTTTCCCCCCAAAATCCTCCCAACCCTTGCACCCCACTTCCTGGGGAAGGTTTGGTAAAAATCGTCACCAATTTGCATAGGTGACCACAGACCGAAACCCTTGGATCTTAGAACAATGAAAAAGCATTCAGTTTGCTTACAAGAAGACTTTTAATAGAAGTAAAGGAATCACCTCTGTAATATCAGGATGGTAGATACCTTACAGGGGAATTAGATTCAAAACATAGAGAATCCCTCTAGGCAAAACCTTAAGTTACAAAAAAGACACACAGACAGGAATAGTCATTCTATTAAGCACAGTTCTTTTCTCAGCCATTTAAAGAAATCATAATCTAACACATACCTAGCTAGATTACTTACTAAAAGTTCTAAGACTCCATTCCTGTTCTGTCCCTGGCAAAAGCAGCATAAAGACAGACACAGGCCTCCCTCCTCCCAGCTTTTGAAAGTATCCTGTCTCCTCATTGGTCATTTTGGTCAGGTGCCAGCGAGGTTACCTTTAGCTTCTTAACCCTTTACAGGTGAGAGGATTATTTCTCTGGCCAGGAGGGATTTTAAAGGGGTTTACCCTTCCCTTTATATTTATGACACACGCCAAGTAAGGGGGCGAGAGTCATTCGCATCTTCCTTAGCCCCTCTTACATTTCTGATTTTCCCTTTAGGGAGACGTGCGCGATATACAACCACCAAGCCAAGTAGCAGGATCCACTCCATAAAGGAGGGAGGGCTAGGTATGCCTTGTTACCACACATCCAGTATACTCCAAAAAGGGTAGGAGTGACTTTGGACCAGGTATTATTAATAAGTTTGTACCATCCGGTCCAAGATGGGAGGAGGGAGAATTTAGCCGGGGAGGCGTTAGAGGAACATAAACACATAGTATGAGTTGGCAGGTTATACCCAAGCATGCAATTTATAACATAATGGTCAATCAACTTATGATCTTTATACAAAAGATGTTCTTCCCCATGCAGACTGCACTTATTACCCGCAAATCTATACCACGCGGAGGTGCAAGAGGTTGCTATTTTCCCTTCTTTTAAGAGGCACCATTGACCAACTCGTTTCCAAACTATTAGATACCTGCTTTCAGAGATGCTGGTATCAGCCCAGGTAATATTTACATTGCCTGAGGAATCCTTCCAGGATGGGGTCCAGGTCATATTCATTGCACTAAGGGGAATAGGGACCATGGGAAGACCCTTTTGGCTATTGTCTGCCATTAATGAGCACACCCAGCATGAAGTATTTTGTAGGGCTGGCGTACGAGCTTTCATTTTGTGGGCAAGGCGTATAAATGTGTTAGGACTATGTGATTCTATAGTTTCTACTCCTCCTACCACCAAAAAAGAAAAATAACAAATAACAAGCAGATTACAAACACAAGAACCCAGGCTAAACCCCACGGCCATCCTTTTCGGATAGGACACCACCAACTCAAGGTTTGTTCAGTTGCAGTCGGAGCTTCAGGTCGCCCAAAGGGGTGGCAGTCCATTGGTCTTGAACACAAATGTCGTCTGCTTCTGATTCACCCAGTTCGCGGTGGGGTGAACGTGCGCAGTTCCCTCAAAGTCCAACGCTGTCTGCTTCTGGGGAACCTTTTTCCAAGTCAGATTCCCTAGCGGTGCAATGCAGGTTAGCTCTGTCAGTGGACAAGGGAGAGGTTACGAGCACTTCTCCTTGTCCTTTTTCCTGCTGTCCAAAAGGAGGAAAGGAAAAAACCCAGAAGGAGGGACAGGCTGATCAGTAGTCGAAGTGAAGTCATCTTGAGGTGGAGGGGTCTTTTTGCAGTAAGAAGAATGGGTCCAGGCAGACAGTCTTTGGCACTTTACAGCGGTGTTGGTAGTTAGCAGGACTTAATAAGGGCCTTTCCAGCATGGGGCCAGAGTAGTTTTTCGTTGATGGACCTTTATGTAGACCCAGTCACCCTGTTTTAACAAATGACAGGTTTGCTCAGGATCCTTGGAGCAGGACTTCTTTCACCTGTATGTAACCCTTCTGCCAGGCCAAGTTGATAGCAGCAAGGGCCGGGTTCAGTACACAGGGGTTCCCTCTCATCAAAGCAAATACAAAACTGGCTCGAGCCCCCACCCAGTGACCTGGGAAAATCTTACACACCCCCTGGGCGCCTCGAAGAGGCAATACTTCCCCTCTCGCAAGCACGGAGTCTCGGTGTAGTAGAGAATCTTTAATAACATGAGGTAAACGACATCAGCATTAAATTGGGAAAACACCACAACTAGTGTTCATTAACCAAACCATGAGCAAAGACCCACCCCAGAAAATTGGGCCACATCCTTTCCCTCGGGTTCTTGAGTCCCAGAACCCAAATGTCTCTTGAGTCCAGCAATCCTCAAATCACCCAAAATCCAAAAAGTCCAGCCCCAGAGTTCAAAAGTTCATCTGCAGAGTGTTACTCCCCAGTCTGGCTAAAATGTGCCTGTGTGTGGGGGAAAGAGGTAAGGGGTACCTTACGTGTCCTGAAGCTGACTGCCCCACAGGGCTCTGCTCTGCTACGCTGTCTCACGAACGGCTCCGCTCCACCACGACCGGCTCCACTCTGCACAGCTCGCCGTCTCACGAACAGCTCTGCTCAGCTTGCCGTCTCACGAACGGCTCCGCTCCACCACGACCGCTCCGCTCCACCACGACCGGCTCCGCTCTGCACAGCTCGCCGTCTCACGAACAGCTCGGCTCAGCTCGCCGTCTCACGAACACACCGCTGTCTCACGAACGGCTCCGCTCCACCACGACCGGCTCCCTCTGCACAGCTCGCCGTCTCACGAACAGCTCGGCTCAGCTCGCCGTCTCACGATCACACCGCTGTCTCACGAACGGCTCCACTCTGCACAGCTCGCCGTCCCACGAACAGCTCTGCTCAGCTCGCCGTCTCACGAACGGCTCCACTCTGCACAGCTCGCCGTCCCACGAACAGCTCTGCTCAGCTCGCCGTCTCACGAACAGCTCCACTCTGCACAGCTCGCCGTCCCACGAACAGCTCTGCTCAGCTAGCCGTCTCGCGAACAGCTCCGCTCTGCACAGCTCGCCGTCTCACGAACAGCACCACTGCACTCTAGATCTTCCGGCTCCCCACTACTTGACACAGTGCTCAGTGATTTCAGCTCTTAGTGATTTCAGATCTCAGTGATTTCAGCTCATAGTAGTGGGGGCCTTAGTGCTGGTGCACCATAAGGCCAAAGTGAATGCAGCACAGTACCTGTAGCAAGACTCTTAATAGACCCGAAATTAGCTCTGACATTCCACAGTGGAGAGAGACAGAGGTGCAATTGGTGCTTCAGGCCCTCACAAAGGGGCCCACACCACCAGGTACTAATACCTGTCTCAAGTCTCTCTCCCTTCACAGAGTTTTGGAACCCATGTCCCTTGCCTAGCGAGTGCTACTCAGTTGATGGTGAGTCCCTCCATCATAACAAAAGGCCAAGTACAGTTCCAAGCACAGTTCCCATAATCAGGGTAATAACAATTTACTCTTCCCGCCCCAATAACAAAGACACTGGGGATCCCACAACAGCCAAAGTGACCATTTGGGCAGTTATGGCCTCATTCTAGGCGGGGTGGGTGTGCCTATGCAAATTGAGATCAGCCCCTGAAGTTCTTTTCCACTACTTGCCACACCTCACCACCAGATGTCAGGGTGGAGCCCATCCTGACTCTGCTTACATGTAAATACAGAGACCTAACACATTTCATTAATGTCTGGCAGTGTTTTACAGATCTCACAGCTGCTTGGGCACGTTCAAGCCCCCCTCTTTCTTGGCTGTCAGCCAAATCCTAGCTGTGAGTAGTGTCCTTGGGCAGGCCAGCGTCTTATCTTTGGACCGAGCCTGCCAGCTACAGCGTTGAATTAGCTCGTCCTCCATTCTTTTTCTTCTCCCCTTCTTGGCTTCTATTAACCTGCAAAGGAAACTTGCACTTTCCACTCACACACCTTTGTTCAAAAACGAACACATGTACATTGCCCATTATACAGCACTTTAGTCTTATTGTTCAATGTATGCCACATACACCCTTCTAGGAAAATGACTTTATTACGGAGCTTTGGAGCAACAAGCCAGGACAAGCACACCCACTTTTGAGGAGTCCACTTGGTACCACCTCTGGTGTCCAATAGCTTTCCTCCCTCCCCAGCCCTCTGGCGAGAAATGTGAGGTAGCCAGAAGGATCCCATGTATAATATGGGGAGTGGGTTAACCTTTCATGTCCTTGCTTCCAAAGACTCTTGGTGTGCGAATTTTAACAACAATTTTTTTCAAACTAAAAGATCTGGCCAATGAAATTTCTTTTTCTTTCTTAAGCAAATGTATTAAACTTTAGTATATTACATTTTCCTGATATTATCCAAACACTTTGTATTCCAAGTTGAATAAAACAAGTATCTGCATTTTGATTTAACCCTTCTATTTAGTTTTAAACTAAACTGTCCTATGAAAAATTAAACACAGCAATTCTGGTCACAAGACAAACACCACAAGACAGGACATAGAACACAGAACAGAATTCCTATTGTGCCAGTAAATTCATGAGATGTTGAATTGCTTTTCAGCTGGCATCAGTTTTCTCTAATTTTCTGAAAGACAAAAAGAACATAGATCTACCCCTTCTGGGCAGTCGGTCATTGCTTAAAATATTTCCTTTTTATACAAATACC
Organism: Natator depressus; assembly: GCF_965152275.1. NCBI lineage: Eukaryota > Metazoa > Chordata > Testudines > Cheloniidae > Natator > Natator depressus. Next base: position 17,467,816 of record NC_134257.1, read on the forward strand.
CTTATTAATTGCAGGCAAAACAGAGGAAATACCCATATTTTCTTGTATTTGTTTCATAGGCAGCCCAGGTTTCAGTGGCTTTTACCTTATCAGTTAAGTAATTTACATTAAAACAAATGCTTTTCGGCTTGCTTTTGGATCCACAGCTTAAAGATTTTTACTTTCAAAAGGGCACAATAAACTTTACCAGACTTTTGATTGCCTTTTACTTTTAACTCCTGTTTTCGCAACACACAACTCTAAAAAGGAAAACACCAACTATTGTAGCCCCTTAGAGTCTAATAGGATCTTAATTAAGTAGCATTATATATTTACATTCCTTTATACATTCGGGCGGTTAAGTTCCAATAAAACCCCTTATGTTCTTTTAGCTAATTTGACTAAATTTTTCATAGCCAAATGATTTCAATCACATAGTCTCTTTGCCTGGATTTATTTACAGACATTTCTTTGAAAAAAAAAGGCCCATTTTCCCTTCAGAATGGCTGCAAAGAAACCAAAAATTCTTTTTCTTTAGTTTAATTCCCTCCAGCAACTACAGAGTTAACTTCTCACTTTCTTTCCTTAAATCACTTGCTTATTTTTCAAAACGACACCCCAATCAACTCAGATTTTACAATTCCAAGTATTATTCTGGGATTTATGTTTCCCATTTCTGTAATTATTTACTCCTCTTTTTTCACTATGCCCTCCAAGTTTCCAACCTGTTTTCCAATCTCTATCTGTTGCCTGCCCGCTTGGGCCTGATCCTGTTTTTCTCTCTGAACTGTCCCTTCCATGAGCACCAGCTTTGTTCCACTACCAATTTAACAAGGAGGGTGGGCTTCTTAACTAACCCCCAGCCCTCCTGGTCTCTTCTCTTAAATATTCTCACTCACAAGGGCTACCCGAGTCCTCCAGCGTGAGGCTTGTCACCTGGACAGAACGCACGGCCAATTGGCGGTTTAACTATTTAATTTCCTCTTCTGGCAGACACACTGTTGTTACGGCATATGCTGAGCACAAATGGTTAAATTTTGACAAGTCTCTGAAGGACTGGTACTTGCTTAGCCAGTGCTTCCTTTTCTTCCTGGAAGTCCTGTCTTAAGGCTTGCAACTGGTCCTGGGCATAGGTCAGAAAGCCGAGGGTAAGCCGGAGGAGGGGCAAAAGCAGGCATAGCACAGAGCGGGGCTGGAGACCCCTGAGATGAATAAGAAAAGGAGGAGGAAAGAGGATGTCCTTCTTTTGGTTTATTATTATACCATACAAACAAATAATCCATTTGTCCCGGTCTAAGATGGACCAAAATATCTTTTAAGGAATCCATCCTGTCGTCGGAAAGAGTTCCGCAGGCCGGCCATTCTTTAGTCGGGGACAAATGAGTGGTGAAAGCTGGCCATTGAACCTGACATAAATTATTCATTTTTGATTTTGTTAACCCAATAGTTCCAGAGATTCCCTTCCAGTTTCTGAGTATCAGAGACAACGGGGCGTCCCCCGGGCATTTACTGCCAATTTGTCCCATTCTAGGTGGAAAGGGGACTCAAACTCACAATCCCCAACTCTTAGTATCAAGCGATCGCTTACCTCTCCAGGGACTCAGACCCCGAAGACCTGGATCTGGAGCCTACTCAATGGGTAGGTGGACGTTGCTGGATTTCTATGGGCTCCTGCTGGTCCACAGAACACGCCTTATCGCCGACACAGGGATCAGATCACTGGCAAGGCTCCTCAAAACCCGAGGATGCGCACTGCGTTGCTTTAGAGTCTGATCCCGCAGCGGAGAGTCAGACGGGTCCCGGCAGAGTCGCCAAATTGTCAGGGACTCGAACCCCAGACAGCACGGTTCGTTGTCTGACCGCAGAGAGACAGGCAACACCAGCAAGGTCCAAACACAAGCTCTTTATTGAAGAGTGCACACAACAATAGAGAGCAGCCCATCTCCGAAGAGAACCAGCCACCTCTTAGGCAAAACTAATAGGTTTTTAGAGACAGGTCCGTCGCGTCACAGATTATTCATGAAATAGCCCAAACCCCCCTCCCCTTTGTTAGTTAAAAGTTCTTTATCATGCATGCATACTTATCCCCTATTGTATATAGCTTTCTGCAAGTCGTTATGCCTCCCCAACTTTCTTATCAATCCAGTTGTCAAACAGGGGACGAGGAGTTAAGAACATACATGAAACAGAAACAGGGAGTGGAGACAGTGTGTCTCCTTCTCATTCTCAGAACATCTGGTACGATAATGCAGGAATGCGGGTCTCCTCCTAATTCACTCCTTGCAACTTAACAAGCATTCTTTCATCCTGCCTATCTCATTCAGGAACTTTCCCAGCATTCCTGCATTGGCCTAACTTTGGTTCGGTTGACATAACTGCTTCATGTTAAAATTTTCCTAACAAACTGCCTGGGCACAGAAGGTGCAGAGTGGCCGGGTGCAGTTCCTCAGAGCTCTCAGGGGGGATTAGGGGCAGGATCCCTTCATAGAATCATAGAATATCAGAGTTGGAAGGGACCTCAGGAGGTCATCTAGTCCAACCTGCATTCCTGCATTTTCGTACCAGATGTTCTGAGAATGGTTTGTTTAGATAAGGAGACACAGTGTCTCCACTCCCTGTTTCTGTTCTATGTCTCTTCTTAACTCCTCGTCTCCTGGTTGACACCCATACTGATAAGAAAGTTGGTGAGGCATTTCGACTTGCTAAAAGCTATATACAATAGGGGGTTAGGTATGCATGTATAATAGAGAAAGAGAACTTTAACTAACATGGGGGGGTGGGCTGCTTAATGAATAATCTGTGACGTGACGGAACTGTCCATAAAAACCTACTAGTTTTACCTAAGAGGCAGCTGGTTCTCCTTGGAGACGGGCCACTCTCTATTGTTGTGTGCACTCCTCAATAAAGAGCTTGTGTTTGGACCTTGCTGGTGTTGCCTATCTCTCTGTGGTCAGACAACGAACCGTGTCGTCCGGGGTTCGAGTCCTCGACATTTCCAAGATCACTGCTTTTATCATTTATACTCAGGTAAAGGAGAAAATCCCTGGAAATATTCATTTTTAGGAGGGGGTTCACGAGACTTAAAATATTAGTGAAAGGGGTTCACAGGTTGTTAAAGTTTGGGATCCACTGGTTTGGAGCAATGTCCCGCATTCCCCAGAAGGGAGCAGTTTGAGAACTGCCTGGGCACAGAAGGTGCAGAGTGGCCTGGTGCAGTTCCTCAGAGCTCTCAGGGGGGATTAGGGGCAGGATCCCTTCATAGAATCATAGAATATCAGTGTTGGAAGGGACCTCAGGAGGTCATCTAGTCCAACCCCCTGCTCAAAGCAGGACCGATCCCCAATTAAATCATCCCAGCCAGGGCTTTGTCAAGCCTGACCTTAAAAACTTCTAAGGAAGGAGATTCCACCACCTCCCTAGGTAACGCATTCCAGTGTTTCACCACCCTCCTAGTGAAAAAGTTTTTCCTAATATCCAACCTAAACCTCCCCCACTTGGCACATTACACAGCTCGGTTCATTCCCTCCCTCCCGCTCAGTTCCAGGGAACCACTGTGTGACTCTGCAAGTGACTCCCTACGGCTTAACCCCCGAGAGAGAGTGGACCCCGAGAAGGGTGTCGCACTGAAGGGGTTTCCTCCGAGGGACCGTACAGAGCAGAGAGAGCAGGAGTCCTGTGAGTCCGTGACAGGCTGCCCTAGAGCCCAGACCCTGCGTGCCGTGGGCTCTGTGACTCTTGGGCTGTCCACCTGGCACGCTGCACTGGAGGCCAGAGCCTGTAGGCCCAGGGTGCTGAGGAGCTGCAAGCCAAGGACCATCACAGCCAGTGCTGCCACAGGGATTCCAGGCATGTCGAGGGGTACGGGGCACTGGCAGGCTGGGGAGAGAGTTCCCCAGTTCATACCTCCCCTGCACAGCAGCAGGGCGGGAAGGGGCATCTTGCACCCCGGGAGCTGCAGCAGCCAGGAAACGACATGTATGGGAGCATGTAGAGCCTGGGGAGGGTGCCTGTGCCCCTAAAGCAGTGGTTCCCAAACTGGGGTTCGTGAACCCCTGAGGGTTCGCGAAATGTTACAGGGGGTTCTTGGGAAAAAATTTCCTAATGGCAGACAGAGCTGTCCCTAGGGACAGCACGGGGCCAGCAACCCGGAGCCCCTGGACTTCCAAGAGCTAAGCAGATCAAACCAAGCACATTTATCACACTGAGGAAATTGAAACTTCAAGAGTCTTCATAAGAAATGGAAAGGGAGGTGGATATTTTTTGCTGTTTTTAAAATTAAATAGGCAGCTAGTGTTGTTTTTAAAATTATTATGAAGAACAAGGTTAAGCTTTGTTGTAACGTGCGTGGTTTCCCTGGACTGCTCAAGACCTGAATGCTTGTGTCGGAGGAACTCTTTGAGTTGGCTTCTTAAATCCCTTCATGTTGTTTCACATCTGATACTCCTTGATGAAACAGCCTTGTCTTATAACAGGCTGATTCAAAGTGATCGATGCTACGAAAGTGAGATCTTGGAAGAGTGTTGCCATTTTCATAATGTAATAAAAATACTGTAATGATAAATAATAATTAATAATAAATAGTATTAGTAAGTATGTCATAAAAACAAATTTTATATTTCTGTTAGGTGAGAAAAATTAAACATGAAGCAGTTATGCCAACCGAACCAAAATCAGGCCAATAAAAGTTGCTGGGAAAGTCTCTGAACGAGATAATTAGAATGAAAGAATACTTGATTAAGTTGCAGGGAGTGAGAAAAGGGGAGGCCTGCATTCCTGCATTTTCGTACCAGATGTTCTGAGAATGGTTTGTTTAGATAAGGAGACACACTGTCTCCACTCCCTGTTTCTGTTCTATGTCTCTTCTTAACTCCTCGTCTCCTGGTTGACACCCATACTGATAAGAAAGTTGGTGAGGCATTACGACTTGACTCATAGGGTATGTCTACACTACGGAATAAGGTCGAATTTATAGAAGTCGGTTTTTTAGAAATCGGTTTTATATATTCGAGTGTGTGTGTCCCCACAGAAGTGCATTAAGTGCATTAACTCGGCGGAGTGCTTCCACAGTACCGAGGCTAGAGTCGACTTCCGGAGTGTTGCACTGTGGGTAGCTATCCCACAGTTCCCGCAGTCTCCGCTGCCCATTGGAATTCTGGGTTGAGATCCCAATGCCTGATGGGGCTGAAACATTGTCGCGGGTGGTTCTGGGTACATATCGTCAGTCCCCCCTTCCCTCCCTCCCTCCGTGAAAGCAAGGGCAGACAATTGTTTCACGCCTTTTTTCCTGAGTTACCTGTGCGGACGCCATACCACCGCAAGCATGGAGCCCGTTCAGGTAACCGTCACTGTATGTCTCCTGGGTGCTGGCAGACGCGGCATGGCATTGCTACACAGTAGCAGCAACCCATTGCCTTCTGGCAGCAGATGGTACAATATGACTGGTAGCCGTCCTCGTCATGTCCGAGGTACTCCTGGTCGCCTGTGTGAGGTCGATCAGGAGCTCCTGGGCAGACATAGGCGCAGGGACTAAATTTTTAGTGACTTGACCAGGTCATTCTCTTTAGTCCGGCAGTCAGTCCTATTGAACCGTCTTATGGTGAGCAAGCAGGCAATATGTCCTTCTGCACCGTCTGCTGCCAGCCAAAGATGTAAAAGATAGATGGAGTGGATCAAAACAAGAAATAGATCAGATTTGTTTTGTACTCATTTGCCTTCTCCCCTGTCTAGGGGACTCATTCCTCTAGGTCACACTGCAGTCACTCACAGAGAAGGTGCAGCGAGGTAGATCTAGCCATGTATCAATCAGAGGCCAGGCTAACCTCCTTGTTCCAATAAGAACAATAACTTAGGTGAACCATTTCTTATTGGAACCCTCCGTGAAGTCAACCCTGTAAGCCGTGTCCTCAGTCGCCCCTCCCTGCGTCAGAGCAACGGCAAACAATCGTGCATCTGAGTTGAGAGTGCTGTCCAGAGCAGCCCAATGGAGCACTCTGATTGGGCTAAAACATTGTTGCGGGTGGTTCTGAGTACATATTGTCCGGCCCCCGTTCCCTCCCTCCCTCCGTGAAAGCAAGGGCAGACAATCGTTTCGCGCCTTTTTTCCTGAGTTACCTGTGCGGACGCCATACCACTGCAAGCATGGAGCCCGCTCAGGTAACCGTCACCGTATGTCTCCTGGGTGCTGGCAGACGCGGTACGGCATTGCTACACAGTAGCAGCAACCCATTGCCTTCTGGCAGCAGACGGTGCAGTATGACTGATAGCCGTCCTCGTCATGTCCGAGGTGCTCCTGGCCACGTCGGCTGGGAGCGCCTGGGCAGACATGGGCGCAGGGACTAAATTTTTGGTGACTTGACCAAGTCATTCTCTTCAGTCCTGCAGTCAGTCGTATTGAACCGTCTAATGGTGAGCAGGCAAGCAATACGGATTGCTAGCAGTCGTATTGTACCATCTTCTGCCGGGCAGGCAAGAGATGACGATGGCTAGCAATCGTATTGTACCATCTTCTGCCGGGCAGGCAAGAGATGACGATGGCTAGCAATCGTACTGTGCCATCTTCTGCCAGGCAGGCAAGAGATGAGGATGGCTAGCAGTCGTACTGTACCATCTTCTGCCGAGCAGCCATGAGATGTGGATGGCTTGCAGTCCTTCTGCACCGTCTGCTGCCAGCCAAAGATGTAAAAGATAGATGGAGTGGATCAAAACAAGAAATAGATCAGATTTGTTTTGTACTCATTTGCCTTCTCCCCTGTCTAGGGGACTCATTCCTCTAGGTCACACTGCAGTCACTCACAGAGAAGGTGCAGCGAGGTAAATCTAGCCATGTATCAATCAGAGGCCAGACTAACCTCCTTGTTCCAATAAGAACAATAACTTAGGTGCACCATTTCTTATTGGAACCCTCCGTGAAGTCCTGCCTGAACTACTCCTTGATGTAAAGCCACCCCCTTTGTGGATTTTAGCCCCCTGAAGCCAACCCTGTAAGCCGTGTCGTCAGTCGCCCCTCCCTCCGTCAGAGCAACGGCAGAGAATCATTCCGCGCCTTTTTTCTGTGCGGACGCCATACCAAGGCAAGCATGGAGTCCGCTCAGCTCACTTCGGCAATTAGGAGCACATTAAACACCACACGCATTATCCAGCAGTATATGCAGCACCAGAACCTGGCAAAGCGCTACCGGGCGAGGAGGCGACGTCAGTGCGGTCACGTGAGTGATCAGGACATGGACACAGATTTCTCTGAAAGCATGGGCCCTGCCAATGCATGCATAATGGTGCTAATGGGGCAGGTTCATGCTGTGGAACGCCGATTCTGGGCTCGGGAAACAAGTACAGACTGGTGGGACCGCATAGGGTTGCAGGTCTGGGACGATTCCCAGTGGCTGCGAAACTTTCGCATGCGTAAGGGCACTTTCATGGAACTTTGTGACTTGCTTTCCCCTGCCCTGAAGCGCATGAATACCAAGATGAGAGCAGCCCTCACAGTTGAGAAGCGAGTGGCGATAGCCCTGTGGAAGCTTGCAACGCCAGACAGCTACCGGTCAGTTGGGAATCAATTTGGAGTGGGCAAATCTACTGTGGGGGCTGCTGTGATGCAAGTAGCCCACGCAATCAAAGATCTGCTGATATCAAGGGTAGTGACCCTGGGAAATGTGCAGGTCATAGTGGATGGCTTTGCTGCAATGGGATTCCCTAACTGTGGTGGGGCCATAGACGGAACCCATATCCCTATCTTGGCACCGGAGCACCAAGCCGGCGAGTACATAAACCGCAAGGGGTACTTTTCAATAGTGCTGCAAGCTCTGGTGGATCACAAGGGACGTTTCACCAACATCAATGTGGGATGGCCGGGAAAGGTACATGACGCTCGCATCTTCAGGAACTCTGGTCTGTTTCAAAAGCTTCAAGAAGGGACTTTATTCCCAGACCAGAAAATAACTGTTGGTGATGTTGAAATGCCTATATGTATCCTTGGGGACCCAGCCTACCCCTTAATGCCATGGCTCAGGAAGCCGTACACAGGCAGCCTGGACAGCAGTCAGGAGCTGTTCAACTACAGGCTGAGCAAGTGCAGAATGGTGGTAGAATGTGCATTTGGACGTTTAAAGGCGCGCTGGCGCAGTTTACTGACTCGCTTAGACCTCAGAGAAACCAATATTCCCACTGTTATTACTGCTTGCTGTGTGCTCCACAATATCTGTGAGAGTAAGGGGGAGACGTTTATGGCGGGGTGGGAGGTTGAGGCAAATTGCCTGGCTGCTGGTTATGCGCAGCCAGACACCAGGGCGGTTAGAAGAGCACAGGAGGGTGCGGTACGCATCAGAGAGGCTTTGAAAACCAGTTTCATGACTGGCCAGGCTACGGTGTGAAAGTTCTGTTTGTTTCTCCTTGATGAAACCCCCCGCCCCTTGGTTCACTCTACTTCCTTGTAAGCTAACCACCCTCCCCTCCTCCCTTTGATCACCGCTTGCAGAGGCAATAAAGTCATTGTTGCTTCACATTCATGCATTCTTTATTCATTCATCACACAAATAGGGGGATGACTACCAAGGTAGCCCAGGAGGGGTGGTGGAGGAGGGAAGGAAAATGCCACACAGCACTTTAAAAGTTTACAACTTTAAAATTTATTGAATGACAGCCTTCTTTTTTTTTGGGCAATCCTCTGTGGTGGAGTGGCTGGTTGGCTAGTGGCCCCCCCCACCGCGTTCTTGGGCATCTGGGTGAGGAGGCTATGGAACTTGGGGAGGAGGGCGGTTGGTTACACAGGGGCTGTAGTGGCAGTCTGTGCTCCAGCTGCCTTTGCTGCAGCTCAACCATACACTGGAGCATACTGGTTTGGTCCTCCAGCAGCCTCAGCATTGAATCCTGCCTCCTCTCATCACGCTGCCGCCACATTCGAGCTTCAGCCCTCTCTTCAGCCCGCCACTTACTCTCTTCAGCCCGCCACTTACTCTCTTCAGCCCGCCACCTCTCCTCCTGGTCATTTTGTGCTTTCCTGCAGTCTGACATTATTTGCCTCCACGCATTCGTCTGTGCTCTGTCAGTGTGGGAGGACAGCATGAGCTCGGAGAACATTTCATCTCGAGTGCGTTTTTTTTTCTTTCTAATCTTCACTAGCCTCTGGGAAGGAGAAGATCCTGTGATCATTGAAACACATGCAGCTGGTGGAGAAAAGAAAAGGGACAGCGGTATTTAAAAAGACACATTTTATAAAACACTGGCTACACTCTTTCAGGGTAAACCTTGCTGTTAACATTACATACATAGCACATGTGCTTTCGTTCCAAGGTCGCATTTTGCCTCCCCCCACCGCGTGGCTACCCCCTCAACCCTCCCCCCTCCCTGTGGCTAACAGCGGGGAACATTTCTGTTCAGCCGCAGGCAAACAGCCCAGCAGGAATGGGCTCCTCTGAGTGTCCCCTGAAGAAAAGCACCCTATTTCAACCAGGTGACCATGGATTATATCTCACTCTCCTGAGGATAACACACGAACGGATGTTGCTTGAACGCCAGCAAACATACACTGCAATGCTTTGTTGTACAATGATTCCCGAGTACGTGTTACTGGCCTGGAGTGGTAAAGTGTCCTACCATGAAGGACGCAATAAGTCTGCCCTCCCCAGAAACCTTTTGCAAAGGCTTTGGGAGTATATCCAGGAGAGCCGCGAATGCCAGGGCAAAGTAATCCTTTCACATGCTTGCTTTTAAACCATGTATAGTATTTTAAAAGGTACACTCACCGGAGGTCCCTTCTCCACCTGCTGGGTCCAGGAGGCAGCCTTGGGTGGGTTCAGGGGGTACTGGCTCCAGGTCCAGGGTGAGAAACAGTTCCTGGCTGTCGGGAAAACCGGTTTCTCCGCTTGCTTGCTGTGAGCTATCTACAACCTCGTCATCATCATCATCTTCTTCGTCCCCAAAACCTGCTTCCGTATTGCCTCCATCTCCATTGAAGGAGTCAAACAACACGGCTGGGGTAGTGGTGGCTGAACCCCCTAAAATGGCATGCAGCTCATCATAGAAGCGGCATGTTTGGGGCTCTGACCCGGAGCGGCCGTTCGCCTCTCTGGTTTTCTGGTAGGCTTGCCTCAGCTCCCTCAGTTTCACGCGGCACTGCTTCGGGTCCCTGTTATGGCCTCTGTCCTTCATGCCCTGGGAGATCTTGACAAAGGTTTTGGCATTTCGAAAACTGGAACGGAGTTCTGATAGCACGGATTCCTCTCCCCATACAGCGATCAGATCCCGTACCTCCCGTTCGGTCCATGCTGGAGCTCTTTTGCGATTCTGAGACTCCATCATGGTCACCTCTGCTGATGAGCTCTGCATGGTCACCTGCAGCTTGCCACGCTGGCCAAACAGGAAATGAGATTCAAAAGTTCGCGGTTCTTTTCCTGTCTACCTGGCCAGTGCATCTGAGTTGAGAGTGCTGTCCAGAGCGGTCAAAATGGAGCACTCTGGGATAGCTCCCGGAGGCCAATACCGTCGAATTGTGTCCACAGTACCACAAATTCGACCCGGCAAGGCCGATTTAAGCGCTAATCCACTTGTCAGGGGTGGAGTAAGGAAATCGATTTTAAGAGCCCTTTAAGTCGAAATAAAGGGCTTCATCGTGTGGACGGGTGCAGGTTTACATAGATTTAATGCTGCTAAATTCGACCTAAAGTCCTAGTGTAGACCAGGGCATAGAATCATAGAATATCAGGGTTGGAAGGGACCTCAGGAGGCCATCTAGTCTAACCCCCTGCTCAAAGCAGGACCAATCCCAACTAAATCATCCCAGCCAGGGCTTTGTCAAGCCTGACCTTAAAAACTTCTAAGGAAGGAGATTCCACCACCTCCCTAGGTAACGCATTTCAGTGTTTCACCACCCTCCTAGTGAAAAAGTTTTTCCTAATATCCAACCTAAACCTCCCCCACTTGGCACATCACACAGCTCGGTTCGTTCCCTCCCTCCCTCTCAGTTCCAGGGAACCATTGGGTGACTCCGCAGGGGACTCAGCAGGTGACCCAGCCATGAAGGGAACCCAGATCCGCACGCAGCCTGTGGGTGACACCTGTTCTGCCCCCTTCACACTGAGGATTTCACGGACACGTTCCTGTGTGAATGGAACCCTGCTTGCCCCTTCTGCACCCTCAGCAGAAGCCCAGGGCCAGAGGGCTCAGGTACCTGGGGGCTCCTGCTGCCTTCTCCGCAACCCCTGCGTTGGCTGTGCTGAGAGCTAGACGTGCTCTGAGCAGGGCTGTCCCTGCCCCTGCTGGATTCCTGCTACATGGCAGGGAAGGGCAGTGGGGAGTTGTGGTGACCCGTTGCTTGCTGCCCGGAGGGTGGGAGTTGCTGGAGGATCTGAGTGTCAGTCAGGGGTGATTGGGGTGAGGGGTAGCGGGGGGTGGGGGATCTGTGTCTCAGTGAGGGGTGATAGGGGTGGGAGGTTTCTGGGGTGGTCTGTGTCTCAGAGAGGTGTGATTGTGTAGTGGTAGGATTTTATGTTTGTATTTTGTATAATTCTGTATTTGATCTAATTTTAAGGCAGTAACAGACCTTTGATTGTCACCACTTTGTTGTAGGTTTAGCATTTTCAAATAAGTAAAAGAATGCAGGGTTGTTTTTCTTTTGCATTGCAATTTGATGTTCCTGTTCAAAATGTTCTGTGTAAATTAATTCTGTTTTGTGTGTGAATAAGGAATAAAAAAAAAAATTGTAAAGGCCATCGCTGAACCAGATGTCCTTGGGAGGAACCGGAGACAAACGCAAGGGTGGCAGGAAGCGGCAACATGCACCTGTTAAAATGTCAAAAAAAGGCAAATTAACAAATAAAAATAAAACTGGCACCTATCAATGAAAACAAAATAACTGTAATCAAAACCAGCATAAAACAACTGCCTAAAAAACTTAATAAAAAAAGAAAATAAAGAATAAAAATAAAATTTAAAAAAACAAGCACTCATCAAACAATGAATTACAGCATAATGGTGCAAAACTCATTAATCCCAATAAAAAAATCACTATATAAAGAGGGTGCCTTGCCGTAAATCTTTGGGTTCGTCCTGCCAAGACTTCCCTGGAGCATCGTGTCACGACTGACAGAACCCGGCTCTTTCCTACCCGTGATCAACCTAGCTGGCCACTAGATTGCTCTGGATTCTGAACTGGTAACTATAACATTGACTGGTGGGACAGTGTGTGTGTGTGTGGGGGGGTGTGATTGAATGCATACGCTAATTGTTGTATCTTCAATAAATGTGGCATACTGTTTTTTCCCCTTATAAGCATAACAATTGCAGTGGGGTGTGGCGGGGGGGGGTCTGTGTCGAATTGAGAGGTGATTTGATGAGTAGTGTCTGGGGGGGTCTGTGTCTCAATGAGGAGTGACTGGGATGGGTGGTGAATGGGGGGTCTTTGATTGAGGGGTGATTCTAGTTGGGAGGTGGCTGGGGGGGTTCTGTGTCTCAGTGAGAGGTGATTGGGGTGGGGGTTGCTGGATGATCTGAATCTCAGTGAGGGGAGATTGCGGTGGGGGGTGGCTGGGGGCTCTGTGTCCAAGTGAGAGTTGACTGGTGTTGAGGGTGTCTGGGAGGGTGTGTGCCTCATTGAGTGGGGTTGGGGTGGGAGGTGGCTGCGGGGGCCTGGAGAATGGATACCCCAGCGACTGGTGACCAGGAGGTCCAGCTCGGGAGTCACAGCCAGTTCTGGCCAGCAGGAGAAGAATGGGGTGCGGAGAGAGGACCCCGGTGTCCTGACCAGCTGGTTCTAGCAAGTGGGGAACAAAGGACAGATGAGAGGAGAGGCTAAGAGGAGAGGAGGCCCAGGCGATCCTGTTTACCGGGGACAGAAGACCAAGGACAGAGGCGGGACTTGCGGAAGGTGATGTCAGATGCCCAAGTGGAAGGAGGGGTTTTCTGGGCTAGGAGGAGAGAGCAGCCAGAGCCCACCAAGAGGTAGGACAGACCTAGATGTACGGTGCTGAGGGAGGCCAGGACTGTCGCCCTGAGAGTTTCCTGTGCTGTGTTCAGATGCTGAATAAACCCTCCTGTGTTACGCTGGCTGAGTTGCTCGGGTCTAGAGAACAGGGTGGCATTATTCCCCCTGGGAGTGGAGGCCCCGGGGGTCTAGAGCAAGTGGACTCCCTGAGGGGGCCCACGGCGAGAGACAGGCGTGCTGAAGGCGGTTCCAGGAGGCAGAAGGGCCTACGGCTTAACCCCCGAGAGAGCGTGGACCCCGAGAAGGGTGTCACACTGACGGGGTTTCCTCCCAGGGACTGTGCAGAGCCGAGAGAGCACGAGCCCTGTGAGTCCGTGACAGGCGGCCCTAGAGACCAGACCCTGCGTGCCCTGGGCTCCCTGACTCTGGGGCTGTCCACCTGGCACGCTGCCCTGGAGGCCAGAGCCTGTAGGCCCAGGGCGCTGAGGAGCTGCAAGCCTAGCACCATCACAGCCAGTGCTGCCAGGGGGATTCTGGGCACGCCGAGGGGTATGTGGCCCTGGCAGGCTGGGAGCGATCCTCCCCTACAGAGCAGCAGAGTGGGAAGGGGCATCTCCCACCCCGGGAGCTGCAGCAGCCCGCAAACGTTGTGTATGGAAGCAGTGAGACCATCTCCTCTCCAAGAGCAATGTCCCGCATTCCCCAGAAGGGAGCGGTTTGATAACAGCCTGGGCACAGAGGGTGCAGTGTCCAGGTGCAGTTCCTCAGAGCTCTCGGGCCTGGGGGGGTAGGAACAAAATCACAGAGATCCTGTAAGTGTTTGTCTCTGTCTGAGGGGTTGGAGCAAATGCGGTTGTATCTTAGAGCTTGGCTGTAGACAATGGATTGTGTGATGTGGTCTGGATGAAAGCTGAAGGCACGTAGGTAAGTATAGTGGTCAGTAGGCTTCCAGTATAGAGTGGGGTTTATGTGACCATCACTTGTTAGCACTGTAGTGTCCAGGAAGTGGATCTCTTGTGTGGACTGGTCTCGGCCGAGGTTGATGGTGGGGTGGAAATTGTTGAAATCCTGGTGGAATTCCTCAAGGGCTTCCTTCCATGGGTCCAGAAAAGAACATAAGAATGGCCATCCTGGGTCAGACCAAAGGTCCATCAAGCCCAGTATCCTGTCCTCTGACAGTGGCCAATGGCAGGTGCCCCAGAGGGAATGAACAGACAGGTTATCATCAAGTGATCCATGCCCTGTCACCCAATCCCAGCTTCTGGCAACCTGGGACTAGGGACACCTAGCCTGATGATGAAGATGTCATCAATGTAGCGCAAGTAGAGGAGGGGCGCTAGGGGGCAAGAGCTGAGGCAGCGTTGTTCTAAGTCAGCCATAAAAATGTTGGCGTCCTGTGGGGCCATGCGGGTACCCACAGCAGTGCCGCTGACTTGAAGGTATAAAGTTGGCACTCGAAAGGAGTCGAGCCACCCGGAGCCATTCCACCAAGGGGCTGGGAGAAGGGCTCAGCTGCACCCCCGATCCCCCCCGGTCACAAAACGCAGGGCCTGGCCTGTGACTTGGGCTTCCCCTCAGATGGCCTATGGCCCATTCCTGGGGGCTGCAGGGATGGACACAGGGATCCCTGTGCACAGCAGCAGAGCGGGAAGGGGCATCTCGCACCCCGGGAGCTGCAGCAGCCGGGAAACGACATGTATGGGAGCATTTAGGGCCTGGGGAGGGTGCCTGTGCCCCTAAAGCAGTGGTTCCCAAACTGGGGTTCGTGAACCCCTGAGGGTTCGCGAAATGTTACAGGGGGTTCTTGGGAAAAAATTCCCTAATGGCAGACAGAGCTGTCCCTAGGGACCCGGGACAGCACGGGGCCAGAAGCCCGGAGCCCCTCGACTTCCAAGAGCTAAGCAAATCAAAGCAAGCATATTTATCACACTGAGGAGATTTAAACTTCAAGAGTCTTCATAAGAAATGGAAAGGGAGGTGGACATTTTTTTGCTGTTTTTAAAATTAAATAGGCAGCTAGTGTTGTTTTTAAAATTATTATGAAGAACTAGGTTAAGCTTTGTTGTAACGTGCGTGGTTTACCTGGACTGCTCAAGACCTGAATGCTTGTGTCGGAGGAACTCTTTGAGTTGGCTTCTTAAATCCCTTCATGCTGTTTCACATCTGATACTCCTTGATGAAATATAGGAGCCTTGTCTTATAACAGGCTTATTCAAAGTGATCGATGCTACGAAAGTGAGATCTTGGAAGAGTGTTGCCATTTTCATAATGTAATAAAAATACTGTAATGATAAATAACGATTAATAATAAATTGTAAGCAGAGTCAGGATGAGCTCCACCCTGACATCTGGTGGTGAGGTGTGGCAAGTTGTGGAAAAGAACTTCAGGGGCTGATCTCATTTGCATAGGCACAACCACCCCACCTAGAATGATGCCATAGCTGCCCAAATGGTCACTTTGGCTGTTGTGGGATCCCCAGTGTCTCTGTTATTGGGGCGGGAAGAATAAATTGTTATTACCCTGATTATGGGAACTGTGCTTGGAACTGTACTTGGCCTTTTGTTATGATGGAGGGACTCACCATCAACTAAGTAGCACTCTCTAGGCAAGGAACATGGGTTCCAAAACTCTGTGAATTGAGAGGGGCTTGAGGTAGGTATTAGTACCTGGTGGTGTGGGCCTGAAGCACCAATTGCACCTCTGTCTCTCTCCACTGTAGAATGTCAGAGCTAATTTTGGGTCTATTAAAAGTCTTGCTACAGGTACTGTGCTGAATTCACTTGGCCTTATGGTGCACCAGCACTAAGGCTCCCACTACTATGAGCTGAAACCACTGAGAGCTGGAATCACTGAGCACTGTGTCGAGTAGTGGGGAGCTGGAAGATCTAGAGTGCAGTGGTGCTGTTCGTGGATAGGCTGGCGGAGTGTTTGTGAGACGGTGAGCTGTGCAGAGCAGAGCCGGTTGTGGTGGAGCGGAGCCCTGTGGTGCAGTCAGCTTCAGGACACGTAAGGTTCCCCTTACCTCTTTCCCCCACACACAGGCACATTTTAGCCAGACTGGGGAGTAGCACTATGCAGATGAACTTTTGAACTCTGAGGCTGGACTTTTTGGACTTTGGGTGATTTGTGGATTGCTGGACTCAAGAGACGTTTGGGTTCTGGGACTCAAGAACCCGAGGGAAAGGATGTGGCCCAATTTGCTGGGGTGGGTCTTGGCTCATGGTTTGGTTAATGAACACTAGTTGTGGTGTTTCCCTAATTTAATGATGATGTCGTTTACCTCATGTTATTAAAGATTCTCTGCTACACCGAGATTCTGTCTTGCGAGAGAGGAAGTATTGCCTCTTTGAGGCACCCAGGGGGTGTGTAAGATTTTCCCAGGTCACTGGGTGGGGCTTGAGCCAGTTTTGCATTTGCTTTGATGATAGGGAACCCCTGTGTACTGAACCCGGCCCTTGCTGCTATCAACTTGGCCTGGCAGAAGGGTTACAAATAGTATTAATAAGTATGTCATAAAAACAAATTTTATATTTCCAAGATCACTGCTTTTATTGTTTATACTCAGGTAAAGGAGAAAATCCCAGGAAATATTCATTTTTAGGAGGGGGTTCACGAGACTTGAAATTTTAGTGAAAGGGGTTCACAGGTTGTTAAAGTTTGGGAACCACTGGTCTAGAGCAATGTCCCGCATTCCCCAGAAGGGAGCGGTTTGAGAACGGCCTGGGCACAGAGGGTGCAGAGTGGTTGGGTGCAGTTCCTCAGAGCTCTCAGGGGGGATTAGGGGCAGGATCTCTTGGCACATTACACAGCTCGGTTCTTTCCCTCCCTCCTGCTCAGTTCCAGGGAACCATTGGGTGACTCCGCAGGGGACTCAGCAGGTGACCCAGCCATGAAGGGAACCCAGATCCGCACGCAGCCTGTGGGTGACACCTGTTCTGCCCCCTTCACACTGAGGATTTCACGGACACGTTCCTGTGTGAATGGAACCCTGCTTGCCCCTTCTGCACCCTCAGCAGAAGCCCAGGGCCAGGGGGCTCAGGTACCTGGGGGCTCCTGCTGCCTTCTCCGCAACCCCTGCGTTGGCTGTGCTGAGAGCTAGACGTGCTCTGAGCAGGGCTGTCCCTGCCCCTGCCCCTGCTGGCTTCCTGCTGCATGGCAGGAAAGGGCAGTGGGGAGTTGTGGTGACCCGTTGCTTGCTGCCCGGAGGGTGGGAGTTGCTGGAGGATCTGAGTGTCAGTCAGGGGTGATTGGGGTGAGGGGTAGCGGGGGGGGGGGGGGTCTGTGTGTCAGTGAGGGGTGATTGGGGTGGGAGGTTTCTGGGGGGGGTGTGTGTCTCAGAGAGGTGTGATTGTGTAGTGGTAGGATTTTATGTTTGTATTTTATATAATTCTGTATCTGAGCTAATTTTAAGGCAGTAACAGACCTTTGATTGTCACCACTTTGTTGGAGGTTTTGCATTTTCAAATAAGTAAAAGAATGCAGGGTTGTTTTTCTTTTGCATTGCAATTTGATGTTCCTGTTCAAAATGTTCTGTGTAAATTAATTCTATTTTGTGTGTGAATAAGGAATGTGTGTTAAAAAATAATTGTAAAGGGCATCGCTGAACCAGATGTCCTTGGGAGTGTCACGGAGTCCCTGGGCGATGCTCTGGAACTGCTCCCCATGAAGCCAGTCAGGACTCTGGGGCAGTCGCCTTCCTGTGAGGAGCCTGTCTTCAGGACACAAAGCTCATACAGCTTCCACCTTCCTGAGTCTGACCTCGGAGCATTCAGTATCCTCTGCCCCTCCGTGCGCTTCCCACAGCGAGTCTGCTCAGGTGGGGTCCTGGGGAAGCCAGAGGGTCCTGCCCCGCAACTCCTCAGTCAGACGTGACTCTCAGCCAGCCAGTAAAACGGAGGTTTATTAGACGACAGGAACATGGTCTAAAACCGAGCTTGTAGGTGCAGAGAATGGGAACCCTCAGCTGGGTCCATTTTGGGGGGCAGTGAGCCAGACAACCACGTCTGCCCTTCACTCCATGTCCGAGCCAGCCCCCAAACTGCCTCACCCTCCAGCCCCTCCTCCTCTGGGCTTTGTCCCTTTCCCGGGCCAGGAGGGCACCTGATCCTTTTGTTCTCCTACCCTTTAGCTCTC
The DNA here is from genome assembly GCF_965152275.1 of Natator depressus. Taxonomy (NCBI): domain Eukaryota; kingdom Metazoa; phylum Chordata; order Testudines; family Cheloniidae; genus Natator; species Natator depressus. The sequence continues at coordinate 17,485,842 of NC_134257.1, forward strand.
ACCTTGCAGGGCGGAAGGGCTTAGTCCATCAGTTGCCAGGAGACAGTGTCGGCCATTAATGTACCCTGGCCTTTTGCTCTGCAACAATTAAACCCCTTATCCCACCACCTAGAGACTTACGAAATGCCTAGAGGAAACTGAGGAACCCCTACGGTATTCAGAGGAAACATTAAGAACAGTCCCACTTGGTCACAGGCTGGCACGTAACTTCCATGCCCTGAACGGGCACTGTTACGTGCCCCTGTGATCCTGGGCTCCCAGCCGTGTGCGATCGAGAGCCTTGGCCGGCTCAGCCACGCTTCTCTCGACAGGCCGGTGTGTTTGGACTGGTCCAGGCTCTGGCTCCCTTTCGCCTCTCTCCCCAGCAGCAGTGGGGTTGGGGTGCGAGGTGGCTGCGGGGGCCTGGAGAATGGATACCCCAGCGACTGGTGACCAGGAGGTCCAGCTCGGAAGTCACAGCCGGTTCTGGCCAGCAGGAGAAGAATGGGGTGCAGAGAGAGGACCCTGGTGTCCTGACCAGCCGGTTCTAGCAAGTGGGGAACAAAGGACGGATGAGAGGAGAGGCTAAGAGGAGAGGAGGCCCAGGCTGCCTGTTTACCTGGGACAGAAGACAAAGGACAGAGATGGGTCTTGTGGAAGGTGATGTCAGATGCCCAAGTGGAAGGAGGGGTTTTCTGGGCTAGGAGGAGAGAGCAGCCAGAGCGCACCAAGAGGTAGGACAGACCTAGATGTACGGTGCTGAGGGAGGCCAGGCCCGTGACCCTGAGAGTTTCCTGTGCTGTGTTCAGATGCTGAACAAACCCTCCTGTGTTACGCTGGCTGAGTTGCTCGGGTCTAGAGAACAGGGTGGCATTATTCCCCCTGGGAGTGGAGGCCCCGGGGGTCTAGAGCAAGTGGACTCCATGAGGGGGCCCACGGCGAGAGACAGGCGTGCTGAAGGAGGTTCCAGGAGCCAGAAGGGCCTACGGCTTAACCCCTGAGAGAGCGTGGACCCCGAGAAATGTTGTCGCACTGAAGGGGTTTCCTCCCAGGGACCGTACAGAGCCGAGAGAGCACGAGCCCTGTGAGTCCGTGACAGGCGGCCCTAGAGACCAGACCCTGCGTGCCCTGGGCTCCCTGACTCTGGGGCTGTCCACCTGGCACGCTGCCCTGGAGGCCAGAGCATATAGGCCCAGGGCGCTGAGGAGCTGCAAGCCTAGGACCATCACAGCCAGTGCTGCCAGGGGGATTCCGGGCACGCCGAGGGGTACGGGGCCCTGGCAGGCTGGGAGCGATCCTCCCCTACAGAGCAGCAGAGCGGGAAGGGGCATCTCCCACCCCGGGAGCTGCAGCAGCCTGTAAACGTTGTGTATGGAAGCAGTGAGACTGTCTCCTCTCCAAGAGCAATGTCCCGCATTCCCCAGAAGGGAGCGGTTTGATAACAGCCTGGGCACAGAGGGTGCAGAGTGCAGGGTGCAGTTCCTCAGAGCTCTCGGGCGGGGGGAGGAATGGGGTAGGAGCGAAATCCCTTGGCACGTTACACAGCTCGGTTCTGTCCCTCCCTCTCGCTCAGTTCCAGGGAACTCCTCAGGGGACTCAGCAGGTGACCCGGCCATGAAGGGAACCCAGATCCGCACGCAGCCTGTGGGTGGCGCCTGTTCTGCCCCCTTGACACCGAGGATTTCACAGTCTCCCACGGACACGTCCTGAGCGAATGGAACCCTGCTCGCCCCTTCTGCACCCACAGCAGAGGCCCAGGGACAAGGGGTCCAGTAGAGTCCAGGCCCTGGGGGCTACTCTGCCCCATGGACTCGTGGGGTCTCCCGGGTCATTGTCCCAGATGCACACTGAGGCACTTGGCGCCGCCTGCCGACCCCTCCTCCTGCCTCGTCTGCAGCCCCCGAGCTGGACGTGCTCTGAGCAGGGCTGTCCCTGCCCCTGCCTCTGCTGGATGCCCGCTGCATGGCAGGGAAGGGCAGTGGGGAGTGCTGGTGACCGGTTGCTTGCTGCCGGAGGGGCTGTGGGAGCCCCAGGGAGAGCTGGATGGGAGCTGGGTCTGAGCCAGGGGATGGTAACATGTGGCACGTGGCCCCGCAACCTCTCTGCAGTAAGAGCGTTGGGTGTCAGCCTAGGGAGGTCGGACCCCGCTGGGCTGGCTCACAGGGTCCCAACCTGAGGCCCCACCAGGGGATCGTAACCCCCCTGCTTCCCCCTCAGGGCTGCTGAGAGAACCTCAAAAGTGCGAGCGGAGCATGAACCGAGGCCTCCGTCTGCGGCCAGCCTGCAGCAATAGCTCCCCTAGGCCCGGCCCATGGGTCTCAGCCCAGGCTGGGGGCTCTGCCAGTCTGTGCTCTGCGAGCTGGGTTTTGTTCCCTGGGACACAGAGTTCAGCCCTTTCCCCAGGCAGCATCAGGCTCTGCCGACAAGCGCCTGCCAGGACCCCGGGGTCCTTAGCCGCCCAGCCCGCAGGTCCCAGCTGGATGGCAGGGGGACGCTGGGACGCAAAGGGCTGAGAGAACCTCGGCGAGATCATCATCTCCAGAGACTGCTGAGGGCTGGAGAGGAGCCGTGACGATGCGGGGAGGAGAGGGTCGTTTCTACCTGAGGCAAGAGCTGTCCAAGACGAGGGGCTGATGTTTCCCCATGCTGAGCACCCGGCGCCCCAGGGAAAGCACGTGGGAGCCGCAGACAAGGCCCCCAGGAGTTTCTCTAGCCCTGCAGGGAGCAGGGGGGCCAGGACCAGGGCAGGCGCATGTAGGAAGGTGTCGTAACAACGACCGTCTCCCCTGCCCTTCGCCGCCTCAGGGAGGGATCCCTGTGTCCATCCCTGCAGCCCCCGGGAATGGGCCATGGGCCATCTGAGGGGAAGCCCCAAGTCACAGGCCAGGCCCTGCGTTTTGTGACGGTGGGAATCGGGGGTGCAGCTGAGCCCTTCTCCCAGCCCCTTGGTGGAATGCCTCTGGGTGGCTCGACTCCTTTCGAGTGCTAACTTTATACCTTCAAGTCAGCAGCACTGCTATGGGTACCCGCATGGCCCCACAGGACGCCAACATTTTTATGGCTGACTTAGAACAACGCTGCCTCAGCTCTTGCCCCCTAGCGCCCCTCCTCTACTTGCGCTACATTGATGACATCTTCATCATCAGGCTAGGTGTCCCTAGTCCCAGTTTGCCAGAAGCTGGGATTGGGTGACAGGGCATGGATCACTTGATGATAACCTGTCTGTTCATTCCCTCTGGGGCACCTGCCATTGGCCACTGTCAGAGGACAGGATACTGGGCTTGATGGACCTTTGGTCTAACCCAGGATGGCCGTTCTTCTGTTCTTATCTGGACCCATGGAAGGAGGCCCTTGAGGAATTCCACCAGGATTTCAACAATTTCCACCCCACCATCGACCTCGGCCGAGACCAGTCCACACAAGAGATCCACTTCCTGGACACTACAGTGCTAACGAGCGATGGTCACATAAACCCCTCTCTATACCGGAAACCTACTGACCACTATACTTACCTACATGCCTTCAGCTTTCATCCAGACCACATCACACAATCCATTGTCTACAGCCAAGCTCTAAGATACAACCGCATTTGCTCCAACCCCTCAGACAGAGACAAACACTTACAGGATCTCTGTCAAGTGTTCTTACAACTACAATACCCACTTGGGGAAGTGAAGAAATAGATTGAGAGAGCCAGAAGGGTACCCAAGAGTCACTTACTGCAGGACAGGCCCAGCAAAAAACGAACAGAACGCCACTAGCCATCACCTACAGCCCCCAACGAAAACCTCTCCAGCGCAGCATCAAGGATCTACCATCTGTCCTGAAGAACGATCCCTCACTCTCACAGACCTTGGGAGACAGGCCAGTCCTCGCTGACAGGCAGCCCCCGAATCTGAAGCAAATACTCACCAGCAACTACACACCACACAACAGAAACACTAACCTAGGAACAAATCCCTGCAACAAACCCCATTGCCACCTCTGTCCGCATATCTATTCAAGGGACACCATTAGAGGACCTAACCACATCAGCCACACCATCAGGGGCTCGTTCACCTTCACATCTACCAATGTGATCTATGCCATCCTGTGCCAGCAATGCCCCTCTGCCACGTACATTGGCCAAACCGGAGACTTGCTGTGCAAAAGAATCAATGGACACAAATCAGACCTCAAGAACTGGAACATTCAAAAACCAGGAGGAGAGCACTTCACTCTCCCTGGACAGTCAATAACAGACTTAAAAGTGGCCACTCTTCAACAAAAACACTTAAAAAAAAGACTTCAGCGAGAAACTGCAGAACTGGAATTAATTGGCAAACTTGACACCATCAAATTAGGCCTGAATAAAGACTGGGAGTGGCTGGGTCACCACAAAAAGTAATTTTCCCTCTGTTGATACTCACACCTTCTTGTCAACTGTTGGGAATGGGCCACATGCACCATGATTAAATTGGCTTCGTTAACACTGACCCCCGACTTGGTAAGGCAACTCCCATCTTTTCATGTGCTGTATATTTATACCTGCTTACCGTGTCTTTCACTCCATGCATCTGATGAAGCGGGGTATGGGCCACAAAAGCTTATGCCCAAAGAAATGTGTTAGTCTCTAAGGGGCCACACGGACTACTTGTGGCTTAAGAAGGTGGAGGGAGAGGGAGTTTTTTGTTACAGAGGGCCAGCGAACGGCCTGGAAAATGGATACCCCAGCGACTGGGGAGCTTGTGACCGGGAGGCCCAGCTCGGAAGTCACAGCCGGTTCTGGCCAGCGGGAGGACAATAGGCTGCGGAGAGAGGACCCCGGTGACCTGACCAGCCGGTTCCAGCCAGTGAGGAACAAAGACGGATGCGAGGAGAGGCTGAGAGAAGAGGAGGCCCAGGCTGCCTGTTTACCTGGGACAGAAGACAAAGGACAGAGATGGGTCTTGAGGGCGGTGATGTCAGCTGCCCAGGTGGAAGGAGGGGTTTTCTGGGCTAGGAGGAGAGAGCAGCCAGAGCCCACCTGGATGCAGGGGAGACTTAGATCTACGGTGCTGAGGGAGGCCAGGCCTGAGGCCCTGAGAGTTTCGTGTGCTGTGCTAAGATGATCAATAAATGGTCCTGTGTTACGCTGGCTGAGAGTCGCTCCGGTCTAGAGAACAGGGTGGCATTATTCCCTCTGGGAGTGGAGGCCCCGGAAGTCCAGAGCGAGTGGATTCCCTGAGGGGGCCCACGGCAAGAGACAGACGTGCTGATGGCTCGGAGAGGTGCGGATCTAGGACGCGGAGGGGCCTATGGCTTAACCCCCGAGAGAGCGTGGACCCCGAGAAATGTTGTCGCACTGAAGGGGTTTCCTCCCAGGGACCATACAGAGCCGAGAGAGCACGAGCCCTGTGAGTCCGTGACAGGCGGCCCTAGAGACCAGACCCTGCGTGCCCTGGGCTCCCTGACTCTGGGGCTGTCCACCTGCCACGCTGCCCTGGAGGCCAGAGCCTGTAGGCCCAGGGCGCTGAGGAGCTGCAAGCCTAGGACCATCACAGCCAGTGCTGCCAGGGGGATTCCGGGCATGTCGAGGGGTACGGGGCCCTGGCAGGCTGGGAGCGATCCTCCCCTACAGAGCAGCAGAGTGGAAAGGGGCATCTCCCACCCCGGGAGCTGCAGCAGCCCCCAAACGTTGTGTATGGAAGCAGTGAGACTATCTCCTCTCCAAGAGCAATGTCCCGCATTCCCCAGAAGGGAGCGGTTTGATAACAGCCTGGGCACAGAAGGTGCAGAGTGTCCGGGTGCAGTTCCTCAGAACTCTTGGGCGGGGGGAGAGGGGGTAGGAGCAAAATCCCTTGGCACGTTACACAGCTCGGTTCTTTCCCTCCCTCTCGCTCAGTTCCAGGGAACTCCGCAGGGGACTCAGCAGGTGACCCGGCCATGAAGGGAACCCAGATCCGCACGCAGCCTGTGGGTGACGCCTGTTCTGCCCCCTTGACACCGAGGATTTCACAGTCTCCTACGGACACATCCTGAGCGAATGCACCCGCAGCAGAGGCCAAGGGAAAAGGGGTCCAGTAGAGTCCAGGCCCTGGGGGCTACTCTGCCCCATGGACTCGTGGGGTCTCCGGGTCATTGTCCCAGATGCACACTGAGGCACTTGGCGCCCCCTGCCGACCCCTCCTCCTGTCTCGTCTGCAGCCCCCAAGCTGGACGTGCTCTGAGCAGGGCTGTCCCTGCCCCTGCCTCTGCTGGCTGCCCGCTGCATGGCAGGGAAGGGCAGTGGGGAGTGCTGGTGACCCGTTGCTTGCTGCCGGAGGGGCTGTGGGAGCCCCAGGGAGAGCTGGATGGGAGCTGGGCCTGAGCCAGGGGATGGTAACATGTGGCACGTGGCCCCGCGACCTCTCTGCAGTAAAAGCATTGGGTGTCAGCCTAGGGAGGTCGGCCCCCGCTGGGCTGGCTCACAGAGTCCCAACCTGGGGCCCCACCAGGGGATCGTAACCCCCCTGCTTCCCCCTCTGGGCTGCTGAGAGAACCTCAAAAGTGCAAGCGGAGCATGAACCGAGGCCTCCGTCTGCGGCCAGCCTGCAGCAATAGCTCCCCTAGGCCCGGCCCATGGGTCTCAGCCCAGGCTGGGGGCTCTGCCAGTCTGTGCTCTGGGAGCTGGGTTTTGTTCCCTGGGACACAGAGTTCAGCCCTTTCCCCAGGCAGCACCAGGCTCTGCAGACAAGCACCTGCCAGGACCCCGGGGTCCTTAGCCGCCCAGCCTGCAGGTCCCAGCTGGATGGCAGGGGGACGCTGGGACGCAAAGGGCTGAGAGAACCTCGGCGAGATCATCGTCTCCAGAGACTGCTGAGGACTGGAGAGGAGCCGTGACGATGCGGGGAGGAGAGGGTCGTTTCTACCTGAGGCAAGAGCTGTCCAAGACGAGGGGCTGATGTTTCCCCATGCTGAGCACCCGGCGCCCCAGGGAAAGCACGTGGGAGCCGCAGACAAGGCCCCCAGGAGTTTCTCTAGCCCTGCAGGGAGCAGGGGGGCCAGGAGCGGGGCAGGCGCACGTAGGAAGGTGTCGTAACAACGACCGTCTCCCCTGCCCTTCGCCGCCTCAGGGAGGGATCCCTGTGTCCATCCCTGCAGCCCCCGGGAATGGGCCATGGGCCATCTGAGGGGAAGCCCCAAGTCACAGGCCAGGCCCTGCGTTTTGTGACGGGGGGAATCGGGGGTGCAGCTGAGCCCTTCTCCCAGCCCCTTGGTGGAATGGCTCCGGGTGGCTCGACTCCTTTCGAGTGCTAACTTTATACCTTCAAGTCAGCGGCACTGCTATGGGTACCCGCATGGCCCCACAGGACGCCAACATTTTTATGGCTGACTTAGAGCAACGCTGCCTCAGCTCTTGCCCCCTAGCGCCCCTCCTCTACTTGTGCTACATTGATGACATCTTCATCATCAGGCTAGGTGTCCCTAGTCCCAGGTTGCCAGAAGCTGGGATTGGGTGACAGGGCATGGATCACTTGATGATAACCTGTCTGTTCATTCCCTCTGGGGCACCTGCCATTGGCCACTGTCAGAGGACAGGATACTGGGCTTGATGGACCTTTGGTCTGACCCAGGATGGCCGTTCTTCTGTTCTTATCTGGACCCATGGAAGGAGGCCCTTGAGGAATTCCACCAGGATTTCAACAATTTCCACCCCACCATCGACCTCGGCCGAGACCAGTCCACACAAGAGATCCACTTCCTGGACACTACAGTGCTAACAAGCGATGGTCACATAAACCCCACTCTATACCGGAAGCCTACTGACCACTATACTTACCTACGTGCCTTCAGCTTTCATCCAGACCACATCACACAAATCATTGTCTACAGCCAAGCTCTAAGATACAACCGCATTTGCTCCAACCCCTCAGACAGAGACAAACACTTACAGGATCTCTATCAAGTGTTCTTACAACTACAATACCCACTTGGGGAAGTGAAGAAATAGATTGAGAGGGCCAGAAGGGTACCCAGAAGTCACTTACTGCAGGACAGGCCCAGCAAAAAACGAACAGAACGCCACTAGCCATCACCTACAGCCCCCAACGAAAACGTCTCCAGCACATCATCAAGAATCTACCACCTGTCCTGAAGAACGATCCCTCACTCTCACAGACCTTGGGAGACAGGCCAGTCCTCGCTTACAGGCAGCCCCCGAATCTGAAGCAAATACTCACCAGCAACTACACACCACACAACAGAAACACTAACCTAGGAACAAATCCCTGCAACAAACCCCATTGCCACCTCTGTCCGCATATCTATTCAAGGGACACCATTAGAGGACCTAACCACCTCAGCCACACCGTCAGGGGCTCGTTCACCTTCACATCTACCAATGTGATCTATGCCATCCTGTGCCAGCAATGCCCCTCTGCCACGTACATTGGCCAAACCGGAGACTTGCTGTGCAAAAGAATCAATGGACACAAATCAGACCTCAAGAACTGGAACATTCAAAAACCAGGAGGAGAGCACTTCACTCTCCCTGGACAGTCAATAACAGACTTAAAAGTGGCCACTCTTCAACAAAAACACTTCAAAAACAGACTTCAGCGAGAAACTGCAGAACTGGAATTAATTGGCAAACTTGACACCATCAAATTAGGCCTGAATAAAGACTGGGAGTGGCTGGGTCACTACAAAAAGTAATTTTCCCTCTGTTGATACTCACACCTTCTTGTCAACTGTTGGAAATGGGCCACATGCACCATGATTAAATTGGCTTCGTTAACACTGACCCCCGACTTGGTAAGGCAACTCCCATCTTTTCATGTGGTGTATATTTATACCTGCTTACTGTGTCTTTCACTCCATGCATCTGATGAAGTGGGGTATGGGCCACAAAAGCTTATGCCCAAAGAAATGTGTTAGTCTCTAAGGGGTCACACGGACTACTTGTGGCTTAACAAGGTGGAGGGAGAGGGAGTTTTTGTTACAGAGGGCCAGCGAACGGCCTGGAAAATGGATACCCCAGCGACTGGTGAGCTGGTGACCGGGAGGCCCAGCTCGGAAGTCACAGCCGGTTCTGGCCAGCGGGAGGACAATAGGCTGCGGAGAGAGGACCCCGGTGACCTGACCAGCCGGTTCCAGCCAGTGAGGAACAAAGACGGATGCGAGGAGAGGCTGAGAGAAGAGGAGGCCCAGGCTGCCTGTTTACCTGGGACAGAAGACAAAGGCCAGAGATGGGTCTTGGGGGAGGTGATGTCAGATGCCCAAGTGGAAGGAGGGGTTTTCTGGGCTAGGAGGAGAGAGCAGCCAGAGCCCACGTGGATGCAGGGGAGACTTAGATGTACAGTGCTGAGGGAGGCCAGGCCTGAGGCCCTGAGAGTTTCCTGTGCTGTGCTAAGATGATCAATAAACGCTCCTGTGTTACGCTGGCTGAGAGTCGCTCCGGTCTCGAGAACAGGGTGGCATTATTCCCACTGGGAGTGGAGGCCCCGGAAGTCCAGAGCGAGTGGATCCCCTGAGGGGGCCCACGGCAAGAGACAGACGTGCTGAAGGCTCGGAGAGGTGCAGTTCTAGGACGCGGAGGGGCCTATGGCTTAACCCCCGAGAGAGCGTGGACCCCGAGAAATGTTGTCGCACTGAAGGGGTTTCCTCCCAGGGACCATACAGAGCCGAGAGAGCACGAGCCCTGTGAGTCCGTGACAGGCGGCCCTAGAGACCAGACCCTGCGTGCCCTGGGCTCCCTGACTCTGGGGCTGTCCACCTGCCACGCTGCCCTGGAGGCCAGAGCCTGTAGGCCCAGGGCGCTGAGGAGCTGCAAGCCTAGGACCATCACAGCCAGTGCTGCCAGGGGGATTCCGGGCATGTCGAGGGGTACGGGGCCCTGGCAGGCTGGGAGCGATCCTCTCCTACAGAGCAGCAGAGTGGAAAGGGGCATCTCCCACCCCGGGAGCTGCAGCAGCCCGCAAACGTTGTGTATGGAAGCAGTGAGACCATCTCCTCTCCAAGATCAATGTCCTGCATTCCCCAGAAGGGAGCGGTTTGATAACAGCCTGGGCACAGAGGGTGCAGAGTGTCCGGGTGCAGTTCCTCAGAACTCTCGGGTCGGGGGGGGAAGGGGGTAGGAGTGAAATCCCTTGGCACGTTACACAGCTCGGTTCTGTCCCTCCCTCTCGCTCAGTTCCAGGGAACTCCGCAGGGGACTCAGCAGGTGACCCGGCCATGAAGGGAACCCAGATCCGCACGCAGCCTGTGGGTGGCGCCTGTTCTGCCCCCTTGACACCGAGGATTTCACAGCCTCCCACGGACACGTCCTGAGCGAATGGAACCCTGCTCGCCCCTTCTGCACCCACAGCAGAGGCCCAGGGACAAGGGGTCCAGTAGAGTCCAGGCCCTGGGGGCTACTCTGCCCCATGGACTCGTGGGGTCTCCGGGTCATTGTCCCAGATGCACACTGAGGCACTTGGCGCCCCCTGCCGACCCCTCCTCCTGTCTCGTCTGCAGCCCCCAAGCTGGACGTGCTCTGAGCAGGGCTGTCCCTGCCCCTGCCTCTGCTGCCTGCCCGCTGCATGGCAGGGAAGGGCAGTGGGGAGTGCTGGTGACCCATTGCTTGCTGCCCAGAGGAGCCTTGGGATCCCCAGGGAGAGCTGAATGGGAGCTGGGCCTGAGCCAGGGGATTGTAACATGTGATATGTGGCCCCGCGACCTTTCTGCAGTAATATCGTTGGGTGACAGCCTAGGGAGGTCGGACCCCGCCAGGCTGGCTCACAGGGTCCCAACCTCGAAAGTGTGAGCGAAGCATGAACTGAGGCCTCCATCTGCGGCCAGCCTGCAGCAATAGCTCCACTCGGCCCGGCCCATGGGTCTCAGGCCAGGCTGGGGGCTCTGCCAGTCTGTGCAGCCCCCGGGGATGGGCCATGGGCCTTCTGAGGGGCAAGCCCTGAGTCACAGGCCAGGTCCTGCGTGATCTGAGAGGGGGACTCAGGACGTGCAGCTGAGCCTTTCCCCCAGTCCCTTGCTGGAATGGCTCTGGGTGGCTCGACTCCCTTCGATCCCCTCACACCTGCTCCCAATTCTCCTGAACCCGGCCCTCGGGCGCTAAGTGACTTTGTAGCCTGCTGTCGAGCTGGCCAATGGAACAGGAGCAGGGTGTCTGTACAGCGCCTGGCACAACAGGGCCCTGATCTCAGTAGGGCACGGTCTGTTTTTCACTGTGTGACTCTGCAGCGCTTGGCACAATGGTTCCCCGATCTTTGAGGCCTCTGTGTCAGGGTGTCCTGTAGTACCCACCAGGCAGCAGAAGGAATCCCTGGAGCTGGATGGATTTATCCTGGGTGCTCGGCGGGTGCTAGTTCTAGAGAATTCCTTGGGGTAGCGCCCTGTCCTGGTTCTCTGCAATGTCACACAGTTACTCTGGCAGCGTCGCTGCTCCAACAGGACCAGAATCTGCCCCCTCCTGAGGAGAGGTCGGGGACAGGCTTTGTTTGTACAAGGACATGACGAGTGCTGATCAAAAATCTCCAGGGCGTGAAGGCACCCCGTCCCGCCTCTTTACTAGGAAGCCCAGCCCATGCCCTGACCTTCCCCCAGGCTAGCAAACCTCATCCCCTTGGAGCAAAGGAGACTATATAAGTGCAGTTTGGCTGCTCGAGAAGGAACATTTCCAATCCAGTGCTGCCACCAGTGACTCCGAACGCTGACTGACGGCACGGCAGAACAGCATGGCAAATTTTGTCATATTCCAGATGTACAAAGGCTCTCCTGTGAAGATCACCAGAGATGACCCACATATAACTGATAACTTAACTGAGTCCACTGTCCAGAGCATCACTGTGGTGGGAGAACCCTGGGTCCTCTTTGATTCTTTCAGTTATGGAGGAGACTTCAGAATCTTCAGGGTAGGAGAAGATCAACGATTCCCCCAGACACTCAGAGGCAGGATCGTCCAATCTATGCGCATGATCAATGGGGGAATCGACAACTCCGAAATCACCTTGTATGCTTACCCTTTCTTCAGTGGCACAGAGGAGACATTTCAAAGTAGTACACCTCACCTGAAGGGAAGCTATTGTTCTCTCAGAGTTACTAAGGGAGCTGTGGTCTTCTTCGATGGGGAAAACTACACAGGAGAGAAGAGGATCCTGCTGAATGAAGACGAGGTGCAGAATTTCACTGCTGTGAAGTTACCCTCCATTGGCAAATCAATGAAGACTGCCAGGGACATGGGGTCGCAATGAAAACGGGTGAGAACGTTCCCCTTCCCTGTGAACAGAGGAACGGCTCCAGGGCCCCACCTGTTCCCTAGAAGGGGATTCACTCCCTGCCCTGGTGATGATTGGCGTTGATTACAGACATTCCCCTGCCTGTCCCTGTGACCCCTCCCTGAGCACACAAGGAGCGCTGACCTTCTGAGTGACAGGCACAGAATCAACCCAGCTGAGACGATGGGAGGAAGCAAGAACCTGTCCCAGCCACTGTCCCCTGCCTGCTGAACTCAGCACCCCAGAGCTGACTCATGGATCGGGAGCCCCTCACCACTGCGGCACTGCAGTCCCTGCCCTTTGCGGCCCCAGGGAAAGGCACCGCCGGTGACATGGCGAGAGCCCATCTCCCCACCGTCTGACACCAAGGGGGCTGCAGACACCCCAGAGGGGCCAGGACAGCGACTCGATGTCCATCAGAGCCTCCCCAGCCAGCTGCCGGACACAGACCCTGCCCCAGCTTCTCCTGCTGCTTTGCAACAATAAAAATAATTGTCAAGTAGAATCTGCTTCTAATATTTAATGAAAAAGGCAGGGGGAAAGGAAGGGGGGTCACCTGTGTCTCACTGAGGGGTTGTTGGGGTGGGTGGTGGTTGGGGGGTCTGTGTCTCACTGAGGGGTGGTTGGGGTGGGTGGTGGCTGGGAGGGTCTGTGTCTCAGTGAGGGGTGGTTGGGGTGGGTGGTGGCTGGGGGGTTCTCTGTCTAAGGGGTGATTGGGGTGGCTGGTGACTACGGGGGGGGTCTGTGTCTCAGTGAGGGGTGATTGGGGTGGGTGGTGGCTGGGGGGGGTCTGTGTCTCAGGGAGGGGTGATTGGGGTGGGGGTGGCTGGGGGCTCTGTGTCTCAGCGAAGGGTGATTCGGGTGGAGAGGTGGCTGGGGGGGTCCGTGTCTCAGTGAGGGGTGATTGTGCTAGGGTGACTGGGGGGTCTTTGTCTCAGGGGGGTAATTGGGGTGGGATGGCTGGTTGGTCTGTGTCTGAGTGAGGGATGATTGGGGTGGCTGGTGGCTGGGGGTTCTGTGTCTCAGTGAGGGGTGATGGGGTGGGGTAGCTGGGGGGTCTATATCTCAGTGAGGGGTGATTGGGGTGGGGTGGCTGGGGGATCTGTGTCTCAGTGAGGGGTGATTGGGCTGTGGATTGCTGGGGTATCTGTTTCTCAATGAGGAGTCATTGGGGTGGTTGGTGTCATGGAGTATGGGGGAGTCAGGGCCCTGCACTCCCCCCCACTTCCTGTGATTCACCATGACTCTCAGCCAGCCAGTAAAACAGAAGGTTTATTAGACAACAGGAACACAGTTTAAAACAGAGCTTGTAGGTACAGAGAACAGGACCCCTCAGTCAGGTCCCTCTTGCGCGGTGGGGAGCCCAGACCGTGGTTCTGGGCCTCCCTCTGTTTCCCCGGCCAGCTCTAAACTGAAACCCCCTCCAGCCCCTCCTCTGGCCTTTGTCTCTTTCCTGGGCAAGGAGGTCACCTGATCTCTTCATTCTCCAACACCTTCAGCTGGCACCTTGCAGGGCAGGGGCCCAGGCCACGGCTATTCTCTGTGCAGACACCGTCACACTGGCCCTCTAGGGCTCTGCAACAATCACACCCCCTTAACCCACCACCTAGATACTTAAGAACTGCAAGGGGGAAACTGAGGCACCCACACAGTATTCAGAGAAAACATTAAGAACATTCCCACTTCATCACATCTCTCTCCCCTTTGAGACTGAACTGAGGGGGGTCACTTTAGCCGGTGACCTGGGGAAGTTAGAACCCACCAACATTCCCATGGATGCCCCAACATTTCTCCCATTGTTTGGTGGGAGTTACACCAGGCCTCTCAGGGTTCCTTCCCCACTCTGAACTCTAGGGTACAGATGTGGGGACCTGCATGAAAGACCCCCTAAGCTTATTCTTACCAGCTTTGGTTCAAAACTTCCCCAAGGTACAAACTTTGCCTTGTCCTCGAACCCTATGCTGCCACCATCAAGCGTTTTAAACAAAGAACAGGGAAAGAGACCACTTGGAGACGTCTTCCCCCAAAATATCCCCCCAAGCCCTAACCCCCCTTTTTCCTGGGGAAGGCTCCCCACCTTATGGCCCAGGTACAAACCTCTGCCATCCCCACCTTACACTTTCCAGCTTTCACCGGCAGTCCTGCCTCCTTGAGGCAGCCCAGCACCCTCTTCACCTGGGACACGTGTTCCTCCCAGGTCTGGCTAAAGACATAGATGTCACCAATGGACACCAAGGCCAAGTTCTCCATCCCCCTCAGTAACGGAACCACCTGGTGCTGGGAGGTGGCCGACCCCTGAGGTCAAAAGCCTGGACCAGGAACTCAAAGAGCCCCAAAGCGGTGAAAGCAGATTTCAACCTGGCACCTGGGTCCAAAGGCACCTGCCAGGTGCCTCTGGTGAGATCCATAGTAATGAGTAATGAGCCCCCCACAGCTTGTCTAGTATCTCACCAGGCCTAGGCATGGAGTAGGCATCGGACATGGTGATGGCATTAAGCTTCCGATAGTCCACCCAGAATCGGATCGACCCGTCTTTCTTGGGGACCAGCCCCACGGGTGAAGCTCATGGGCTGTTGAACAGCTGGGTCACCTCTGAAGCCAGCATGTCCTTGACCTCTCTCTCCAGGTTCTGGGCTGTTTTCCCAGTGACTCTGAACAGGGGACACCTGATGGGAGGATTGGCTCCCATCTCAGGGAAGAGATCCACCAGGGGTTTTTCCCCCTTCTCCTCCCAGTCATCCCTACTCCAGGTCCAGGGGTCCCCTCACTCTCCTCCCATACAGCAGCTCAAAAGGGAAGCACCCTGTGGATTCCTGGGGCACTTCCCTGTACCACAGGTGGGGCAGGTCCTTTTCCCAGTCCTGCGGATACTGATTCATAAAAGTCCTCAGCATCATCCTCAGGGTCCCATAAAATCTCTCCACCAGCCCGTTGGACTGAGGGTGATATGCAGAGGCCCCGGTGGGCCAGACCCCACATTTCTCCCACAAGCCCCAGAGGACTCAGTTTCCCTGGCTGTTACTGCTTTAACAAGGAGGGGGAGGATCGCCACCCTTACTTCTCCGCTGCTGCTGGCAGTTTGTTATATGGTTTTCATAAACTAGGGGGAGGTGCAGCCATTTTTTTCATAGCTCACTGTGACAAAGTTTGAGAACCCCGGGTTTAGTCAAACCCAAGTTGTTGGGCTCAGCGGAGCAGCGTGAAATTCTATAGCTTGCCTTGTATAGAAGGTCAGACAAGGTGACCTAATGGTCAATTCTCGACTTAAAATCGGAGAGCGTAAAAATACCTTGATCCACCAAAGTCTTCCTCTGTGATCTTGTAGAAGTCACTTAGGCCCACATCTTCAAAGACATTTAGGCCCCTAACTCCCATTGAAATCCATGGGAGTTAGGTGCCTTGAGACCTTTAAAAATCTGGCCCAATTTGTGCCCCACTTCCCCATACATGAAAGGAGAATATTACTTCCCTGCCTCCCGGGGGTGTTATGTGATATAGTACAGACTGAGGTACTCTGCTTCGACAATAATGGATGTCACATAAGGACTTAAAAGAGAGAGATTTGGGTGTGCGGGGTGGAGGCACCACCTTAACTGTATTTCCTGCTTTCTTCATTCTGGAAGAGAAAAAGGGCTCTCCTAAGGAACCTTAACTCTCCTCTAATGCAGGTGTTAGTGAAATTCTCATGATTTTTTTTTTTTGGAAAACTTAAGCTAATTGATAGAGTACTTTGCAATCGATTTAAGAGGATCCACATAGGAGAACTGTACTGATGTAACTAAATTTATTTAGAAATCCATGTTGTTAAATTGGGGCAATTTCTGTGCACTGACTGGGTCTGAGTCAGCTTTTGTACGTCTCAGTATCCTGGCACCGTGTTTGTGGCATGTCCCAACATTGGCTGTTCTCAAGTCCCGAATCCTGTCTCAGTGCTGTGTGCCTGCGGCGCGGCCTGAAGATGCCTGTTCACAGCGACTCCCCCACCTCAGCACTGTGCCTGTGGCATGGGCCAAACAAGCCCCTTCTCAGCTAGTCACCCCATCTCAGCGCCGAGCCTGTGGCACGAACACACCTGTTCCCAGCTCCACCCACAGCCCAGTCTGTAACTCCCCAATACATCCTTACAGGGCCTGCCCCATATGCCCCCTCACAGCCCACCAGTGTCCCCCCTCAGGACCTGCCCCATACACCTCACAGCCCCCCCCCGCCAGGGTGTCCCCTCAGGTCCTGCCCCATAAGCCTCCTCACAGTCCCCCAGTGTCCCCACAGGATCTGCCCCATAAGCCTCCTCACAGCCCCCTAGTGTGTCCCCTCAGGACCTGCCCCATACGCCTCCTCACAGCCCCTGCCCCAAGCGTGTCCCCTCAGGTCCTGCCCCATACACCTCCTCACAGCCCCCCCCATTCCCTCATTCTCCTCGTCCCATCCCTCATTCTCCCCGCAGACCCTCAAGATCCCTTCCTCGCTCCTCGTGACCCGCCCCGGGACTCCCCGTGCCGCGGATACACCGAGCCCGGGTGAGGACCCCGCCGCGAGGCAGCGACCTTGGGGCTCGCGCGCCCCGTTTCTGCCCCGCCCCCTCCGCTCAGCCCGGCGCGGCGGTAGGCAGCGGCAGGGGGGAGGGGAGGGGGAGGAGCTTTGGAAGGCGGGAAGAACCGGGGGCGTTCGCGAGTCTACGGGGTGGGGAGGAGACAGCGCGAGATGAAGAGAGAAAGCAACGGTGGGGGGCGGGACAATGGAACGGCCTCCTGCTCCTCCCAGGAGGGGCACTGGAACAGCTCGGCTTCTTCCATCCTGGAGGGAGAAGTCGCAGGGGGAGGGGCACTGGAACAGCTCGGCTTCGTCCAGCCTGGAGGGAGAAGTCGCAGGGGGAGGGGCACTGCAACAGCTCGGCTTCTTCCAGCCTGGAGGGAGAAGTCGCAGGGGGAGGGGCAAGGGAACAGCTGCCTCCCCACCGCTCCCCTCCCAGCCTTGGGGTGGGGGTTAAAGGACCAGCTTCCTCCCTTTAGTCCTCTCGCCACACAGCGTAGACAGAATTGGTGGGTGTCACCCCCATTGCCCTGCTCTCAGGGGGAGGGGTCACAATACCCTCTGAACCTGGGGGCTGAGGGGGGTTGAGCCCCCTGCCCACAGCAAGGAGTGATGGGATTGGAAGGTCTTTGGTCACCAGAGAAACCCACCTCCATGACTGGACTCGGCACCAGGCCTCCATCGTCCAGGCTTCATGTCTGGCCTCTGGTAGCCTGGGGTTCACGGGGGGGCCTAAGTGTTTTGTCTCTGGCTTCAACAGCTGGACTCAACACTTGGCCTCCTTTCCCTGCCTTCGGCATCTGGACTTGATACCCGGTGTCGGTGTCTGATTTCTGTCTCAGCTTCAAACATCTGGCCGCAGTCTCTGGTCTGAACATCTGGCTGAAACATCTGCTCTCTAAGCCACCCAACTGTAGCCTGCATTTG
This sequence comes from Natator depressus, assembly GCF_965152275.1. Classification (NCBI taxonomy): domain Eukaryota; kingdom Metazoa; phylum Chordata; order Testudines; family Cheloniidae; genus Natator; species Natator depressus. The sequence goes on from NC_134257.1 coordinate 17,503,490, forward strand.
ACCTCAGCATATGCCGTCGACATCTGGCACAGGTAGATCAGGTTTTTTAGGTACATTTCTTTCTTCTGCCTCTTTTTAACGAGTTCCCGGGAATACTCTGGTCTGATATTGATAATTGGCTGAGGTGGCATCACTTTTGCAATCTCCTGCACCCTCTAATCTAACAAGAGTGAGGCATTTACATTTTCAGATTACTGCACCCATCACCCCATTATTTACACTACAGCACTGAATAATCCTGTACGAACAAATATTTTCCACCCGCACCTGGTAGCGAGCAAAGCCTACTGCATGTCTAGAAAGTTTTTGGCCTCAGGACATGGGAGGAAAAGGTGGTTGTTTGTTGTTGTCTTCCCTAAACTTTATATCAGAGTTTAGGGCATGGGTTCCCACACTTTTGACTGGGATGACCCCATTTTAATGAATTATTTCCTTTCGGGGCCCCAGATAGCATGGAGGACACCATTTTGGAGAGCAAAATGGCATCCTCAGCACAGTGTGACCTCACGTGTATGGCGCATGCGACATCACGCCTCCTATAGGATGCCAGTTTTCTCTACCAAATGGCATCTTCCATGCTGAATGACCTCATATGTGTGGTATGTGCAAAGTCATGCTGTGTGGAGGATGGCACATTGTAGAGCAATATGGCATTCTCAATGCCTCATGATTTCGCATGTGTCATACATGTGAGGTCAGGCTGTGCGGAGCAAAATGGGTTGCTGGAACTCCATCTGCTGATGGCTGGGGTCGAGACACACAGTTAGGGAACTGCTGTGGGGAAGATTGAAGGTACTTTTCAGGCCAGGGACTAATGGGCTGCTTTGTTCGATTGATTGATATGGGTGAGTTAATTCATTATCTTTATGTGATTGTCCTGCTTGGCAGCCATCATTATGTGATTGAAAGTTGGGGCACCAGGAGCTTTTCCTTTGAGCATTTGTTTTATGGTTATTTAAATATATTTTCAGAAGTGATTTGTGATTTTGGGAGCCCAACTCAAAACACCTTGTGCAGAGCACCCAACCTGTGAAAATCAGCTCTCTTTGAAGGCTTGGGCTCCCCAGAATCGCTAGTTACTTTGGGAAAATGTTGGCCTGATTATTAAGTTATATAAAGGGCACTTTAAAATGCCTTGCTTATGTGAAGATACCTTGTAAGTATAAAAATCACAATTCCATGGAGTGTCACCGACAATCAGCCCTTTAGGGTACAGTCTTCATTGCTGTCCAGAAAATCTAAATGAAATGGTTTGAATTGTAACTTGGATATTTTCTGACATGTATATGCCTTAAAATGGCTGGGAATTTAGGGCCAAATATGTCACATAACCTCTAATGCTGCGTTACTGGAGCCAAAAATCATGTTGGCAAACGTGATCTAAGCCCTGCAGATGACTATTGCATCCTAATGGGTGATGTAATTATTGCCATTTCTGTATGCATGCAGAACCACGAAGAAGCCTGCTGCTACCCAGTTTGTTCGAGCCATTCTTGCCCCATTGTGCCCTACGCTTACACAGAGCAGGTCTGTGCTCCTGTCTGGTGGCTGGAGTTTGAGCTAAGAGACCCTGAGCTAAAGAATCCTAAAATAGGGGATTCATAAACTGCTATATGTGGACTAACCACGAGAGGGAGCCGAAAGCCACAGTGTCTACTAATGGTGGTAACAGTACCCCCATCACCAAGAACTAACAGCTGCCCTCGCGGCGAAAGCTCATCCCAACTTTCAGAGTTCCATTGCGGCTCAAATCCTCATATGGACCATCTCTTCTGACAAATCTCACCTGGGAAGGAGCCACTGGGGGGGACTGAACCCTGGCTAGCTACATCTGAAATCATGCCAGAGCTGTAAGAGTTATATTTGTTTGCGCAAAGTCAGTCCCTGACTAATACACCTGTATGATGTCCTGCTGCTAGAGGGCACACAGCCACTCAGGGTGGGTATGGGTTACACCTTCATTTGTTTTAAGATTTGATAGTGGACTCTAGCCTTTGTAGGCACATTTTTGGCATGGCTTCTTGATGATTTGGGAATCTGCCCATGCAGTTCATGAATTCTGTGTGAGCTTATGAACTGTCCATCTGTATCTTTATTAGATTGCAAACTCCATTTTGAATGTGTGTGTGGGGGGGGTGGTCTTCTCTGTGATCTTGTCTCCATGGTAGACTGAAAGTCCAAGGTGTAATGATACAGCACTGACAGTAGAGGGTCATTAAATTGGGATGGTCCCCTATTGAAATAAAGACTGGCTCCCAACCTGGGGGATCAGTTTGTCAGGAGAGTGGTCCACTGGCAATGAAATTGCCTAAGGAAACAGATCCAAGAGTCACCTGACGGGGATGGGAAGATTAGAAAGGCAGGAGTTGATCTATTTGGGGTCTTTGGCTGTTGTCACCAGTTCAAGCCGAGGGGAAGTGATGCAGGAGCCTGATGAGGCAGGGGAACCCTGCCTACCTGAAGTCGGATGGTTCCCAAAGGATTCCCAAGGGAAGGGTGAGCCAGAGTGAGGGGCAATGTGTTTAGGATGTTTGTGGGTTTAGATATGAGCTGCTCTCTCTGTCTATTTCTTGTGCTTAAGTAAAGTGCAATAGTATTTTAGAATCCTATGCAAAGTGTCTCTCTCCATGTTACGTGTTTCACCTCATCATGGGCCCCCTGGGAGAGTTAAACTGGAAGGCTCCTATCTTCAGTGGGATTCTGGAAGAGGGTGAGTTTAAGCTACAGGGGAGTCAGAGGAGTCAGCACTGATTCTAGCAACTGGGTGGTTGGACCCCCTGGCTGCAACTCTCAGGAGGGGGTGCTAGATAGATCAGCCCCCTGGGAGTGTGCATAAGGACCCCAAGACACAGCCAGTGTCTGGGCTCATGTCTATTCAGACTCTGGAGGCTTGAAAGACATGGAAACCAGTGTCTGGGTCCCCTCACAGCAGTCTGGTGGGGCAGTGGATCAGAGCTTTGACAGCTTCCTAACAGGTTGTTTGGAAGTGGCTGCTTCTGTGCTCACAATCCAGTAGAATCATGAGAACGTGGGGAGGGGTTCAGAAAGAGTTGCCACTTTTATTTCCAGCAGCATTCGACATGTTAGTGGAATGACCAAAAAGAGCAGCCCTGCTCCCATCTGCTTTGCAAAATATTGCTCTGTTGCCCTAGGTTGGGATTTTCAGACAGACCGAAGGAAATTAGGATTCTTTGCAAATCCCAACCCCGGTGTCTTTTGGGGGAAGAGATTTTGTGTCTCACATGAAGGATAGAAGGTGACAATCCGGATGTAGGGAGCTGGGCTGGATGAGGCTGAGAAGCCAGTGGAAGGGGCTGAAGCCCAAAATAATTAAGAACAAATTAAACCTTCTCATGAATTTATCTGCAATCTGTGTCCTTTGAAAAAGCAAGACTGAGGTGCAGTTTATGGGTGGTTTTAATGGGAGTGGTTTCTTGTCCGACGTTCAAGCCAAAAGAGCGTAACTGTTCTGGAAAGGGATCATTTTATGGAGTGCAAGGAGGCACCTCTAGATTTTTGAGGATTATGTGCTGGAGCATCTACCCTGAAAGGAAAACTTGCCACATGTTCTCTAGCCCTGGTAGTGTAGTTCTCTAGCTCAGTTAACGGATACTCTTCCCTCCTGCTCTTCTGGATTTGTGAGCCACTCCATTATTCATTTTTCCCAGTGCTGCTGCTTCCCTGGTTTCACCACTGAGGGAGAGAGAGGAATACTGGAGAACAGTGTCTCGTCTCCGCCCTCCCCCCAGCCCCCGCCATACACTAATCATTGCCTACAAAGAGTTTAGAATTGACTCACAGTCGTGTCAGCGTTTACAGTGGAGCGAATCCTATCCCAGCCTGGAAGGAAATTTAATTTACTAAAACGTAAAAAAACCAACAGTTACTGAACCTTTTTTGTGCGTTTGTATTTATTTTAATTTTTGCAAAGCTCTCGCAATCCCCCAGGGCAGCTGCGGGACAGAGCTCAGTGTCCCTCCGCTCCCTGTTACATCAAAAAGCATAAAAATCAAGGACTGTCACAGTAATCAGCTAGAGGCCCATTCAGTAGGATTCATGATTTTCAGTCAGCATTTGATTGGTGGGAGAGTTGTGAGGCAGCAGCACAGGGAGCGTAATGGCAGGTGTCATCATCGAAGTCAGCCAATCCGGTTTCGTCAGCGTTTGAGTTAGTAATTCCTAATTCTTAGTCCTGGGGAGAGATGGGAAATGGTCATTATGGTCCCAGTAACCCACAGGGAATCAGACAAGAACGCTCCCGCACTCCCTGGAGGAGTTTAGTCCCTTTCTTGTCCCCTACAGCTGTGTGCGACCGCCAGCATTCCACTTCCAGTATTGTGCATTGTACAGCAGTGCCCTTTACAAACTGCTATTGATGGCACTGGATGGCGAAATGAGGGAGGAGAGGGCCAGGGGAGATTTGGGAGGCCTGGAACTGAGCTCTTGGATGTGTTAAAGGGAAGGGTAATTTTAGAAATTAAAACTTTCTTTTGGGGATTTGAGCTGCCACTGGGATTTATGCGCTGGTTATCACACACTCGTCAAATCCCTGCCACTGTGTCAGTATTTACCCACACAGAGTTTATTCTGTCTGCCACGGGAATGCTGTTTCAATGAGACAGCATTGCACTTCCCAGCATTGCATTCAATGGAGAGGGTGACAGGAGGAAAGGGGAAGAAGTCTTGTGTGCTTGAAGGGGGCAGCTCAGTGATGTTGAGAGTAGCCCTCTGCCCTGCTCCTTATCTGTGGTGCATGATCCTGGTGGTGAAGTGGCTGCTGTGAGATCAGGAAAAGTGGTTGTGGAGAGGAAGCATGTCACAAAGCCAGTGCTGCTACACGGTAGATTCTTCCAGGTTTGGCTAATGGAAGCCCCAGAGCACCCATGGAGTTGGTGCCTATGCTCCTGAGAGTCAACAACCACACTCTTCCCCAGTTCTTTTGGGCCCCTATTCTAGGGCCTCCACACCTCTGGTGATTCTCCATCCTTCTTACCTCTCTCCTCCCGCAGCCCTCAGTTCGGGTCTTCTGCGAGAGGGCTCCCTACAGCGTTCCACTCTTCAGGCCCCTTTGCCTGTGAGTCCTATCCCTGCTAAGCAACATCTCCTGGGAGCCTCAGTCTAGAAACAACCCTCTGCTTCTTGGCTCAGCCTGCCCTGATTGAGGGCCTAGTTTGTCCCCTTTCCCTCGGGACCTCTGCACACACCGTCTGTTCAGCAGGGTTTCCCTGCTCTGGCCAGTTTTCTCCAGTGGCTGCCATCCACAGCACTAGCCTAACAGCTCTCGGAAGTTCTCTCTCTGCACAGGTCTCTTCCCCAACATCTTCCACTGCTGCCTTCTCAGATCTCAGACAGCTCTCTCCTAGCAATTCTTAACAGCTCCCTGCATGGAGGCCAGGTGCCCTCTATCAGGACCCACTGGGAGGGACCTAACTAATTACAGCTGAACTGGACCCATTCCCTCTTACATGAACCAGTCTTAAATGAACACAGCCATCAAATGGGGAAGTTATCAAGGGACAAGATGGAATCTCCATCACTCAAAGTCTGTCAGTCAAGTCTTGGTATAAAATTTGCATAAGCATCTAGGTGATTTAGGAGTCCAAGTTCCACATTCAAAATTGACGTAGGCCCTTAAGAGCCTGAGTCCTGGTGAAAGTCTGGGGATATGAAGTACCGAAGTCTTCCTCACTTTTGAAAATGCAACTTACAGTCTTAACACATGTAGGCGCTGGTGAGGATTTTGCCAGGATATCTTTCTTTTGGGTGTGCCCTAGCTCACCTAGAAATCATGGGCTAGTTGCAGGAATGACTGGATGAAATTCCCTGGACTGTGTTATGCAGGAGGTCAGACTAGCTGAATAGAATGGTCCCTTCTGGCCTTAAAATGTGTGAAGCTATGAATTGTGCTAGTGGTGTTCTCTGTTAACATACATTTGAGCCTGTCACTCCCCCATCCTCTCTCTAACTGCCAGACAAGCAGGAAAATAATACCTCATAAATGAAAAGGTAAAGCTTTGTTTCTGCTCGCTAGTTGTTACTCCTTGGCATGGACTAAAGGCAGCAGCTGAAACAAACAGTTTCATGCCTTTCGCAGATGCTGCTGGGTGGGGGACCCTTCTGTGTCAGGGCTGGTGGGCAGCAGCAAGAGCGGGGGGCACTTTTTTCCTTTCACTGAGGTTGTACCATGAAATATACTGAGGGTGCCTCCTTTAACTCAAATGGCTCCAGTCTCCATTCCCATTATGAGAGCTGCCAAGATAATGCAAGAGATTCTCAAAGAGAGAGAACTTGAGATACTCACCACAGATCATTGCCCCATTAACCCTTTAGAGAGAAAAAAACAAGAAAGTTATTTTTTTCCATTGACTTCCTGTGACATTGGAATGAGGGTGGTTAGCTCCTATCCCTGGCAGAAGCAGCTGAGGTGCTTGTGTCATGGCAAACTTTGTTGCTGTCCCAGAGCTGCTACTGACTTCTGGTGTAGCCCAGGGTGTTTAGCACCTTTTGAAATCGAGCCCCAGGCATCTGTACTTGAAACCCTCAACTGTGAGACCCCCTAAATGAGTGACAACTTTTCCTCCTGGTGGCCTAAATGTGTAAGGGAAACGGCATAGTAAGCTAACGTCAGTCAGTGAGGGCCTCTCTATTTCTCCGGCACACAAACGTCTTAGAACCAAATCTGTACACACCGAATCTGAGATTTGGACAAAAGTGGCTTTTAATCTATCTAACCACAAGAATAGATGTAAAGAATTTTCTTAATAAGTGAGGAGAACCTTTTATCCTCCTTTCTGCTCACTCAAACAATCCAAACTCAGCTACAGGGAATGCTAAAAGTTCACCTTTGGGCAAAGAGGAAAGCGCAGACACATCCAATCCTATTTCTGAGAGAGAATCGTCATTATAATAGCGAGTATGTTACTCCTACCATTACTTTCATGTAACCACCAGCATTTGTACTGGCCCAGCGCTACTTCCCTTTGGGCAAGGGACGGAGATGAGGAGAATGGCAGCTACAGATTGATCTTGACCGTCCCACCAGGTTATAAAGCAACACCTGAAACTCCAGATTTTGAAACATGCGTGTGGCACTCTATACCTTGGGGGAGCATCCTGTAACCCCCATATTCCTCATTTTTAGATAACTGTGATCTTGCATATAAGGCATGCCTGGTAAGGTATCAGGGGAAAGGTTATGATCTGCTGAAAGACATTGTTCTATCTAAACATGTGTAGCACCAATGCATATAAAATTATAAGAATTGTGTTGTATGGTTTTCACTAAAATATGCTGTGGGTTTGGGAGGCAACCAGATACTAGCTACACAGAGACAATGACAAGGGAGGTAACCAACACCGGGGTGGGTGCTGTTGAACAGACATCACTAGCCATTGTCCAGCAAGGGAGCTACAGTGCAATGACTCACCTGCATGAGGCCACACCAAGGGAATTGCTCAACCTTGGCTGGGGACTCATGACACAGGGGCCCCATGCTTGGCTTTCTCCTGCCCCCACCTATGCTGCAAGCAACAAAGACAGTCACTGAAGACTCCAGCAGAGGAGAATGGCCCAGGTTTCAAGGGTGAAATCTGTACATGAAGGACTGCAATATCCAGTGGGGTGAGAAAAACTGCTTAATCTAGATGTTGGGCAGTCTAATAGGGTTGAGAGCTTAGACTGCATGCTTATGTTTTATTTTATTTTGGTAACTAACTCTGACTTTTTGCCTATCACTTAATGTCACTTAAAATCTATCTTTTGGAGTAAAAAAAAATGTTTAACTATTTATCTTTACCAGTGAGTTTGTACAAAGTGTGTGGCAAACCTGCTCAGCTTTGCAAAGGCTGGTGTATATCCCCTTTCCATTGATGAAGTGGTGAAGCAATTAATAACTTTGCAATGCTCATCATGATATATTGGTATATTCCTGAGGTACAGTGCTGGGAGCTGGGGGGATTTGGCTCTGGTGTCTTTCTCTGTGTGATTCATGAATGGCTCTGGGAGCGTTCCTGCAACCTACCTGGGTGTAGGGCTCCACATGCGGTTGTGCTGAGTGATAACAGCACCTGAAGGGGTTTGCTGCTGGTCACTAGCAAGGCACTGGGAGAGACAGCCCAGGCTGGAGGGAGTTAAGGGGGCACAGCGGTCCCACAGACCCAGGCTGCACCCCAGGGATCCCGTCACAATGGGAACCATTTTATTGGTCTGATTTCCCATCATGAGAGACACTAGGACTGCCAGGGATCTCTGACATAGTAGAATTGCTAACCCTACCCGTTAAGGGAATGGGCTTCCATCACTTAACTTGGCCTCTGTCAAAATTATCAGGGTAATGTAGCAGACTCGTAAAGCAAAGTGAATTTGCAGTGCTCACAGGCACCGCACCACTGATGCTGCGAACCACTGCTCTGACTCCAGTGGAGCTACATCCGTTTACTCTGGCGTATCTCCAATACAGAGATGTGGATTTACACCCATTTGGAATTTGACCCATTGCATCCCCTGGAGTTTTGGATAATTTACACCAGCTGGGGATTTGGCCCCACTCACTTTATTGCAGCTAAGACAGATTTCCATCAGTTGGGCATTTGGCCCCACTAACTTTCATTGAACTATAGATGAGTGACACCAGTTGTTGATCTGGCCCCACTTATTTTATTGAGGCAACACCAATTTACATCGTCTGGGAATCTGCTCCCTTGTATAGATGAGGTCATGTATGTGATTGCCTAGGGGGATACTATTATCCCAGTCTCAGGTAGGCAGCTTCACAGGATTTCCAGTGAATCACAGCTCACAATATGTATGACTCCATCTGGGACCCGGTCATAATGAAGAGAGACCACAGAAATGCAATAAATTGCCTACTTGTATAATAGGAGAATTGAAACCACAAAGAACACCTGGATTAACTCTTAGACACCCCTGTGGGACTTGGAAACCCATAGCTTTGTGTTTTGCCTCACTCTTTACATGCGTGTCTAGGCTATTCCAGCTGAACACTGGGCTCAAGGTTCAGGCTTGCTAAGAAGTAATGAGATAATATAAAAGAGCTGGACAGCAAAATCATTTTGAGTACTCACCCCAACAAAACGTGGAGCTTGATTCATGAACTCCTGGAAGGAAATAGTGAGAGTAGGATCAAGAAACGCCCTTCTCCAATATCATTTCAATGAAGTTGATTCCTCACAATAGCAAAAGCGTTACCAGCCAGTTCTACGCTAGGAACGCTTTGCCAGTACAGTTCTACCAGTACACTAGTGAAAAAGAATGGCTCTGGTTTGGGAATCTCCCTCACATCCTCAGCCATGAAGACCGATGCAAAGAAATTATTTAGTTTCTCCTCAATGGCTTTATCGTCCTTGAGTGCTCCTTCAGCATCTCAATCGTCCAGTGGCACCACTGGTTGTTTAGCAGGCTTCCTGCTTCTGATCTACTTACAAACATTTTGCTATTACTTTTTGACTCTTTTGCTAGTTGTTCTTCAAATTCTTTTTTGACCTTCCTAATTGTATTTTTACACTTCAGTTGCCAGAGTTTATTCTCCTTTCTATTTTCCTCAGTAGGATTTAACTTCCACTTTTTAAAGGATGCCTTTTGCCTCTCAGTGCTTCTTTGACTTTGTTTTGCCATGGTGGCACTTTTAGGGTTCTCTAATTATGTTTTTTAATTTGGGGGATACATTTAAGTTGAGCCTCCATTATGGTGTCTTTACAAAGTTTCCATGCAGCTTGGGGGGATTTCACCTTTGGCACTGTACCTTTTAATTTCTGTTTGTTTAACTTCCTCATTTTTGTGTTGTTCCCCTTTCTGAAATTAAATGCAGCTATGGTAGGCTGCTGTGGTTTTTCTCCCACCCAAGGTATGTTACATTTAATTATATTATGCTCATGATTACCAAGCAATCCAGCTATATTCCCTTCTTGGACCAGATCCTGGGATCCACTTAGTACTAAATCAAAGATTGCCTCTCCTCTTGGGGGTTCCAGGACTAGCTTCTCCAAGAAGCAGTCATTTAAGGTGTCAAGAAACTTGATATCTGCATCCCATCCCATCCTAAGATGACATATGGGGATTGTTGAAATCCCCCATCATTATTGAGTTGTTGTGTTGTTTTTGTTTTGTTTTGTTTTAGAGCCTCTCTAATCTCTCTGAGCATTTCACAGTCACTATCACCATCCTGGTCAGGTGGTGGGTTGTCTATGGAATTACTATCCATAGAGATTCTATGGTCCAGTTTGCTTCATTTAAGATTTTTATTTCATTTGACTCTGGTTTTTTTCACCTCTAGTGCCACTCCCCCACCAGTCCGACCTGTTCTGTCCTTCCAATCTAAAGAAATAGTATTTTTCAATTCACTTCATACAAGTACTGTCATGCAATCTCTTTCATGTGAAAGTGAAACTTTCAAAGGTAGATTTTATTTTAAAATAACTGCACTCAAAAACAAAACCATGGAAAACTTTAGAGCCTACAATTCCACTCAATCCTACTTCTTGTTCAGCCAATTTCGAAGACAAAGAAGTTTGTTTTCATTTACAGGAGATAATGCTGCCCGCTTCTCACTTTCAGGTGACATTGTAAATAAGAAGAGGCATTCGCATGGCACTTTTGTAGCTGGCATTGCAAGGTATTTACGTGCCAGTTATGCTAAACATTCGTATACCCCTTCATGCCTTGGCCACCATTCCAGAGGATATGCTTCCATGCTCGTGAGACTTCTTCTTCAAAAAAAAAAAGCGCTAATTGAATTTCTGACTGAACTCCTTGTGCGAGATTGTATGTCTCCTACTCTGTGTTTTATCCGTATTCTGCCACATATATTTCGTGTTACAGCAGTCTCGGATGATGACTCAGCACATGTTGTTCATTTCAAGAACACTTTCGCTGCAGATTTGACAAAATGCAAAGAAGGTACCAATGTGAGATTTCTAAAGATAGCTACAGCACTCAACCCAAGGCTTAAGAATCTGAAGTGCCTTCCAAAATCTGAGAGGGACAAGGTGTGGAACATGTTGCTCTTTTAAGACTTCTGACAATACTCCAATGTGGAAACTACAGAACCCGAACCACCCAAAAGGAAACCACCTTCTGTTGGTGGCATCTGATTCAGGTGATGAAAATGAACATGTGTCAGTCTGCACATTGCTTTGGATCATTATCGAGCAGAACCAGTCATTAGCATGGAAGCATGTCCTCTGTAATGATTATATAAAACAGGTGGACAGCGAAGTAATTTTGAGTACTCACCAGAGGAAAACCTTTTCCAGCTGGATGTTTTGGAAACATCTGTAAGGAAATAGAGCAGGATCAAGAAACTCCTTCTCCAATATCATTTCAAGGTTGTTGATTCCTCACAATGGCAATAGCGTTACCAGCAAGCTCTACGCTAGGAGCGCTTTGCCACTACAGTTCTACCAGTACACGCGTGTGCTTTTCCTGGTATGGCATATTCTCCTCGAAAGGGAAATGAGGCCATGTCTACACTACAGAGCCTATGCCTGCATAGGCCCTTGAGTAGATGCTGCATATGCTGACATAAACTTTTTCACACCCCATACAGATGGAGCTATGCCAGGAGAAGTCTGTATTTTAGACATGGCCCCAGACAGCTCTGCGAAGGGAAACAGCCCCCCATCCTTGCTTCACAGGGGTGAGATTAACCTCCTGAATCTGAATATGGGAGCTTCCTTTCTTGACTCTGACCAATCAAGATAAGAATTAGTGCTGGTCAAAAATTTTCCTAATAAATTTTTGTTTAAAAAAAAATTCTCAAGCTTTTTCCAGACAATTGATTAATACTTTTAAGAAAATCAGAAATGGAAGTTTTTTGCATTTTTTCATTTACTTTCCCCCCTTTTTTTCTTCTTTTCTGGAGCTCTTTGAAAAATTATTAATGTGTAAATTTCAAAGAAAAATAGCATTTCAACTCTATTCGGAAATTGGACCCCGGGGAATCAAATAACAAAATTCCAGACTTGTTTTGTAAAAAGAAAAGGAGGACTTGTGGCACCTTAGAGACTAACAAATTTATTAGAGCATAAGCTTTCGTGAGCTACAGCTCACTTCATCAGGTGCCTACAGTGGAAAATACAGTGGGTAGATTTTATATACACAGAGAACATGAAACAATGGGTGTTACCATACACACTGTAACGAGAGTGATCAGGTAAGGTGAGCTATTACCAGGAAGAGAGAAAAAAAAAACTTTTGTAGTGATGATCAAGGTGTAAGGTCATGTCTGCATTACACTGCATTGCCCCTGCGGAACATTCTGTGCATGCCAACAGAAGGTCTTTTTCCGCCAAAATAGGCACTCCACCTCTCCGATGGATGTTCGGTATGCTGATAGACTCACCCTTCTCTTGGTATAGTTACATCTATGCTGGGGATTCTCCAGGAAAATAGCTGTGTTGCCCAAGAGGGGTGATTTTTGCACACAGCTAGTTGATAAAGCTGTGCTGGCAGAACTTTATAGTGTCGACCAGGCCCAGCAATACCAGCAAAAGCACAGTTGTGCTGATTACAACTGCAGCTACAGTAGGGAGAGGCTTTTGCCAGCACAGCCGTGTCAGTCAGGAATCAAACCTCTTCACACCCCATTCTATAGAGCTGTGCCAGCAGAAGTCTGTGTTTCAGACATGGCCACAGACAGCTGTGGGATACAAGACATCCCCTCTACACTTCCTTCTCAGTACTCAGATTGACCCCCAGAATCTGGAATTTCGGAACTCCCTTTCTTGAGACTGACTTTTCAAGGTAAGAATTAGAGCTGGTTCAATTTTTTCAAAGTGAATATTTGTAATAAAATTGTCATTTTTTTTCCAGAGAACAAATTCGTTGTTTGATAGAATCAAAAATGAAAAAGTTTGACATTTTTTCATTTACTTCCCCTTTCCCCCCACCTTCTTTCTTCTTTACTGGAGCTGCTTGAAAAATTATAGAATCTTTTTGGGATTTTTCAATGAAAAATTACATTTCAACTCTATTTCCTAAAATGGATCTTGGGAACCAAATGACACAACTCAGAACTTTTTTGTTTTAATTTTCATTTATTTTAATAATGTTTCAAAATGCTTGAGCCCGCAAAGAATGAGACCTCCTGAATCACTGACCACTGCTGCACTTGTTGGCCTAAATGTGGAAGGACGTGGCAGAGTAAACGTTGTCAGTCAGTGAGAGCCTCCCTCTGTCTTCTGCACACAAACCACTCTTAACCATACATGTACACATCAAGTCTGAAATTTGGAACAAAAGCTGCTTTTGAGATATCTGAGCACAATAACATCTCGACAGTTTTCTTAATACGTGATGAAAACCCTTCAGCCTCCTCCCCCCACTGCTGTTACTCAGCATCTGTCTACACTTAAAACGCTACAGCGGCACCGTGCAGCGCTAAATTTGCACACTGAAGCACTTCAGTGTAAACACTCGCCACCGTGACAGGAGGGGTTCTCCTGTCGCTGTAGGTAATCCACATTCCCATGGAGCAGGACCTAGGTTGAGTGTACAATTCTTCCGCCTAGCTAGCACTGTCTACAATGAGGATTAGGTCGGGATCGCTGCTACTTTCAGGGGTGTGGATTTTTCACGCTCATGAGAGACGTAGCTATATCAATGTGAGTCTTCAGGATCGATGGGGCCTCAGACAATTCAAGCTCAGCTACAGGGAATGCCAAGAGATCGTCACAGAACAATTCACCATTGGGTAGAGAGAAAAAGGAGACATTTATGTTAATATATCACAGAGAAAATCATCTTTCTAATATAAAGTATTAATCCTAGTAGCACTTTCACTTTTACCAGCACAGCTTCTACCGGCAAAGCACTCCTTCCCTTTCGGAAGGGTGGAGATGGGGGTAAAGGCAGCCATGATTTGGAGCTTAATGTTGGTTTCTGTTTGTTTCTTCCGATTGTGAAATCCACTTTCAGGCTGGGGAGGTTTAGCAGCTCCATTGATACCATGAGTCGTCTATGACGTTACAAGCCTGATTGCCCAAACCCAACGCCTTGTTTGTTAAAGAGACCAACGGCCTTTGTCAATGAGGAAAGGTCAGAGTTGATTTACCTCCCGGTGTAATATGGCTATATGCTGTCCCTAGAGTTTCTGAACATAGCCTTTATGGTGTGGATGGGGTCTGTAATCATAAGAACATAAGAACGGCCATCCTGAGTCAGACCAAAGGTCCATCCAGCCCAGTATCCCATCTACCAACAGTGGCCAATGCCAGGTTCCCCAGAGGGAGTGAACCTAACAGGCAGTGATCAAGTGATCTCTCCCCGGCCATCCATCTCCACCCTCTGACAAACAGAGGCTAGGGACACCGTTCCTTACCCATCCTGGCTAATAGCCATTAATGGACTTAACCTCCATGAATTTATCCAGTTCTCTTTTAAACCCTCTTATAGTCCTAGCCTTCACAACCTCCTCAGGCAAGGAGTTCCACAGGTTGACTGTGCGCTGTGTGAAGAACAACTTCCTTTTATTTGTTTTAAATCTGCTGCCCATTAATTTCATTTGGTGGCCCCTAGTTCTTATATTACGGGAACAAGTAAATAACTTCTCCTTATTCACTTTCTCTAATCCACTCATGATTTTATAGACTTCTATAATATCCTCCTCTTTTCCAAGCTGAAAAGTCCTAGCGTCTTTAATCTCTCCTCATAGGGGACCCGTTCCAAACCCCTAATCATTTTAGTTGCCCTTCTCTGAACCTTTTCTAATGCCAGTATATCTTTTTTGAGATGAGGAGACCACATCTGTATGCGGTATTCAAGATATTCTCCGTCTTATTCTCTATCCCTTTTTTAATGATTTGTTTGCTTTTTTGACTGCCGCTGCACACTGCATGGACGTCTTCAGAGAACTATCCACAATGACTCCAAGATCTTTTTCCTGATTAGTTGTAGCTAAATTAGCCCCCATCATATTCTATGTATAGTTGGGGTTATTTTTTCCAATGTGCATTACTTTACATTTATCCACATTAAATTTCATTTGCCATTTTTTTGCCCAATCACTTAGTTTGGTGAGATCTTTTTGAAGTTCTTCACAGTCTGCTTTGGTCTTAACTATCTTGAGCAGTTTAGTATCATCTGCAATCTTTGCCACCTCATTGTTTACCCCTTTCTCCAGGTCATTTATGTTCTTCTATGTGTCTGGACACTTTTATTTTTTACTATTGTTTCAACTAATTTGCCCGGTACTGACGATAGACTTACCAGTGTGTAATTGCTGGGATCACCTCTAGAGCTCTTCTTAAATAGTGGCATTACATTAGCTATCTTCCAGTCATTGGGTACAGAAGCTGATTTAAAGGACAGGTTACAAACCCTAGTTAATAGTTCCGCAATTTCACATTGGAGTTCTTTCAGAACTCTTGGGTGAATGCCATCTGGTCCTGGTGACTTGTTACTGTTAAGTTTATCAATTAATTCCAAAACCTCCTCTAGTGACACTTCAGTCTGTGACAATTCCTCAGATTTGTCACCTACAAAAGATGGCTCAGGTTTGAGAATCTTCCTAACATCCTCAGCCGTGAAGACTGAAGCAAAGAATTCATTTAGTTTCTCTGCAATGACTTATTGTCTTCAAGTGCTCCTTTTGTATCTCAATTGTCCAGGGGCCCCATTGGTTGTTTAGCAGGCTTCCGGCTTCTGATGTACTTAAAAAACATTTTGTTATTACCTTTTGAGGTTTTGGCTAGCTGTTCTTCAAACTCCTTTTTGGCTTTTCTTATTACATTTTTACACTTAATTTGGCAGAGTTTATGCTCCTTTCTATTTACCTCACTAGGATTTGACTTCCACTTTTTAAAAGATGCCTTTTTATCTCTCACTGCTTCTTCTACATGGTTGTTAAGCCACAGTGGCTCTTTTTTAGTTCTTTTACTGTGTTTTTTAATTTGGGTTTACATTTAAGTTGGGCCTCTATCATGGTGTCTTTGAAAAGTGTCCATGCAGCTTGCAGGGATTTCACTCTATTCACTGTACCTTTTAATTTCTGTTTAACTAACCCCCTCATTTTTGAATAGTTCCCTTTTCTGAAATTAAATGCCATAGTGTTGGGCTGGTGACGTGTTCTTCCCACCACAGGAATGTTAAATGGTATTGTATTATGGTCACTATTTCCAAGCGGTCCTGTTATAGTTCCCTCTTGGCCCAGATCCTGCGCTCCACTCAGCACTAAATCGGGAGTTGCCTCTCCCCTTGTGGGTTCCTGTACCAGCTGCTCCAAGAAGCAGTCATTTAAAGTATCGAGAAATTTTGTCTCTGCATTTCGTCCTGAGGTGACATGTACCCAGTCAATATGGGGATCATTGAAATCCCCCACTATTCTTGAGTTCTTTGTTTTGGTAGCCTCTCTAATCTCCCTTAGCATTTCATCATCACTATCACTGTCCTGGTCAGGTGGTCGATAATAGATCCCTACTGTTATATTCTTATTAGAGCATGGAATTACTATCCAGAGAGATTCTATGGAACATGTGGATTCATTTAAGATTTTTACTTCATTTGATTCTACATTTTCTCCCCCCCCCCGGCCCCCACATGACCTGTTCTGTCCTTCCAATATATATTGTACCCCGCAATGACTGTGTCCCATTGATTGTCCTCATTCCACCAATTTTCTGTGATGCCTATTATGTCAATATCCTCCTTTAACACGAGGCACTCCAGTTCACCCATCTTATGATTTAGACTTCTAGCATTTGTGTACAAGCACTTTAAAAACTTGTCACGGTTTATTTGTCTGCCCTTTTCTGATGAGTCAGATTCTTTTTTATGTGACTGTTTTTCATCTGATCTGGCCCCTACTTTATCCTCTTCCATCCTCTCCTCCTGACTAAAACCTAGAGAATCTCTATCAATAGACCCTCCCGTAAGAGAAGTCTCTGTCCGATCCACGTGCTCCTCTGCAGCAATCGCCTTTCCTCCCGCCCCCATCTCTTAACATTAAAAAGGTTGCAGAGCAGTTTTTAAACTAAGTGCCAGCCATCTTGATCCACCTTGGTTTAGGTGGAGCCCATCCTTCCTCCCCCCATCCCAAAAGTTTCCCCAGTTCCTAAAAAGTCTAAACCCTGCCTCTCTACACCATCATCTCATCCACGCATTGAGACTCTGAAGCGCTGCCTGCCTACCTGGCCCTGCGCGTGGAAGCATTTCTGAGAATGCCACCATAGAGGTCCTGGATTTCAGCCTCTTTCCTACCAGCCTAAATTTTTCGCCTCCAGGACATCTCTCCTACCCTTCCCTGTGTCACTGGTACCTACATGTACCAC
Organism: Natator depressus; assembly: GCF_965152275.1. Lineage (NCBI taxonomy): Eukaryota > Metazoa > Chordata > Testudines > Cheloniidae > Natator > Natator depressus. The sequence continues at coordinate 17,520,773 of NC_134257.1, forward strand.
GACCACTGGCTCCTCCCCAGCACTGCACATAAGTCTGTCTAGATGCCTCGAGAGAAATCACAGCTGGCCCTATGACCACCATCTGAAACTCCAGATTCTGAACATGATGGGAAGCCAGATGAATAAAAGAGAGACTAGGATTGCCAGGGACCTCTCACTTAATAGATTTGCTAACCCTAACAGTAAAGGGAATGGGTTTCTGCCATTTAATCTGGCCTCTGGCTGTTAAAAGTATCAGGCTAATATAACAGACTCTTGAAGCAAAATGAACTTGCAGTACTCACACGCAGAGCATCACTGACGCTGCTCACCACTGCCCTGCCTCCAATGGAGCTACCTCGGTTTAGCCTGGACCATTAACTCCAATACAGGAATGTTGATTTACATCCATTTGGAATCTGGCCCGTTGACTCCAATGAAGCTATGGATAAGTTACACCAGAAGGGGATCTGGCCCTGCTGACTTTACTGGAGCAATGGTTGATTTACACCTGTTGTTCTGTCTCCACTTACTTTGATAGAGCAACACTAATTTACACCAGCTTGGGATCTGCTCCCTTGTAGAGATGAGGCCATGTACGGGATTGCCCATGGTGATACTATGATCTGCAGTCTCTCGGATGCAGAATGACGGGATTCCCAGTATATCACAGCTCCCAGTATGTATGACTCCACCTGGGAAGTGATTATAATGAACAGAGCCCACAGTAACCCAGCAAATTGCCTACTTTTATAATGGGAGACTTGAAACTGCAAAGAACACTTGGATTGACACTTACATGCCCCCAGGGGACTTGGAAGCCCATTGCTTTGTGTTTTGCACCAGTCTTTGAACATGTGTCCAGGATACTCCAGTTGACTCTGAATCTCAGGGTTCGGGCTTGCGAAGAGGTACTGAGATAATATAAAACAGCCTGACAATAAAGGAAATCTAGAGTACTCACCCAAATAGCTTCTTCAACTGGAGTCTCAAGATCCTGTAAGGAGATAGTTAGGAGTTATTTCACCCTGCTCTTTCTCCAGTACCATTTCAATGTAGCTGATTCCTCATAATGGCAATAGCTTTCCCAGGTCAGTTCTACACAAGGAGCGCTTGGCCAGTGTGGCTAGACTGGTAGACTAGTGCGCTTTTGCCAATATAGCATCTTCCCCCCAAAGCAAAATAAGGTCGTGTCTGCATCACACTGCATTGCCCCATGGAGCATGCTGTGCACGCCAACAGAAGGTCTTTTTCTGCCAATATCAGCACTCCACCTCCCCAGTCGGAGTTCGGTACGCTGACAGAATCACCTTCCCTTGGTCTAGTTACGTCGGGATTCTCCAGGAAAATAGCTGTGTTGCCCAAGAGGGGTGATTTTTGCACACAGCTCGTTGATATAGCTGCGCTGGCAGAACTTTATAGTGTCGACCAGGCCCAGCAATACCAGCAAAAGCAGAGTTGTGCTGATTACAACTGCAGCTACAGTAGGGAGAGGCTTTTGCCAGCACAGCCGTGTCAGTCAGGAATCAAACCTCCTCACACCCCATACTATAGAGCTGTGCCAGCAGAAGTCTGTGTTTCAGACATGGCCACAGGCAGCTCTGCGATGGGAAACAGCCCTCCTGCACTTCCTTCTCAGTACTCAGATTGACCCCCAGAATCTGGAGTTTGGGATCTAACTCCCTTTCTTGAGTCTGACTTTTCAAGATAAGAATTAGAGCTGGTTCAAATTTTTCAAAATGAGTTTTTGTAAAAATATTGTCATTTTGTTTTGCAAAATCAGAAATGAAAAGAATTTGTGGTTTTTTTATTTATTCCCCCCCGCCCCCTTCATCTTTTCTGGAGCTGTTTGAAAAATTATAAGTGTGTTTTGGGGACATTTCAAAGAAAAATACAATTTCAAATCTATTTGCAAAAATGGGTCTGAGGAATCAAAGAACAAACCTCAACACTTTTTTTCTTTTTCTTTTTCATTATTTTTATGGAAAAATTGGGGGAAAAGGAAGAAACAAATTTTTCTCTGCAATTTTGCATTTTGAAAAAAATCCTTTTGGGTTAAAAATCAAAAAGATTAGATTGACAAATTTCAACTAGTTCTACTTTTTTCTTCTTTCAAAAATAACTGATCATCCTATGTGTTGTTTTAAGAAAGTATTGAAAATGGAAGAGGGGAGCTCATTGCATAGCTGGGTCTGTTCAGCACTTTTGGGAATCCAGCCCAAGTCATGTCTGCTCGAGTCACTAAAGAATGAGCCCCCCGAATCACTGACCACTACTGCACTTGTTGGTCTACATGTGGAAGGACATGGCAGAGTAAGCTGTTGGCAGTGACTGAGAGCCTCTCTCTCTCTGTTCTGCACACAAACCACTTTTAACCACACATGTACACATCAAGTCTGAAATTTGGAACAAAAGCTGCTTTTGAGATATCTGAGCATAACAGCACATCTAAACAGTTTTCTTCATAAGTGATGAAAACCCTTTAGCCTCCTTCCCCCACTGCTGTTACTCAGGATCTGTCTACACTTAAAACGCTACAGAACACAGCCATGTCATGCCATGCCATGTCGGTGAGCCATGCCAACACAGCCATGTCGGTCACGGATCAAAGCTCTTCATACCCCAAACCAACATAGCCGTGACAGCAGAAATCTGAAGTGTAGACATGGCTTCAGCAAGTTCTGGGATGAGAAACCTCACCCCTACCCTTCTTTCTCAGTGCTGGCAGTAACCTCCAGAATCTAGAATTTGGGAGCGTCCTTACCTGAGTCTGACTCCTCAGGAGATGAATTAAAGCTGGTCAAAATTTCAGAAAAGAATTTTTTCCCCATCTTTTACATAAGAACATAAAAGGGCCATACTGGGTCAGACCAAAGGTCCGTCTAGCCCATTATCCTGTCTTCCAACAGTGACCAATGCCAGGTGCCCCAGAGGGAATGAACAGAACAGGTCATCAAAAAGTGATCCATCCCCTGTCGCCCATTCCCAGCTTCTGGCAAACAGAAGCTAGGGACACCTGGCTAGTAGCCATTGATGGACCTATCGTCCATGAATTTATCTAGTTCTTTTTGAACGCTGTTATAATCTTGGCCTTCACAACATCCTCTGGCAAGGAGTTCCACAAGTTGACTGTTCACTGTGTGGAAAAACTTTCCGTTTACATTCCCCTCCCTTCTTTTATTTCCCCCCTTATTTTCTGTTTTTGAGAGCCATTTGAAAATGTTGTATATTTTTGGAAAATTTCAGGAAAATTGGGGGTTTTAGTAATTTTTGCAAAAATTTTTGAAACTGCTTGCATATTTTTAAATGAAAAAATAATAGCCGAAAAATTTTCCCCGGTTGCTTTACCACTCAGGGTGGGGGGCTGGGAATCAATAGCCAAAACTCAAAACATATTTTGTTTTTTGGTTTTCACTTGTTTATTCTTTTCCATTAAAATGTTCACTTTGAAAAAACAAAATCATTTTTGGTCTCAAAATTGGCTGAGCATCCTCTGTTATTTTCAAACATTTTAGAGAATGGGGTGGGGGGTGAGGCGGGGGGTTCTTTGCACAGCCCAGGATGTTCAGCACTTTTGGGAATCAAGATCAAGTCATCTCTGCTTGAGCCTCTAAAGAATGAGACCCCACCCCCAGCCCAAATCGCTGACCACTGGGGCACAAGTTGGTCAAATGTGTCGTGGAAATGGCATAGTAAGCAAATGTCGGTCAGTGAGGACTGCTCTATTTCTCCAGCACGCAAACCACTTTGAACCATATGTACACATTGAATCTGAACTTTGGAACAAAATGCACTTTGGGGATATCGAAGCATAATAACAGATCTAAAGAATTTTCTTAATAAGTGAGGAAAACCCTTTAGTCTTCTCCCCCCATTACTGTACTCGGCCAATTCAAACTCAGCACAGTGCTAAGACACTGTCCAAGAACAACTCACCTTTGGGCAGAGAGGAAAGTGGAGCCATTTCAGATCCTATTTCACAGAGAAAACCAGCATTATAATAGAAAGTATTATACTGCTCGTAGTGAACGCATCCTTACCAGTGCAACGAGCTGCTCCGCCCTGCTTCTCTTTGGGGAAAGGATGGTGACGAGGAGAATGGCAACCACAATCTGGAGCTTCATCTTGGCTGCTGAAAGATTCTTCCAGGTCCTGATATCCCCAGAGTGCAGCTGGAGGGTTTAGCATCTATATTTATACCATGTGCGGTAGGTGACATACAAGCTTGATTGCCCAAACTCCACGCCCGCATTGTCAAGGAGACCAATCACCTTTATCAATAAGGAAAGGTCAGACACCTCATTTATCACCAAAACTCACCCTGTGGAATCTGATTTCTGCTTCCAAAGGCCAGGATCCAACTTCAGCTGGAAAAAGAAACTGTTCTTCTCCCTAAACTTATCAAAGTGACTTATCTTTTCCTTTCTGGCATGGAGAGGCAGAACCTGCTTTATCTTTCTCATCTGCCCCAGTCCCCATGCCCACCCTTTCTGCTAACTAATCAACTAGCCCATCCCTAGCCCTGCAGCCTCTCAGTTTCCCCTGCGCCCTACGGGCTGTTCCCTTGAAGGGGCCACGAGCCTGATCTTACCCTACTCTCTCAAGCGCAGTATCTTGAGCCACTGGTTCTGCCCAGTAGAACCAACAAGTCTCTCTTTACCCTCCCACGATTGCCCAGACTTTGCAGCCTGCAACTCCTGCCACTTTATTGTCTTGTTCAGGTCATGAACATTTCTTCTTTCCCTCTGCGAAAGGTCTGCCCCCCACAGTAGAGATGTGTCTACCGTAGGTGAAGATATGTGCGCCCATAGCTGAAGTACCTGCCAATCTTTCATATCCTTAACCTTCCAACCCCCCTGCAAGGACAGGTAGTGCTATTGTCCCTGTCTTACAGATGGGAAACTGAGGCACAGAACGACTCAATAACGTAATCAAGGTCACACAGGAGTCTGTGGCACCACAGGGGATTGAGCTGTCGTGTCCTGAGTCCTAAGCTAATGCTCTAACCACTGGGCGACCTCCTTCCATAACCTGAGTCCCAAAAGCCACCCCTGGAGGCAGGAATGTAGCAAGTAATAAAATCAGAGGTGCTCCCAAGTGTAAGGGGACTGTTGCCCCCTTACTAACATTCAGTGGGGGTGTTTTAGTTGCTAGCTGCCAGTACTAAAAAGGGGGAAGGGTCGATGGGGAATCGGACCCGGAGACTGACAGCCCCCAGGAAGAATGGGGAGAGGCCAGTGCTCCAGGTCAGCCTGAATGACAGGGCGAGCAGGCTAATCAGGGAGTCAGGAGGCCAGGGAGGTCCCATCCTCTGTGTGAGTTGGATTTGCCTGGGTCAGACAGAGTGGGGCCGAGCTAAGGAGAAAGCAGGGGCCCGAGCGAAGCTGGGGAGCAGAGCTGGGCCAGATCCAGAGGGACCAGAAAAGCAGCCCAGAGAGAGCAGAGCCTGTCCTGGGCGCAGGCTTCAGCCCCAAAGGCAGAGGTCCAGCCCAGAGAGAGCAGACTTGCCCTGGGAGCGGAGCTGCAGCAACCAGAGCCAGAGGGGCCAGAAAAGCAGCCCGGGAAGCAGGTCAGTGCTGGGGGCAGAGTCACAGAAGCAGCCTGCAGAGCAGACCTGTCCTGGGAGTGGAGCTGCAGCAACCAGAGCCAGAGGGGCCAGAGAAGCAGCCCAGGGAGCTGGAGGCAGCAGCAGCAGTGAGAGACCGAGCAGTGCAGCTGGGTCTGGAGCAGTCCGGAGCTGGGTGTGGTGAGCAGCGGGCAGAGCGAGGGGGACCCTGGGCAGTGGGCCCAGCACAGGGAGACGCCTCAGCCAAGAGGCTCTGCAGGCCAAGCTTGGATCGTAACCCCGCCAGGGCGGGGGCGACACTGGGCAGAAGGGTCCTACCACTTAGAGCCTGAGAGCGTGTGGCCACCACCAGAGCAAGTGTCCAACCCACAGCATCCCTGCAGCACAGCCAGGGCCTGAGAAGAAGGCCTGGGATTTACGAAGAACAGACTGTGAACTGCCCTGACGTTCCAGAGACACTGTTTGTGATGTTCCCTGCCACAGAGCGGGGTGATGTGTTTCCTTTCACCTTTCTCATTCTTCCTTCCTCTTTTTAAAATTAATTGTTGATTAAATAACTTGTATTTGCTTTAACTTGTATGTAATGGGCAGTAGGTCAGAGAAGTGCCCAGTGCAGAGAGAGTACCCCGGAGTGGGGACACCCTAGCCCCTGTCCTAGGTGACCACAGCAGGGTTGGGGGTCGAGCCCCCCAGGAATCCTGGGCCCAGCCTTGTTGGGGTTACAAGGACTCTGCCAGACAGGAGAGTGGAAGGGGAGTCCTCAAGGGCAGGGAGGCCACTGGGTAAAGCAAGTGGGAGTGAGGACTTGGATCCTTTCGCTAGCCCACTTCACCGGGGTCGTGCAGAAGCCAGGAAAGTTCCCCACAAGAGCAGGACTATTTCCCCACTTACACAAGCATGCTCAGACTTTATGTACAGCAGAGACATCAGTGGAGTATGCTTCCATTGGTTGTACTCAGCTACTGGTTTACTGGCTGACAATAGTGTAGCAAGAGAAGGCTGAGAGTTATCCAAGTCTTCCTGTCCCAAGTAATGCTCCCCTGAACTTCTCTCCCGCAGCCATGGCTCTCAGGTCGTCGTCCTCAGAGATGTCCGCCATTCTTGGCCCCCGCTAGCAAATGGCAAATGGTTTTCTGGAGGAAAGGAATGGCAAGACTGGATTAGACCCAAGAGCCATTTCCTCCAGTATCCCATCTCCGGCACTGGCCAGCACCCACCGCTTCCAAGGAAGGTGTAAGAACCCCAATGTGGGAGAATCTGCCCCCATGAAAGTCTCATCCTTATCCCTAAGCAGGAGGTTTCATCACCCTTCCAAAATTAGGATAATGCAACATAAACCTGATTTGAATGGAAGAAGAGCCTGCACACAGGGGTTTTCATGGTTGAACTAACTCAGATTAAAATCCCACAAAATTGGTCAAATAATGTATCTTTCTTGTGTAGACAAGGCCTGAGAATCTGGGCCTCTGTTTTCTCTCTCTCCGCCCACAACCGGGACCCAATCCAAGCCCAACAAAGAGCTACTACTGAGGCCCCTCTTTGCCTCGCTGGGCACCCCACCTTTCACCTGTCGCCGGCAGCATTGCTATGTTAGCACAGCTCTTTCATGCAAGAGCTCTTCTGAAAACACAGCCACACCTGACAGCCTGTTCCCCCTGTCTTCCCTTGCTCACCTCTGGCAGGCACCAATCTTTTGCTGATAAGAGCCATGGGTTCTGCTTCCTCCTCTTAATGACTGACTGTTCCCATTCTTAAAACCCCATGAACTGTCCTTTCAATAAACAATAGGAGCCTTTTTAGAGTCTGACCGGACATCACCTCAGAACAAGAGCTTTAGCTGTTTACCATTCAGAGACGGTGATATAAAAAGGCACTTATTTTGGTGGGAGCCAAATTTAAATGAAGACACTTACACAGATAGGTTGACACGAGGCAGCTTATGTTTACCTAACTGTGTAGTGTAGACCAGGCCTTAGCATGGGTCACTCACCCTAAAAGGAGTTGCAGGAGGTTGTTCTCAGGATCACTCCTGCTAATTCCCCACTGTTCAGAGACTTTTTTCCAGATTCTTTCAGGCTGTGTAGCTCCTGGTACTCTAGGGTTTGAGGTACACGACTGAACCCCAAGTACCTGCCTTTTCAGTCCTTACCTGGTTATTCCCTGTGGATCTGTGTGGCACAGAGCTGGGTGGTATTACCAAGTAGCCCGGGGAAACCCTATAGGAATTCCCATAGCAGATGAGATGACTATAATTATTTATCATATGTCTTATGGTAGCGACTAGGGGGCAGATAATAGGACACTGTTGTGTCAGGCACTGAACAGTCACAGAGCCCAGTGTTAACCTGCAAGTTAACCCTGCAGTGAAGATGCACCTTAAGGTCCTTTTGAGCCGAATGGCAACAAAAAGGTGCCTTAAACTCACACCCATTTTAAGGCCTTTAGACAGGAAGCATGATCCAGTGGCTAGGGCCCTAATCCAGGACTTGAATTCCTTGCTCTGCTACGGAGCTCTTGTGTGACCTTGGGCGAATCACAGAGGCTCTCTTTGCCAGCTGCAGAATGAGGGTAGCAGCATTTGCTACCTCCTGGGGAAGTCTTCAGGAGAAATTCATCAATGATTGTGACCTTCCCAGCTATTAGGCTCTCAGGGGCCACGTAAGTCCTGAAGAGAGACAGAGCAGTGTCAAGTGAGTCGGTTGAAGCAGTGCTACAGACTGGTTGGTGGATACTTGTTTCGATTTAGCAGTGGTGTGTTTCAGTTCAGCTGGTCAATTTAGGACAGAGGTCCCCAATCTGTGGGACATGCCCCACTAGTGGGGCGCAGAGGAACATTAAGGGGGCACTCCTGGGGCACAGGCCAGCCCCCATGTGGGGTGGGGATAGGGCGCCTAGTCCCGCCCTGACTGCCAGCCACACACCCAGGGATCCGCTACTAGCCGCCGGGCCCACACGCGGGGTCCCAGCTGGTGGCCCCACATCCGGGCATCTGCTCTCAGCCCCGCGTCTGGGGATCCACCCCCACCCAGCTGTGACCCCAGCCTCGGCCCCTTACCCCTGTCCACGTCCCCCCTCCCCGAGCTGCGACCCCGCTCCCAGCAGGCGGGGGGGCATAGACAGGAATAAGGGGGGTGCATTTAAAAAGTTTGAGGACCACTGATTTAGGATTACGCAACATAAGCCTGATTTGAATGGAAGAAGAGCCGGCACACAGGGGTTTTCATGGTTGAACTAACTCAGATTAAAATCCCACCATTGGTCAAATAATGTATCTTTCTTGTATAAACAAGGCCTGAGAATCTGGGCCTCTGTTTTCTCTCTCTCCTTCCACAACTGGGACCCAATCCTAGAACAACAAAGAGCTTCTATTGAGGCCCCTCTTTGCCTCACTGGACACCCCACCTTTCACCTGTCGCCGGCGGCATTGCTATGTTAGCACAGCTCTTTCATGCAAGAGCTCTTCTGAAAACACAGCCACACCTGACATCCTGTTCTCCCTGTCTGCCCTTGCTCATCTCTGGCAGGCACCAATCTCATGCTGATAAGAGCCATGGGTTCTGCTTCCTCCTCTTAATGACTGACTGTTCCCATTCTTAAAACCCAATGAACTGTCCAGTGGACAAACAATAGGAGCCTGTTTAGAGTCTGACCGGGCATCACCTCCGAACAAGAGCTTTAGCCGTTTGCTGTTCAGAGACGGTGATATAACAAGGACAGGCCATGTCAGCAGCCAGAAAGGACATTTCTTCGCATGGGTCACTCACTCTAAAATACCTTGCTGTAGGAGGTTCTCAGGATCACTCCTGCTGATTCCCCACTGCTCATGGAGACTTCTCTCCAGATTCTAGCAGGCTGTGCAGCTCCTGGTACTCTAGCGCTTAAGGTACACGACTGAACCCCAAGTCCCGGCCTTTTCAGTACTTACCTGGTTATTCCCTGTGGATCTGTGTGGCATAGAGCTGGGTGGTGTCACCAAGTAGGCCAGGGAAAGCATGTAGGAATTCCCATACCGGATCAGATTATGATTATTATTTATCATCTCTATTATGGTCGTGACTAGGAGGCAGATGAGATCAGGACCCTATTGTGCCAGGTGGTAGACACACAAATGGTGAGAGACAGTCCCAGCCCCAGCTGAGATCACGGCCCTGTGGTGCCGCGTGCTGGTGGGGATGTTAGTGGAAGTGCAACCACAAGTGGTTTGTAGCGTGAGGACATGGTCTGCTCACATCAACACAGGCACAGGCAGATGTTCCTTGGGAGGCTGGAAGGGTGATGTGGGGTCCCTGGTACGGGAGGGGATAGATGTCGAGGGGCCTAATGAGGGAGCTGAGAGGACTCTATTAGCTCCACTCCAAATGCCGCCTGGAGTCACAAGGCCATTTTTAAAGGTCTCATGAAACAACTGAGCCTGGAATGATTTGGGCTAAATTGTTCTTTAGTCCTCAAAGAGCAGAGTCACTTTGTGAGGTTGCTTAGAACCAGCCATAACTGACTAAAGCAGTTTTGTGTGTGGATGGAAAGTGTTTTTCAAACGCTACTGAAGAGGGTTAAATGTGACAGTGTAGAGCAGGAGTCGATCTGGAGAGACACCAAAAGTAGCTCAGGAGGCAGCTCACCTGAGAGAACCTCATTGTTTCATTCGTATTTAACATCTGTATAGTCATCGGTTGATGCCTTGTGTGTGCTAGGGCCCTGTTTTGCCGGGCACTGTAGAAATACAGTGAGAGACAGTCCCTGCCCTTAGAGAGACTTGGGCCTTGTTGTGCAGGGTGTTGCCCAGATACACAGGGAGACACAGTTCCTGCCCCAGCTGAGATCAGGGCCCTGTAGTGCCTGGCACTGCCCAGATACAGCGAGAGACAGTCCCTGCCCTTGCTGAGATTTGGGCCTTGTTGTGCCGGGCGTTGCCCAGACACACCGTGAGAGACTCTCCCTGCCCCTGCTGAGATCAGGGCCCCATTTGCTGTGCATTGCGCAGACACACAGCGAGAGACAGTCCCTGCCCTTACTGAGATTTGGGCCTTGTTGTGCCGGGCATTGTACAAACATAAATGAACAGAGAGTCACAAAGAGTTTACAGATAAATAAACAAGTCACACAAAAGTTGTATTTCCAGTTCTGGGAGGGAAGTTGTGTCTCCTCATTAGAGTCAGGGAGGCGGGGGTCTGAGAGTCAGGACTCCTGGGTCCTATCCGCAGCTCTGGGAGGGGATTTAAGTCTGCAGGGTTAGAGCAGAGGAAGTGGATAGAAAGGATTTGGTTCTCATCGCTGCCATTGCCTTACAAGTCAACTTCCCACCGCACACAGGCAGGAAGATTTAGCTAATGGCTGCCTATAACGTGCTCCAAGTTCCACCAAAGAAAGGGGAACAGAAGAGCAAAGTATCCTCATAATTAAACTGCATTATTTATGGCCCACTGTATAAGAAAGCAAAACCACTAGCCCTACAAACCAGTGCAGGATAAAGCAGCCTTGCTCTGAGCGCGGGCATAGGGGACCACAGACCCAGTGTCATTGCAGCTGCCTGCTGGAGGGAATAAAGATCACAGACAGTCTGGACTCCCATGGTCCTTGTGGCTGCTGCTCAGTCGTCTCATCGGGTGCCCCTGACTCCCACCAGCCCCCCACAACCACTAGACCCCATTCCCCAGAGTTGCGGGGTAGAACCGAGGAGTCCTGACTCCCATACCCCCTGCTGTCACCCACTAGATCCCATTCCCATTCCGGAGGTGGATAGAACCCAGGAGTCCAGATTCCCAGGCCCTATGCTCTAATCCTGAGACCCCACTGCCCTCCAAGAGCCACGAGATCTGCTTTGCAGCATATTGTGCATATACCTGCAGCTCCATCTTTGAGAAAGCCCTCCCGTATGTACTGTAGGTTTGTGTGGGGAAATAGATTGTGTATGTCCACAGCACCCCTCTTGCATATTGACCTTTCTCCTGGCTCATCTGGTACAGCTATTGTCTTTGAACTCCACTGTGGTCTGGGCTTTGAGCCTCACTCACACTAACATCGGTGAGGGAAGCTGCAGGATTAGACTCTGTTACGCTTGAATTTGCTCCCTTCAGCCCTCTGAACCACCAGGGATGCTGCTAAGAGAGAACATCCCCAACGCAGAGCCACTGTAAATTATTTCAAATGAGAGCATCACTTGAAGAAAATTTCTTTCTTGGCGAAAGAAAATCACCACATCTGTTCTGTTGAGCAATTTGATGTTGACACTGAGCCTAGAAAATCAGCAGGGAAGCAAACACCAGAGAATGCTACAGACCAGCATTTAAGCAAGCTTTGCTCCCAATGGTCTGATCCAATGCCCACTGATATCGGGGGGAAGACTCCCATCAGCTCAGGCCCGTGCTCAAGTGCCCCAAGCGCTGCAGGCCCAGCCATTCCTTATGAATTTAGATCCCTTTCTGTGTCGTGATCCCCCTCCCCCAGTATGTGCCATCAGCAGGGATTGAACTTAGAACCTTCAGCACCACACTTTAAGCACAGATGCTAAAGGCACCCTATGTTAATTCGCAGTAGTAGGCTGTCATCTTCTTGTACAGTTCAGTTACTATAGGGGGACACAACACACTTCGGAAGCTTGTTATCTTGAGCTAGCATATAGTTTGTGAATGGATCCCATCTCCCCTTGAACATTTCTCCCCTATTCAGCTGGCTCTCCTTCCAAGTGAACAGCATTTTGGTAGTTACATGCATTTTCCCTGCAACCCATGAACTCCTGGCCCATGGAAAGGAAGACGATGGGAGGGAGGCAACTGTTAAAATAGAGCAGGCCATCAGCAAAGAGGATGCCCATGTCCAGGGATTTTTTCATCACTGAATGTAGTGCATCAGCTGAGACCTGCAGGAAGTAGAAGACGTGATATGGCAGCCAGCAGAGGTAAAAGATCAGGATTAAGACAAGGTGGATGTTGAGGGGTTTCCTGGACTGAGTGAGATGGCTTCTCCTCAGCTTGGCAGCTAGAAGAATGTAGCAGGTAATGATCAAGGCTAATGGGACCAGGAACCCAACCAGGAAGTGGATAGTCACACTGGCCATCATCCTTCTTTTTCTCAGACAGAGGTTCTCTTGGACACTGTTCAGATTGCCAGAGGTGACGTTCCACTCTGAAGATGAGCTCATGAAATCCCAGAGATCAGGGTACTGCAAGCTCAATGCAAGGGATAGGATCCATATGGCCAGAATAACCAAAGAAGCCAGACGGGGTGAACTGTGGTTCTGGGACCACACAGGGCAGGCCATGGAGATAGAGTGGTTGGCATTGATGACAGTGAGGAGGAAAACCCTAGTGAACATGTTGAGTGAGGTGACAGTAATGGTCAATTTATACATCATGCTGCCCAAGGGCCAACGAAAGCCCAAGGCTATGCAGATAACTCTGAAGGGTAGGAAGCAGGTGAAGATGAAGTCAGCAATGGCCTTGTTAAGGAACCACATTGGAGTGACTGTCTTCTCCACCTGGAAGCCAGTGATGACGATGATCCAGCCATTTCCCACCATGCCCAAGAGGAAGGCCAGGCTATAGGCCACCATGAAGATTATGTTAGTCATGTCCATGAGAACTGGATTATGAACAAGCGCTGCTTCATAGGTTGCCATCCAGGTGTAGGTTCAGGCAGTGCAGATCTTGTACTGACCAAACAAAGAACAAATATCATGTCTCTGAAAGCTTATCTTGATGAGGATAAAAGATCAGGCGTGCTGGAACAATTTGTATAGTGGGGCTGCTGACAGCCATTGAACCAAACTGTAACCCTGTGTATGATGGAAAGCACTTCAAGCCAGAGGGTGCAGCAGCCCCTCCAGCACTCCTAGTTCCAGCACCTGTGTAAAAGGTTGGGGTTTTAGATAGCAAGTTGTAAATAACACACACAAACTCTAGCTTAGCACTGTTACTAACTCTAGAAAGTGCTAAGGTGGCCAAATAAAGTGCAAATTGCCGGTCTACTCTGGAGCTTGTGAACACATTTGTTAGAATGCGCTAGCTAATCGGACTTCTTGGAAATTTTTCATCAAAATGATTTTTCAGTGACAAATGGTGTTTCAGTTGAAATCAAAATATCTAGAAAAACATCCTGATTTTAATAAAATTTTCTTTTTGGAAACCAAAAGAAAGCGAAGCATTTCAACATTTTCAGAATGGAATATTTTGATTTTTTATTTAAAAATGAAATTAACTATTTTTCATATAAAAATGTTAATGTTTTAAAAGGTCAAAGGTGAAACAAAACATTTCAAATGACCTAAAGCACACAAAAAAAAATTCAGAGTTTTCTTTCATGGGTAATATTGAATGTTTTTATTGTGTTTCGGTTCAGACTAGAATTCTTTTTCATAATCACAGTATTTCCTGAGAAATGAAATATTTGATTCCTGCCCAGCTCAACTAGCTAATATGTTCTAAAATAATTCCACAATATATCTTAATCCATACCGTCCTAATGAAGGCAAGTGAGTGACTACAGGATTTCTAAACGTCTCACAAGCTATTGAGGAAATATGTAAACTCCCCTCTGCATCCCAGGACCAAGGCAGAGCTCCGAGAGCTTCAAATTTTCATAGCAATTGGCCCTAAAATTTTAAAGCCAAGTTTGCTAAAATAAACCCCAATTCTGTGGATTTGATCAGGGCTTCTCAATCTTTTTCATGGAATGGGCCACGGTTTAAGAGAGACTGTCTCCTAGACACCTCTCTGACCATTGGCCATTTCCAGGTGAAAACTCCTCCCCTCCCATCTCCACTTTCATTCCTATTCACTTGACTCCTGACTTCTCATTCCCCGTCACCCAGCCACCACCGTCCCCACCCTCCAAGCCTCTGTCTACCCTCCTGTTTCTCCTTGCCCGGCCCCACCAGCTCCCACCTCCCTTCACATTCCCCCTCACCGGACCTTGTCTCCCCTCCTGTTCCCTCTTGCCTGACCCCACCGGCCCTCTGGTTGCCCCTTGACTGCCTCCTGTCTCCCCACCTGGTCTCTAATACCCAACCCTGTCTCCCTTCCCATCCCTGTCTGCCCTCCTGTTCCCCAGTGCCTTGCCCTCCCCACTCTCCCATTCATGGCTTCATAATGTCACTGTGGCAACTACAGAAACTGCTTACTGAAAAAATCATAGAATCATAGAGTACCAGGTTTGGAAGGGACCTCAGGAGGTCATCTAGTCCAACCCCCTGCTCAAAGCAGGACCAATCCCCAATTACCCCAAAATACTTTTCAGAAAACATTCCATGTGTTTCTGGCTCCTATTACCATGATTTAGCTGCTAGAAATAGGACGGGTCAGCAACATGTAACCAGCCAGCTCCCTATAGACCACCATCAAGGGCTCCATAGAGCCCCAGTGAACGGGACCTATTCCCAGCACTGATCCAGCCTCCGGAGTACTGAGGCAGGGTTGAGGGGTATGGTACTTTCTTACCGGCGTGTTGGTGAGATGTGGCTTCTAAGAGTTAATCTCTGTCCAGGGTCAGGTCCCTGACAGTCCCTGAAGTCTACACAGACGGACTCTCCACGGGGCAGGAGCTTTTCTTTTGTGGGTTTCTTAAAGGGAAGGAAGGGGCGTTCACGACTGAAAGGTGCAGAAGGATTTGGTTTTGATGGTCTCTACTGAGCGTTACAGACAGGCAGATGTCCTGCAATTGTGGACTTCTAAAGATTCCTTAAAACTCACATTTCCTCTGTGGTGTGGAATGCTGAGCCCTAGTGCCCTGCTCTAACCACTAAACACCGTATCCCTCCCAGGGTCAGGGAGAGAACCCAGGAGTCCTGTTTCCCAGGCCCCCCTGCTCTAATCCACTAGACCTCACTTCCCTCCCAGCAGGGGAATGTGCAGAAATGTAACTTTGATCGCTTTTTTGAGGGGGCACGTTCTGTGCCCCCCCACACACCTGCCAAGGCCCCGGGAGGAGCTCACTCTTCCCTCCTCCCCACTGCAGCCCCAGGGCTGGACAAGTTCTGTGCCCCTGACGATTATTGGGGAGGGGAAGTGCCCCTGCTTGCCCCTCCATGTGCGCCTCCTGCCTCCCACAGTTGGAAGTAGAACCCAGGAGTTACTGCTTTAACCTACTAGATTCTACACCCTGCGCAGCACTGAGAATAGGACCCAGGCGTCCTGACTCACAGCCCTGCATTTCTCACCAGACTGAAGACTGTATATCTTTTTAAAAGATAATTTCTGATTGGTCTATAACTTATGGGCTTGATGCAGAAATGATGGGTGAGACTGGCCTGTTCTGCCCGAGGCCAGACTAGATGATCCTAATGGTCCTTTCTGTCCTTCAAAGCTATGAATCTATTAACCACTAGGCCCCACCTTCCCACCACCACTGGGAATAGAACGCAGGTGTCTTGCTTTACAGTCTCACTGCTGTAAGTCACTAGATTACATTCATTAGTCCAAGAAACTCTTGCGGCTTGATACAGAAGATACAGAATTGGATTTGGATAGACAAGACTAGTTCTAATTAGACTGGTTTGAGAGTAGCAGCCGTGTTAGTCTGTATCCGCAAAAAGAAAAGGAGTACTTGTGGCACCTTAGAAGCTGTTGCCGGCACCCAGTGCCAGAGGCGAGCAACAGCAGGGGTTCTTTGCCCGGTGTGCATCACCCAAGAATCACAACGGGGTGGAGAAGCAGAAAAGTTTATTTGCAGCTGCAAAGAAGGTACAGGGAGAATAGAATCTCAAATCCTGCACACAGAGTAGGAAGTTAAACAGGCTTTTATACATCCTTTCTTCAGCAAACTTATCCAATAGCAAGCTGCCCTAAGTATCCATATAGCCAGCCAATCCAGTTACCAGCTAGTTCCCCTGTTCCCTGTACCATCTGTTAAACCATACATAAAACTGCTTTATTCACCATTGTTCTTCCATATCTGCCCTGTTTGGCCTTGTTTAGTTTCAGGCAGTCTGACTCTGCAACATATTGTTGCAGATCCTCAGCATAACTGCTGCGAGTGCCTCCAGGCAGGGGGGTGGGGGGTCAAGGACACTTGGGCCTAGAGAGAGGGGGCTTCATCGACACTCGTGGTCTTCCATCCCCTCGAGTTACCTAATGGCCATGCCCAGTGTCCCCAACAGGACTAACAAATTTATTTGAGCATAAGCTTTCGTGAGCTATAGCTCACTTCATCAGATGCATTCAGTGGAAAATACAGTGGGGAGATTTATATACACAGAGAACATGAAACAATGGGTGTTACCATACACACTGTAACGAGAGTGATCAAGTAAGCTGAGCTATTATGAGCTACTTTTACGTAGAAACTGTCCAGTTTGGCCAATGTACAAGGCAGAGGGGCATTGCTGACACATGATGGCATAGATCACATTGGTAGACGCGCAGGTGAACGAGCCTCTGATAGTGTGGCTGATGTGATTAGGCCCAATGATGGTGTCCCCTGAATAGATATGTGGACACAGTTGGCAACGGGCTTTGTTGCAAGGATAGGTTCCTGGGTTAGTGGTTCTGTTGTGTGGTGTGTGGTTGCTGGTGAGTATGTGCTTCAGATTGGGGGGCTGTCTGTAAGCAAGGACTGGCCTGTCTCCCAAGATCTGTGAGAGAGATGGGTCGTCCTTCAGGATAGGTTGTAGATCCTTGATGATGCGTTGGAGAGGTTTTAGTTGGGGGCTGAAGGTGATGGCTAGTGGTGTTCTGTTATTTTCTTTGTTGGGCCTGTCCTGTAGTAGGTAACTTCTGGGTACTCTTCTGGCTCTGTCAATCTGTTTCTTCACTTCAGCAGGTGGGTATTGTAGTTGTAAGAACGCTTGATAGAGATCTTGTAGGTGTTTGTCTCTGTCTGAGGGGTTGGAACAAATGCGGTTGTATCATAGAGCTTGGCAATGGATCGTGTGGTGTGGTCTGGATGAAAGTTGGAGGCATGTAGGTAAGTATAGCGGTCAGTAGGTTTCTGGTATAGGATGGTGTTTATGTGACCATCGTTTATTAGCACCATAGTGTCCAGGAAGTGGATCTCTCGTGTGGACTGGTCCAGGCTGAGGTTGATGGTGGGATGGAAATTGTTGAAGTCATGGTAGAATTCCTCAAGGGCTTCTTTTCCATGGGTCCAGATGATGAAGATGCCATCAATGTAGCACAAGTAGAGTAGGAGCATTAGGGGACGAGAGCTGAGGCAGGGTTGTTCTAAGTCAGCCATAAAAATGTTGGCGTACTGTGGGGCCATGCGGGTACCCACAGCAGTGCCGCTGATTTGAACCCTAATTAGACTGTTGCACAAATCATTACAAATCACACGCAGGATCCATAGGGTCAGCAGAGAAACATTCCCTATGAAGATCTCTTGCTTAAAGGGAGATCTATTGAGAAAGAGTGCTGTGATGAAAAGGGGCCACTGCTGGGTAAAGCTGGCCTTCAGTGGATGAAGGAAAGGGAAAGAACATCCTGTACCAGTGAGAGGAATTCTGAGATAGACTGGAAAGGGAAACCTCTGCAGCAGCAGCTGGCTCAGTAGCAGATATATAGGCCAAGGCCTGTTCCACCCAATTCAGGACATTTTAACCCCTGAGAAGCCTAAGGGAACTGGTAAGCCAGTAGTATGAAGATAGACAAAAGGATGGATGTGTGTCAACTGTGGACAGCAAGACCATTTAGTACAAGACTGTGAGAACTCACCTCACCCCAATTTAGCGCAACAACGGCAAAGCTGCCTGCTGGAGGATTTGCGTGACGGGGACAGCCAGCAAAGCAGTCATGTAGATGCACAGAGTACAATCTGGATCTCATGAGGACAATCCTGGAGAAGACTCAGCATACTAAAAGAGTTTCAGACAGCAAGACCATAGCCTGGAAGGACAAATGTGCAAGATTCTGTTCCTGTTGATTGGAAAGTTTTGCAGTGACAAGATAGGCATATGGGACACTTGATTCACTTTCTGGAGTCTGGCCCTAGGCCCAGTCAGGGTGAGGAGGAGAAGGAGAAATATAAGACCTGTCTATACTTACGAGACTGGCCAAAGCTTTTTGTGTCCAATGGGGTTTTGTACAGAAAGATTCAGAAAAGAGTAGATTTGGGATAGCTAGTGATTCCCTACACTCATTGAGACAGCATTAGAAGGAATCCCTGGGAAGATATGCACCACATGGGAATAGAAAGAACACTAGAGTTGCTAGAGGTCAGTTTTATTTGCCTTAAATGACCCGAGCCGTAGAAAGGAAATGTCTGCAATCAGAACTCAATCCTCAGTCAGCGGAATTTGACCCAAACAAGAGGAGTCAACTTCATGAAGATCAACTGGAAGGGACACAAACCAGGGAAATTTCCCACCACAACATCTGAAGAGAGTACTGCAGAGGTATCTATTGGATCTCACAGAACATGGCAAGTTAGAAGCCAATTAGTCCAATTTGGGGACCATCTCCCTCACTCTGTTATTAATCCAAGGGCTGGAATATAAGGAGCCTTAGACTTTGGTTTGCTGACAAGGCAAGTGTTTGGGAAAGAATCAAGTTGCTGCTGTTCTTTTCAAGTGGTGAAGGTGACACATGCTACATGTTATGAAGACTGAGACCTCATCTCAGAAAGAAGATCAGAGAGCACTATGTTTGCCATGTGTGTGCTAACGTGTAAAGGCTATGTTGAAAGCTTGTATTTAAATATATGCAACAGCACCAAAGTGGGAAGGCTGTATAAGGGCTAGATTTAATACCAAATAGCTTGTGTTTAAAAATTATTCAGAAGAATTCCAGATACTATTTGCAGGGTGTTTCCATGTGTTCAGTGTTAGTTTATAAGACATTGCACTGGACTCACTCTCTCTCTCTCTCTAGCTGCCTGGGAAGTGTTAACACCTATGTTCAGGGTTTTACATACAACAGCCCTGAGGTTTAACTCTGTGCAGAAGCTTGTGCTTCAACAAAGGGCTCAGCTGAGGAAGTGCAAGAACGAGGGGTGTGTAACCAAGTTACACATCCTAGTGGAGCAGCAACCCTTATCCTGTTATGTGTTGTCTTCAGATACCACCTCCCCTCTCCTTCCTCCTGTGTGATGTCACCCCAGAGCCCCTGTTGTTTCCCAGGCGATTGTAGTAAACAAGTCCCTGGAGGTTCTGCTATGCCATGTGAGTAATGGCTTCCTCAGCCCTGGGCCAATTCAGTTACTCACCTCAGAGCCAAGGTACTGAATGGAAAATACAGGGGATGGTGTGTAGGAGGGACCCAGTTGTTTCTGGAGCTGACTAAGAAGAGGGCATGGTAGAATAACATGCAGGCCAGAGGGCTCTCCCACTCTCAATGGAGGTGGATCATGCCCATGTTCAAGTCAGCCAAGACCTTCTCTGCCTCCCAACTCACCACTCCATCCTACATTCCTTCTGCTGTCTCTCTACCTCTCACCCACATCAGTGCCCCTCCACTCCCTTTGCTGTTCCCATGATGGTCTCCCCTCCACACAAGACTGCCTGTTCCCCGTTCCCCTTCCTCGGACTCTAACCCTGTTGTTTTGGGCAGGCAATGGAGGGAACCCAGCTGCTCCGGCCTCAGCCATCACCTCCAAGCCCAAAGGAGGAAGAGTAGGGAGCAGCCAGCAAGAATTGCTGCTCCCCCCACCACCCATCTTCAACCAGACAGCTCTGCCAAGCAACAACCCAGGGCTCATCTACAGCCTGATGGATGCCACTGTGTCCTCGCCCTCAGTGCTGGTCCAGACCCTGCCGGGGTCCTTCCCAGATATCTATGATGGAGACACCAAGAAGTGGGAGGAACATTTCCACAGCATCCAGAGGGCCTACAAGGAATTTGGCAAGGATGATGACTTGGCCATCCGGGTGCTGACCGAGGACTTCACCCTGCCGTTCCCATTTATCTGGCCGGCTGAAGGTGAGGCATCCCTGCAGCCATCCTATGACCCCACCGACTGCTCCAGCTTCGACTTCTTCCTGCACCCGGGCAAACCCGTGCCTCGGATCCTGCAGCCGCTGCATGCCACCACCCAGGCCTTCTTCAAGAAGAGACGCCTGGAGCAGCTGGCCCTCAGCTATACCAGCCAGGCTTCCCAGGGGCCACCGGCACAAGGAGCCACTCCCCCAATGCGGACAGACGTTGTGATGATCACCAGCCTGCCGCATGTGAGCACCTCCACCATTCCTGGAGAACCCACCTTCCTCCTAAAGGATGTCAAAGGCCTGAGGAACATCCAGCCTGTCCCTGTGGCAGTCTCCAATCCTGCCCCACCACAGCTAGGAAATCCTGGGTTCCTTACCCCCACCATTTCCCATTTGAACCTTCAGTAATGCTCCAGATGTGTATGAACCCAAATGCTGCCCATCTGAATACTCCAGATGTTTATGAAACCTCGACACACCCCATGTGAACACTCAACAATGCTCCAGATGTTTATGAACTCCAGCACTCCCCGTCTTAATGTTCCAGATGTTTATCGATCCCAGTACTGCCAATCCTAATATTCCAGATATTTTTGACCCCTCCACACATCCCATGTGAACACTCAATAATGTTCCAGCAATTTATGAACTCCAGCGCTGCCCGTCTTAATGTTCCAGATTTTTATGAACTCCAGCACTGACCATAACACACACTGATGTTCCAGATGTTTTTGAAGCCCAGTGCTGCTCACCTGACCACTCGGGTAAATCTACATTGCAAAAAACCAACCCCATGGCAGCGAATCCCAGAGCCAAGGTCAACTGGTTTGGGCTCATGGGGCTCATGCTGCTGGGCTAAAAATAGCAGTGTAGATGTTCACACCCAGGATGGAGCCCAGGCCCTGAGACCCTCTCCCCTTGCTGAGTTTCCAGCCTGGCATGGAACGTCTACACTGCTATTTTTAGCCTTGTAGTGTGAGCTCCGCAAGCCCGAGTCAGTTGACACAAGCTCCGAGAGTCGCTGCTCCAAGGTAGACATATCCTCAGTGATGATCCGGATGTTTGTTGTCTAGCTAGGATCTGTATGTTACAGCCTGGGTTGAAAGTTTAATAAAAATCGGCCTATCTGCTGAATAGGGACCCTACCAGCCTACCCTGTCTATGGAGAGAGCATCCCGGGGTGAAGATTAGTAAAATCGAATCAACTTGGACTCATCTTTGATCTTAGAATGGGCTCATCGGACAGAAACATAGATCCTCTTCCACACCACAGCCAGGTCTCTCGCCCTGGGAAGTCAGAGACGAGTTGTGGGAGGCTCAGTCCCGTTACCAGCAGGACAGGTGTCAACACAACTCAGCTGTCCTTTTCACTATCACCTTCAGCACCATGGTCAGGGATGAAAATAGGCCCAGGACACTGAAGCTGCAGCATCCAGATGAAGGCTGGTCAAAAACTTGCCATCAAAAACGGTATGTCCCAAAACTGAAATATTTCCATTCTCAAATGCCACCAGGGTGCCTCATGGGAGCTGTAGTTTGGGTGACTCGTGCTTTTGGGCTAGGCCCTGGTCAGGCTCCCATGATACACCATGGTCATACAACTGCCATGATGCATGGCCTCCCCTTGCTAAGCGAGGAGCTGGCAGTCCCTCGTGGGCGATGTCCAGATGGGGAGCCTGGTCCCCACAGCAGAGTATGAGGCACCATTTCAGAATGGAAATCCTGCAATTTTTTTTTCCCAAAAAACTCCAAATTTAATCCCATTTTCCAGCTCTAATCCAGACCTCTTCCTACTCTCCAACTGGCAGGTCCAGCCCCTCTCTGTCCCCTGCAAATCCATATCATGGGTGTGCGTATGGGGAGCTGAGCTCTCAGTCATAGGGTGGGTGAGAATGAATGCACCAAACAATTCCTAAATTCTGCCCCCCCAGCACTGGCGAACCCCACTGTGACACTTCCCGGAGATACCCAGGGCTGGGAGACACCCTGCTACCCTCTGCTTTTCCCGTGCGGGAGCCACCTGTGCTAGCCATGGGTCAGCTCCCCACCTCCACCAGCCACAGGTGACACAAGCTGTCAATCCTCAGTCTGTGCAGACCCCACTGTCCCTCTGCAGGTTAGCGAAAGGTGCACTCCAGCTCCCAAGCCTGCCAAGCATCTTCAGCATGGACCCCCTGGTGCACTGGACACTCACTGTGTTTTCTCCCAAGGAACAGCACCCCACAGCTTGCCAGTTATACCTCAGATCACCGCTCTCCTTAAACACAGCCCTTAGAGCTGCTTAGGGAGAAAGCAAGCAAACATTTATTTAACAAAGAGTAGATTTCAAATAATAGCAAGTAGGAGTAACTGGAAACAAAAAGTTACATGTAAAATAAAATCACAGCACATATCCTAGGGCCTAGGCAATTAACCAAATACTAAGGGTTGCTCCCCCAAGATCCTCACAGCGATTTACGGCCTGCTTGGCTGTGACCTTCTGTTCATAGGCAAACACACAGCTTGCTTCCTAGGAGAAGGATCTGGCCTGTCTCTTTGCAACCCCAGATCTCTCAAAACAGTCCTTTGATCTTTGTTCATATACTGTGCGCTCCTTCTTGTAGATTTCACGGTCTCTTGTTGATGTCACAATCTTGATTAGCTGGTGGCTGTATATGAAAATAAACTTACATTCTGAGATGCACAGTGCACAATGATCAGACAGAGAAATAAGCACCTGCTGCCCCCTGCCTGAACAAAGCCTGTCTGAGGCATGTCACCACCTGGTGACCTGCCTTTGACTTCAAAAGCTTGAAGACATAATTTCCAGTATAAATACATCACTCCTTAAATATGATCCTACATACATTTCACAAAGATGATGATCACTACTGGCTCTCAGCAGACACCTTATGACATCCTTCGGTGAATTCTTCTGCATATACTTAACCCAGGGGATTCGTATAAAAGTCTCCCCCATCACCTCCGTGCCTTCTGCCAGTTGGCACAAGGAGGTTTCTGTGTCACATGTCACACAAGACTTTGGGAAGTCCTGGGCCAAATCTCATTCAGTGGGACCTGCGTTCTGTGACCCTAGTGCCCCCGTGACCCCCCACCAACATGCCTCTGCTTCTCCCTCAGCAGCCGCCTCTCCCTGAGCTATCCCAATGAATCCCTTCCCTTTCCTTTCTACAACCCTTCGTCACCAGGGTCGGGATTACAATGGCGCCAGTGGCTCCATGGAGCCAGGCCCATGCTGAGAAGGGGCCCCGGCCTGCTCTGCTTGCACTGTGAACCAAGACCCTGCCAGCCCGCTGGCTCCCCCCTGCCCAGCCAAGGGCTCCTCTCCACCCCCTGGCCCCACCCTCCTGCTCCTCTCTGCCGCTGGCTGGACCCCTGTGCACCTCCGGCTCCGGGTATGGCCTGTCTCCCCAGAGATGAGCTGCCTGGGACTGGTGCAGAAGCCTGGCCAGTCTCAGCCAGGTGTGTGTGGGGGGGAGTGACAGTGTGGGGGGTTTGCCAGGGCCCCTGCAGGCACGTGGGTCCTGAGGGAGCCCAGGCAGAGCAGGCCCTGGCCTGGCTGATCGCGGCACTCCAAAGGGGCTGGAGCGATTCCCCGTCCCGGGATCAGCCCTGGCTGCGCTGCTGGCTCACCCCGGCAGACACAGTCGCCTCCCAGCAGGGCCGGTGAGTGCGGCCGGGAGGCAGGGGTGGGGAGTGGGTCTCTGGGGGGGTGCTGGGCTGTGAGGGGAGGGGGAAGATCTGTGTGTGTTGGGACACTAGGGAATGGAGGTACCGTGGGGGGTGCAGGGCAGCTGCGGTGGGCAGGGCTGTCCTTAGGCATACGCAGCTGCTTAGGGCACCCAGAAATTTGGGCGACCACCAGGACAGCCGGTAAGAGCGGGTCAGCTCCCGCATACCCAGCACGCGCTGCAGTCTCCTTAGGGAGGGGCCGTATTCACAGAGCCGAATGCACTGGGGGGGTACGCGGGTCTCTTTGGGGAACTGTGACTCTCCACCACTGTGAGGCGGGGCGGGCGGCTCGGTATCCTTTGGTGCCTCGTCCCTCCCGCCCAGGCTGTGAGCCCGGGCTCCATACGAAGCTCAGTGTGTGTCAGCAATGGGTGGGGGGTTCTTCTGGGGGGTCCGTGGGCGGGGGTGGTGGCTGTGCCCCAATTTGGGCATGGGGGCACCAGTTTAATAATGCTGCATAGGACCCCATAAATCCTAAGGACAGCCCTGGTGGTGGGGCTGTGGGCAGGGGGGCGCTGGGCAAGGGTGGTGTTGTGCAGGGGGCTGTGCATTTGTAGGGGGTGGTGTGGGGAGGTGCTGGGCATAGCAAGTCTGGGGGGCTCTGGCCATAGTGAATCGGGGGAGGGGGCGTGTTCTGGTGTTGGCCGGGGGTGCTGTGTGCGACGGCATGGGCCCGCCCCAAGGGGAAGGGGCAGGCTGGCAGCACAGGGCCAGGCGGGCCACTGTGCCTCTGGCATCTGCTGGTTTGTAAATAGTGCCCCTGCCAGGCCGTGCCCCATTGCCTCTGGCCGGCCCCTCGCTCCGGGGACTGACGTCCCTCACCATGCTCCACTGCCTCCAGGGGGGCCCCCAAAACGTTAATCCAGCCCTGCGCGTCACGTGACTGTCCCCAATGCCCTGAGTGCCAGCCCCGGGCGGAGTGATGTCATCAAGGGCTGAGGGGCGGGGTCTTTTATCTCCATGGCGATGCTATGAAATCGTGGAACTTGACTGTGGGTCGGCACGTCTCAGCCCCACCCACTGACGCCAGGGGAGAATCCAGGCTGTGATTTCCACAGCTCAGTTGGGTGAAAACAATCCAAACGAGCCGCTTTGGAAAGTCCCGGTGGTGCCACATCCCCAGGCTCAGCGGAGTGGGGTTTATTCCTGTGCTGGGTGATCCCTGCCCCACAGCCCCGCCCGGACTCTGAATGGCCCCATTTCCATACCTCAGCCTCCATTTCTCTGCCTCAGTCCCCCCTCTTTGAACCAGGTGTTGCCAGCACCCAGTGCCGAGAGGCTAAACAACAGCTGGAGTTGGTTCACTACCCGGTGTGCTACACCCAATAATCACAACGGGGTGGAGAAGCAGAAAAGTTTATTTGCAGCTGCAAAAAGGTACAGGGAGAATAAAATCTCAAATCCTGCACACAAAGCAGGAAGTTACACAGGCTTTTATGCATCCTTTTTCCCAGCATACTTATCCAACAGAAAGCTGCCGTAAGTATCCATATAGCCAGCCAATCCAGTTCCCAGCTAGTGCCCTTGTTCTCTGTATCATTTCTTAAACCATACATAAAGCTGCTTTATTCAGCATTGTTCTTCCATATCTTTGGCCTTGCTTAGTTACAGGCAGTCTGACTCTGCAGCATATTGTTGCAGATTCTCAGCATAACTGCTGCGAGTGCCTCGAGGCGGGAGGGTGGGGGGGCCAAGGACACCTGGGCCTAGTGAGAGGGGGCTTCATCGACACTCGTGGTCTTCCATCCCCTCGAGTTACCTAGTGGCTATGCCCCAGTATCCCCAACAACTCCCTCCTTTGAGAACACTCAACAACCTTGGCTCTGAGTTTTCTCACTTGGGCTACTTATTTCTTTACAATAGGACTTTGCATAAGCACTTTGTGATAGCCCTGAAGAGAATGACTTATTAACTTTTGCAAAAGGGTCTTGACACATGATACTGCACAGCATAATACCATTAATACAAGCAATACAGGAAAGAGAAGTTTCAATAACAGGCTAAATAAACCACCAAGCCAAAACGACAAACCCCAGCCTGAAAACAAGGTTTGCAACCAATCACTCTCGGGGGCAGTATAGGCAACCTGTGCTCTGGCTCGGGCGTGGGCCTCAGCCTGTACCACCTTTTCATAGATCTCATAACTGCTATCATTTACATATACACAACATCGGGGCCCGACGAGGGCACAAACCCCCCCTTGGGATGCCAAGAGATAGTCCAAAGCCAGCCTGTTTTGGAGGGAAAACGTCCTGAGCTGCTGTACCTCTTTATTTAATGTTTTTACTGCTGATCCTAAATCACTAACCGAGTCCTCTAACTCTAAGGCAACTTTCTCAAGTACCATTTGCAGCCTTACAGTATAGCGGCCTATGCATGCCATGGCTGGCCCGGTAAACAGTGGCGCTATTCCCAGTACAGAGCACCCTACAAGCTTCTCGGTTGTGAGGGAATTCTTTATATTGCCCTCCAATGCCGTAGTCAGTCGCCGCAGGGTCTTTTCTCGTGACTCAGCAGAGGTGTCTCAGGCATTTCTAATCTTTCCTTTGGGCAGTGTGGCAGTTATAGATAGGTGAGGAAATTCATGAGCTATATAACAGCTACCTGTCCAGTTGGCGGGCAGCACCTTGTAAGCCTTTAGGCCACATACAAAATAGTGACCCTGTAGGGCCTAGTAAGGACTGTTTCTTAAGGGGATTCCCCTTAAGAATTCCCCAGCCTGTGTTTTAAAAGCTGCTAAGTCTATGGGATTGAATGGCACATGGGTGTAAACTTGCATAGTGGTAGCCTGACGTCCGTCTGCCCCTGGGCAAGCCACAACAGTCTCGGTAAGCAAAGGATAGAGTCCCATCGAGGGGGCAATCTCTGTAAACTGAGGCATCCTACCCTTATAAGGTGGAGGTGTGCGGGCCGAAGGAGACACCGGCTCTGCCATTACAGTGGGGGTGGGGGTCTGGGGATTAACATTAGCTACGACCAAACCAGTCGGAGTCAAATTACATCTCTGCAGAATTACAGCTCTGTTCTATTTCTTAAAGCCATAAACGCTTGTGCATACAAATGTTCATTCCATTTACCCATTCACTGACAAAACAAAACTAATTGGAGGATTGTGTTGTAATTAATTGACCCTCCTGGTGGCCACCACTCCTGGTCCTCTAGTTGATATTGAGGCCAGTCAACTGTACAGAATCATTTTAATTGGCTCTTAGTCATCAGATCCACACCAAATACCTTCCAGTTTGCTAAAATGCACTCTAGGGGCGTACACCGTGCCCTAACCCCCGAGCTCTGTTCCTGTCCCATACCTACAGGGTAACTCTGGGCGTCCCCAGGTTCCAACAGAGCATACAATCCGGATTTCAAAAGGTTCCTACCTTATCCAAGGGAATGGTTCCTCACCGTCGCCTGCAGCTGCTCCTCCCCCATGTCTAAGGGACCGGTTCTTCACCGTCGTCCACCACAACTGCTTCTCCACTATATGAGTGCGTTGCACCGTTGTGCCCTCTGGGGTCGATCAAATCGCATCTCCGCCAAGGCCCCCGATGAACTCACCGGTGCGCGCTGGGCGTCGGTTCTCGCCGCAATCCTCGACCTCCAGGAGGGGTCCGGGCAAGGCTAAATAGCAGCCTTGTCGCCCACCCAGGGAAGCCAAAAGCGGGGCTGTGATAGTTCCCCAGCCTCCCAGCGGCGTTGTGGGGATAAAGGCAATAACCGTGTGTGAAGGGCAGAGACGCCACGGTGAGGGGCCCCACATCGGTTATAATGAACTAATCACCTTCTGCTGCCTTAATGCAATAAACGTCCCAGTTTGCTGAAAGGGCCAGAGCCTCCCTGTTGTCGATCAGGAGTAACTGGAGTATACCGAAAGCGGTTGCAGTGACTTTACACTAGCGGAGGATTTGGCCCCATGAGGAATTTGCTCCACCCCTTGGGTGTGAAGCAAAGCCCAATGAGGGCAGGGGGATAAATCCCATTGGCTCTGGCAGGCACTGGATCAGTCCCGCAATGTGCTTGTCTCCTGTACACTGGCAGAGGTTGTCCTGTGAGTCTGACACTGAGACGGGCCCCAGGAGAGCCAATGTGCCAGGTCTCCGAGGAGAGAGTGACTCAAAACCAGACTCACTCTGGATTAGGGTTTGCTGATGAAGCAAGGGAACTGTGCCCCGCAGGCTCAGCGGGGCTCTGGGAAGGAAAGGGAGACACTGACGGTAGAAAGAACGAGGAGTCCTTGTGACACCTTAGAGACTAACATATTTATTTCCCCATAAGCTTTCGTGGTCTAAAACCCACTTCATCGGATGCGTGGAGTGGAAAATACAGTAGGGAGATATATATATGCAGAGAACATGAAAAGATGGGGGCTGCCATACCAACTCTAAGGAGACAAATCAATTAAGGTTGGCTATTATCAGCAGGAGAAAAAAAACTTTTGTAGCGATCCTCAGGATGGCCCATTTCAAACAGTTGAGGAAAAGGTGTGAGTAAGAGAAGAGTGTTAAACAAACGGTAGGTTTGTGTTGCATTCACCCAGTTGCTGGGTCTCCTGCCTAAGCCCGAAGCAGGGTGTGTGTCACTGCCGCCCCGCGCGGCTGCCAGGAGAAGGGGGTTTCACTATCGCACAGTGATCATGGGCAGTGTCCTCGGCTTTCAGGTTGGACAGATACAGCTCACTCTGGGAATCGTCCCTGGAGATGGTGAATCGGCCTTTCACTGAATCAAGGTCGCGTATATCACTCCCACCGGGGTTTATCTGAGCAACCCATTCTAGTCCCTTGCCAGGAGCCTGTCGGACCCAGCTCATCCAGGAGCTGCTGAAGGTGAACCCGGAGGCTTTGCAGGAGAGGTGGAGAGAGTCTCTGGGCTTTTTCACACACCCCTCCGGACTCCACCAGCTGGACCTGGGACCGGACACCTGAGAACAAGTCACATCCCTCCAGATGTAAGGGCTGAACTACTGTCTGTTGAAGGGAATGTAAAGACCCACTGTTGGCTTTAGCGGACTGTGGGTCAGGCCGTTAGACAGAAGAGTAGCCGGCTAGTGACCAGGGCACCATCATGGGAAAATCTGTGTTTGTATGGATGTCAGAGGTGTCTGGGACCTGGTGTCTCCTTTCAAGAGAACGTTAGAACTATTGTTGCGTTTTGTTATTTTTCAAAGGAAGCTGAGAGCATTTGTATCTATTTCCCAACAAACTGTGATAGGATTTTAGGCACCTTTGAAATCCAAGTCCTAGTTATGACACCTTGAACAATCGATTCCGCAAATATTCCTCTTCTGCAGTGTGCATTTTTACTCTACTGACAGATAGGTTCCACATTCAAATATGTGAATATTCAAGACTCCCCAGTTTTTATGGACGCATGATCGTAGATGGATAGAGAGATCTGATATCCGATGACAGATATTTTTGCCCTGTCTCTAGATCCCATTCTGGTGCCTTGTGCTGGATTGTTTGGGGGAGTGCTTCCCCCAAGCAGCGCACAAGAGAAGCACAATTCTGTAGCTTGCGTTTTTGTATTAGCAATATCTGCATTCCCCTCACTATGGCCCCGTGTGAGGAAGTGGGACTGTTCTTAATGTTTCCTCTGAATAGTGTGGGGGTGCCTCAGTTTCCCCTATGCAGTTCTTAAGTATCTAGGGGGTGGAATAAGGGTGTATGATCATTGCAGAGCCCTAGGGGGCAGGTGTGTGCAGGGGTCTGGACACAGACAGTGGCCGACACCCTGTTTCCTGGCAACTGATGGCCTGGGCCCTTCCCCCCTGCAAGGTGAGAGCTAAAGGGTTGGAGAACAAAGGAATCCGGTGACCTCCTGGCCCCGGGAAAGGGACAAAGCCCAGAGGAGGAGGGGCTGGAGGGAGTTTCAGTTTGGGGCTGGCTGGAGACATGGAGTGAAGGGCAGACGTGGTTGTCTGGCTCACTGGCCCCCAAAAAGGACCCAGCTGAGGGGTCGTGTTCTCTGCACCTACAAGCTCCGTTTTAGACCATGTTCCTGTTGTCTAATAAACCTTCTGTTTTCCTGGCTGGCTGAGAGACACGTCTGACTGCGAAGTTGGGGTGCAGGACCCTCTGGCTTCCCCAGGAGCCCCACCTGAGCAGACTCACTGTGGGAAGCGCACGGAGGGGCAGAGGATGCTGAATGCTCCGAGGTCAGACCCAGGAAGGTGGAAGCTGTGTGAGCTGTGTGGCCTGAAGACAGGCTGCTCACAGAGAGGAGACTTCCCCAGAGTCCTGACCGGCTTCATGGGGAGCAGTTCCAGAGCATCGCCCAGGGACTCCGTGACAACTTGTGGGAGCGGTGGGATGTACTGCACCCTGTGGATGGCACTTCCTGCAGTAAGTGACTGGGGAGCAGTAAAACGAAGGGGGACTGACGAGGACGAGGCATGCTGAAGGATCAGAGAGGAGCAGTTTGGGGGGCGGTTAACCCCTGGGAGTGTGTGACCAGCGAGAAAGACTGTGCAGTAATGGGTCCCCCTGGGGACTGCGGTGAACAGTCTCAGGTGCGGAGGAGCCTGCGGCTTGGCCCTGGGAGAGAGAAGGACTTTTGCAGTAACAGAGTCCCCCGGGGGATTGCAGCGAGCAGTCCCAGGGGCGGAGGAGTCTGCAGCTCCACCCTGGCAAAGAGGCGGTGACCTCGAGAAGGGCTGGCACACTAGGGGTTCTCCTTGGAAACCGTGGGGAGCTGCAAGCACACAGGCCTGTGAGAGTCCACAACAACTTGGGAAGAGCGGAGTGATGGCCTGTCACCGTCTCCTTAAGAAGGACATTGTAACCCTGTGCAGAAAGAGAGGGTTGAGCATTGGAAAGTTCACCAAGGCACAGTTAATCGTGCAGCTGGAGGAGGATGACGGCTCTAAGGAACAGATTCCTGACCCCAAATGGGGCTATAGCAGGATCTGGGAGCAGCTGGAGTAGTAGCCAGGCATCCCCAAGACTCCTGTCCCCGACCAGACGAGGGTCTTCACGATCGGGTTCCCCATCGGTGGATCAGAGATGGATGGGATTAGAGCTGAGTCCAAGAGAGCAAGAGGACTGTGAGAGACAGCGAGAGCCCGAGAAAGAGCTGCAGCAGCAGCATGAACTGGCGATGGTGGAGCGGAGAGGCCTAGGGGACCTCCCAGGGGTGAGGGGGATAGACCCCGGGGAGCCAGTTCCGCAGGGAATCTCAAGACTAAATTGCTGCCCCTGGTAATGGAGGGCGGGGGATGTGGATGCCACCTCACTGCCTTTGAGCAGGCTGGCGATTTGAACCAGGGGGACCCTGCAGGAAAGCCCTGGTGTCTAGCTCCCTTGCTGGGTCCCAAGGCCATAAACTCCGTCAGCCAGATGGGTGGGGAGTTGGACAGGCTCCCACTCCTGACCCTAACCTATCTGTCTGTGTGGAGTTTCCTGGGACCAGGCCCCTCGGACCCCGGGTGGGAGTGGAAGGTGATGGTCAATGGGGAGACATTCCTGGGGTGGCGAGATCCTGGGACAGAGAGAACTGTTGTCAGGCCCTGGGTGGTGCAGCCTCAGATGATGAGGGGCTGGGTGAGCTGGGTGAGGGTCCCAGGGACGAAGCCCCTCGCCCTGCCTATGGCCCAGATCCCTGTGCAGACCCTGGAGGGGTGGGGCTGGCTGGTCGTTGGGGTCTCCAGGATACCAGCTGCGAGACCCTGTTGTGGGGTGACTGTGTCTCTTTGGGGCAGGATCCAGGCCCTGCTCCGGTAACTGCCAAGGGTTTGAATTTGAATCCAGGGAACCAATCGGCAGAGAGGGAAATGGTCAGTGAAAAGGCAGATGACCTGGCTGGCAGCAGGGAGGAGCTGCTAGGCTCAGGCTACCTGCCTGCCTGTAACCAGACTCCTGGGGTTGTGTGGGACAGAGAGATGCTCCCCCCCCCCTTTATACACTGGAGAAGGGGCTCAGGCTAGCTCTGTTGCAGTGAGGGAAGCAGCGAGCTCGCTGCCTACCCCCACTGGGGCAGCAAGGGCAGCGCTGAGCACAGGGGGAGCTGAGACCCCAGCTGAGTGGGGGGAGACACAGGCAGGGCAGGGTATTTGTTGGGAGTGGCAAGGTGCTTGGTAAGGAAAGTTTGGATGAGCCTAGGCAGCCTTGTGAGCTGATGGCTGTGTCTAGTCAGCAGGGTGGGAAGGCGAGGAGAGTGGCAGATGAGTGTCCCTGGACCTTACCTGTTAGCTGGGTGGAGAATTGGGACAGTGAAGGAAACATGCCTGTGTCTGTCAGGGGTATTGACTTGCCTATGGAGGGAGCTACCCTGATCTCCAAGCAGTTGCCTGTGACAAGCCTTGTGTGCTGGGACAAGGAGAATGAGATCCCAAGCTGTGTGTCTGGGAAAGGAGAAAGTGTGTCTGGCTCTTCTTTGTCTATGGAGCAGACAGAAGGGGCCTTTCAGCCTGTGATGGTTGAGGGTCGTGCAGTTGTCTCAGAGTTGGTTCTGGATTCAGTTAAAGCCCAGGAAGGGAAGGGTCCTAAGTTTGTGTCTGCTCAGGAGAATGGCCCTGTAACTAGTCACATCCAGTTAGTGTCTATGTAAAATCCCAGAGACCAGACAATTCTGGTGCTTGTGTAACCCTTCTGCCCGTCAGAGTTGGCAGCAACAAGGGCCGGGTTCAATATCTAGGGGATCCATTCCAATAACACAATGCAAACCAGCTCGAGCCCCCACCCAGTGACCTGGGACAAATATATACCACCCCCGCTGGGCACCTCCAAGAGGCAATACTTCCCCTCTTGCAAGCACATAGTCTGAATGAAGCAAAAAGCCTTTAAATAACAGAGAGAGACAGTGTGGCATTATGTTGGGGAAACACCACCAACAGGATTCACAACACAACCCATGAGCAAAAAAAACCCCCACCCCAAGCAAATTGGGGCATGCCCTTTCCCTTTGGTTCTTGAGTCCAGCAGCCCCAAATCACCCAAAGTCCCAAAAGTCCAATGACCCAAAAGTCTCTGTCCCTGGTCAGGGCAGCCCCAGAATTCAAAAGTTTATCTACAGAGCTTTACCTCCCAACCTGGGTGGAGATGGGGGCGGAGGTAAGAGGCACCTTACATGATCTGAAGCTGACCACCCCACAGCTCCATAGGCCTTCGCTCCGCTCCACTCACCGCCCCCACCAGCTGCTCCGCTCTGCGGCCCACAAGCAGCTCCCACCGTCCCACGAACTGCTCCACGTCCCACCAGCAGCTCCCGCCGTAATATGAACTGCTCCACCAGCCTGTCCACAAGGCACTCCAGCCTTCCCACAAACTGCTCCACAATATATCTTCAAGTGAGCTCAACAGCCTGTAATTAGACTTCTAATCAAATCAAATCAAAAATAGCTCTGATATTCTACAGTAGAAAGAAAAGAAAGTGCAATTAGCATGTAAGACCCTCACCAATAGGCCCATACAACCACCTATTAATACTTGTCACCAGCCTTGCTCAGTTCACAGAGTTTTGGAACCCATGACCCTTGCCTAGTGAGTGCTACTTAGTTGATGGTGAGTCCCTCCATCATAAAAAAAGGCCAAGTACAGTTCCAAGCACAGTTCCCATAATCAGGGTAATAACAATTTATTCTTCCTGCCCCAATAACAGAGACACTGGGGATCCCACAGCAGCCAAAGTGACCATTTGGGCAGCTATGGGGTCATTCTAGGCGGGGTGGGTGTGCCTATGCAAATGAGATCAGCCCATGATGTTCTTTTCCACAACTTGTCACACCTCACCACCAGATGTCAGGGTGGAGCTCATCCTGACACTGCTTACACTTGTATTTTGCCTGTTGCTAGTGTGTTGTTGGGAAAGGGTGGAGCAACTCTGTCTAATCAGGGTGAGATCCTAGCTAGGGCACAAGGAGAGCATGAAGGTGATTTAATTATGTCACCTACTGAGGGTGTGGAAACCTGTAGCAAGAAGGAAAAGATTCCTGAACTTGTGGGTGTCAACGGGAAGGAGAATGCGTCTGACCTTTTCTCTAGGAAGTCTGTAAGTTTGCCTGAAAGGGGATTGTGTAGGAATCCACCGGATGGGCCAGCGGTAATTCTGGATGTAAGGGAGACCCAGAAAGAGTCTGTTGTTGCTCAGGAAAGTGTTCCTCTAGAGAAAGCCCTCGGTGAAGAGGGTAAGAGCAGAATTTCTGTGAGGGGTGAATTGTTGCATAGAAAAGCCCTAGGGAAAGGAATCCTCATGGAGTCTTTGCAAGCAGTTTACTGCAACTGAAGGGTGTGAAAGTGATTTAATCAAGAAAGTTTCAGTTCCTAACAGCCAGAAATTTTCTGTTGTGAATGGATCCACTGATTTTCCTGTTGAAAGATCCAGTGTGGATAGCTTTGAGAAGGTCTCAGATAAAGTGAAAGCTGTCAAGAAAGTTAAACAGTCTCATAACCAAGTGGCTGTGTTTGGCCAGCTTGCTGGGGAGTAGACCCAATCCCAGTTTGACCCCCTGGGGTTTTCGAGTGGACAAAGGGCACGGGCCGCATAAACCTTCCCACGTCCTACCTGCGAGTACTATTGACCATCCCTGACCTAAGGGAGGGCGTGAAACTGGAAGGGCCTGGTGTAACTCCTACCAAGGAAAGGGAGAGATGCTGGGGCATCCATGGGAACGTTGGTGGCTTCGAACTTCCCCAGGTCACCGTCTAAAGTAACCCTGCTCAGTTCGATCTCAAAGGGGGGAGAGATGTGACGAAGTGGGACTGTTCTTAATGTTTCCTCTGAATAGTGTGGGGGTGCCTCAGTTTCCCCTGTGCAGTTCTTAAGTATCTAGGGGGTGGGGTAGGGTGTATGATCATTGCAGAGCCCTAGAGGGCAGGTGTGTGCAGGGGTCTGGACACAGAGAATGGCCAACACCCTGTTTCCCGGCAACTGATGGCCTGGGCCTTCCCCCCCCGCCAGCCCCCGCCAGGGTGAGAGCTAAAGAGTTGGAGAACAAAAGAATCAGGTGACCTCCAGGACTGGGAAAGGGACAAAGCCCAGATGAGGAGGGGCTGGAGGGAGTTTCAGTTTGGGGCTGGCTGGGACATGGAGTGAATTGCAGACGTGATTATCTGGCTCACTGCCCCCCAAAATGGACCCAGCTGAGGGGTCCGGTTCTCTGCATGTACAAGCTCTATTTTAGACCATGTTCCTGTCATCTAATAAACCTCCGTTTTACTGGCTGGCTGAGAGTCACGTCTGACTGCAAAGTTGGGGTGCAGGACCCTCTGGCTTCCCCAGGATCCCTGCCTGGGTTGACTCGCTGTGGGAAGCGCACGGAGGGGCAGAGGAGGCTGAATGCTCCGAGGTCAGACCCAGGAAAGTGGAAGCCGGGTGAGCTGTGTGTCCTGCAGACAGGCTGCTCCTAGAGAGGAGACTTCCCCAGAGTCCTGACTGGCTTCATGGGGAGCAGTTCCAGAGTATCGCCTGGGGACTCCGTGACACAGGGTCCAAACGTATCCCTGGCACTGCCCGTGCCTTACTCTCCCAATGTCTAACCCGAGCTGTGAACAGAAGCTGGCCCGGCTGCCAGAGCTGTGTGGGGAATTTTAATTCCACTGCTGGGAGGAGACGCTAGCTCAAAACCCGGCTTGGTTCCCATTTGAGACAGAACCTGAAATTGCTGGAATTTGCCATGAGGGGGAAGTTCTTGGAGTCCGTGTCTCTGGGGATGCCCTAGACCTCAGACCCTGCGTGCCATGGGCTCCCTGACTCAGGGGCTGTCCACCTGGCACGCTGCCCTGGAGGCCAGAGCCTGCAGGCCCAGGGCGCTGAGGAGCTGCAAGCCTAGGACCATCACAGCCAGTGCTGCCAGGGGGATTCCGGGCACATCGAGGGGTATGCGGCTCTGGCAAGCTGGGGAGAGACTTCTCCAGTTCATACCTCCCCTGCACAGCAGCAGAGCGGGAAGGGGCATCTCGCACCCCGGGAACTGCACACGTATGGGAGCAGTGAGACCATATTCTTTCCAAGAGCAATTTAAAATATTCCCCAGAAGGGAGCGGTTTTATAACGCAGGCATGGCTAGTGCAGTGTCTATGAGCTCTCAGGGCGGTAACAGCAAAATCCCTTGGCACGTTACACAGCTCGGGTTGGCTTTTTTTTTTTTTTTTTTTTTTTTGAAGGTTAGGGTTGAAAGGGACCTCAGGAGGTCATCTAGTCCAACCCCCTGCTTGAAGCAGGACCAATCCCCAATTTTTGCCCCAGATCCCAAAATGGCCCCCTCAAGGATTGAACTCACAACCCTGGGTTTAGCAGGCCAATGCTCAAACCACTGAGCTATCCCTCCCCCTCTTTCTTTCCCTCCCTCCCTCTCGCTCAGTTCCAGGGAACTCTGCAGGGGCCTCAGCAGGTGACCCAGCCATGAAGGGAGTCCAGATCCGCACGCAGCCTCTGGGTGATGCACATTCTGCCCCCTTCACACTGAGGATTTCACAGCCTCCCACGGACACGTCCTGAGTGAATGAGACCCTGCTCACCCCTTGTGCACACTCAGCAGAGGCCCAGGGGCAAGGGGCTCTGGTACAGTCCAGGCCCTGGGGGCTACTCTGCCCCATGGACTCGTGGGGTCTCCCGGGTCATTGTCCCAGATGCACACTGAGGCACTTGGCGCCACCTGCCGCCCCCTCCTATTGCCTCGTCTGCAGCCCCCGAGCTGGACGTGCTCTGAGCAGGGCTGTCCCTGCCTCTGCCTCTCCTGGCTGCCTGCTGCATGGCAGGGAAGGGCAGTGGGGAGTGGTGGTGACCCATTGCTTGCTGCCAGAGGGTCTGTGGGAGTCCCAGGGAGAGCTGGATTGGAGCTGGGCCTGAGTCAGGGGAGGGTAACATGTGGCACGTGGCCCCGCGACCTCTCTGCAGTAAGAGCGTTGGGTGTCAGCCTAGGGAGGTCGGACCCCGCCGGGCTGGCTCACAGGGTCCCATCCTGAGGGCCCCACCAGGGGATTGTAACCCCCCTGCTTCCGCCTCAGGGCTGCTGAGAGAACCTCGAAAGTGCGAGGGAAGCATGAACCGAGGCCTCCGTCTGCGGCCAGCCTGCAGCAATAGCTCCCCTAGGCCCGGCCCATGGGTCTCAGCCCAGGCTGGGGGCTCTGCCAGTCTGTGCTCTGCGAGCTGGGTTTTGTTCCCTGGGACACAGAGTTCAGCCCTTTCCCCAGGCAGCACCAGTCTCTGCCGACAAGCGCTTGCCAGGACCCCGGGGTCCTTAGCCGCCCAGCCCGCAGGTCCCAGGTGGATGGAAGGGGGACGCTGGGACGGAAAGGGCTGAGAGACCCTGGGCAAGATTATTGTCCACAGAGACTGCCGAGGGCTGGAGAGGAGCCGTGACATTGGGAGGAGGAGATGGTCGGTTCCACCGGAGGCAAGAGACAGCCAAGACGAGGGGCTGATGTTCCCCCATGCTGAGCACCCGGCGCCCCAGGGAAAGCGAGTGGGAGCTGCAGACAATGCACCTGGGAGGTTCTTGAGTCCCAGAGGAAGCAGAGGGGCACGGGCGGGGAAGGCTCAATTAGGAAGATGTTGAAACAACTGTGATGATGTGACGCAGCAGGGAGGGGGGAGTGTTGACCTGGGAATGTGCTCTGGGGATGGGAGACCTGAGAGCCTGTCACCTGAGCCAGGAGGGGCAGGGGGAGGTAACACCTCTGCCCAGGAATGTGAAGACAGGCTCCAGGAGAGAGCCTGCTGGGGGGGGTTAGTTTCAGTTTGGGGCTGGGTGGAGGAACGCAGGGAACCCCAGGGCTGGGGTCTAAGCTCCCTGCTCCCCCAGAAGGACTTGACTGAGGGGTCCTGGGTGTCCCCACAAGCTCTGTTTTGGACTGTGTTCCAGTTGTCCAATAAACCTTCAGTTTTACTGGCTGGCTGAGAGTCTCAGTGAATCCCAGGAAGAGGGGTGCAGGGCCTGGACTCCCCCACACTCTGTGACAACTGGTGGCAGCGGTGGGATGTACTGCACCCCGTGGACGGTGCTTCCTGCAGTAAGTGACTTGGGAACAGTAAAACGAAGGGGGATTGACGGGGACCGGGCCTGCTGAAGATTCAGAGAGAGACGGTTTCAGGGGCTGGTTAACCCCTGGGAGTGTGTGACCAGAGAGAAGGACTTTTGCAGTAACAGGGTCCCCCGGGGGATTGCAGTGAGCGGTCCCGGGGCGGAGGAGTCTGCAGCTCGACCCTGGCAAAGAGGTGGTGACCTCAAGAAGGACTGGCACACTAGGGGTTTTTCCTGGAAACCGTAGAAAGCTGCCCAGCCTGCGAGTGGCCAGCAGGGAGATGTACGCTAAACGCCTTAAGAGCGACCTGATGGAGCTGTGCAGGCAGAGGGGGCTGCGCATTGGGAGGTCCACCAAGGAACAGCTGATTGCCCAGTTGGAGGAGAGGGATCGCTTGGATGACCCAATCCCTGTCCCTGAGGAAAGCCGCCCGGCGGACGCAGCGTGGGCCCTGGGGCCTGACCGGGCTGGGAGGGGTCAGACTGCTGCCCAGGACATCCTGAGACCCTTCCTACCTAGGCCTGGGGGAGGGGTTGGGGGAAGCCCAGCGAGTACCGAGGGCACCCTGACCCCGGCCGCCAGCAGGGGATCCTCCCGGCGGAGCTCCCCATCCCTGGAGCGGATGCGGCTGGAATGGGAGAGGGAGATGAAAATGAGGGAGCTGGAGGATCATGAAAAACAACGTCAACATGAACGTCAGGAGAAGGAGAGACAAAGACAGCATGAACTGGAGCTGCCCAGGCTGAGGAGCAGTGGGGCCCTGGCTGCGGTGAGTGAGGGGGGACCCAAGACTGCAAGGAGCTTTGATAAGTGCTTCCTGGCCCAGCAGAAGGAGGGGGAGGACATAGATAGCTTCCTGACGGCCTTTGAGAATGCCTGCGAGCTGCACAGGGTTGACCCTGCCAACAGGCTCCAGTTTCTCACCCCATTACTGGACCCCAAAGCCGTGGAGGTGTAGAGCCGAATGACAGGGGTGGAGGCAGGGAACTATGAACTGTTCAAACAGGCCCTGCCCGGTGAGTTTGGGCTGACCCCCGAGATGTACCGGAGAAGGTTCCGGAGTCAGCGTAAAACGCCTGAGGTCACCTACCTACAACTGGTCAACCGGATGCAGGGATGTGCCCGCAAGTGGACAGCTGGGGCCCAAGCTAAAGAGGACCTGCTTGACCTAATCGTATTGGAGCAACTGTATGAACAGTGCCCTTCTGACCTGAGGCTGTGGCTGGTGGACAAAAAGCTAGAGAACCCCCGGCACGCAGGGCAGCTGGCCGATGACTTTGTGAACAGTCGGTCAGGGGGTAGCCGGGAAGAGTCCCAGAGGAACAGGGCCCCCCCCCGCCCGATGCAGAGAGAGAGTCACCATGGGGCCTCCCAGCGGGGAAATAGGGAGAACCCCCTCCAAAGGAGAACGCCTGGCGTCGGGCCACTCCAACCCG
This sequence comes from Natator depressus, assembly GCF_965152275.1. Classification (NCBI taxonomy): domain Eukaryota; kingdom Metazoa; phylum Chordata; order Testudines; family Cheloniidae; genus Natator; species Natator depressus. The sequence goes on from NC_134257.1 coordinate 17,560,289, forward strand.
CTCGCGGAGACCAACGTGACCTGAGCTGCTATCACTGTGGCCAGAGAGGCCACGTACGGATCCAGTGCCCCGGGCTCAGGGACAGACTGAGCAGACCCAACCTACCCAGGGTTAACTGGGTAGGGACCCAGCTGGACGAGGGGCAGACGACCCAGGCAAGGGGGGCTGCCAGCTTACCACCTGCTCAGGAGGGAAGAGTACCCCAGGCCAGCTCCGCCAGAGGGCTGGATGTTCTGGACTCAGGGTGCTCGGTTTACAGGGTGGGTGCGGGGTTGTCCCTCCGGAGAGAGTGCCTTGTTCCCCTGGAGGTGGATTGGAGGAAGGTCAATGGATACTGGGATACGGGTGCGGAGGTGACGCTGGCCCGGCCCGAGGTGGTGGCTCCAGATCGCATGGTGCCCAACACCTACCTGACCCTGACGGGGGTGGGCGGGAGCCCATTTAAGGTGCCCGTGGCAAGGGTACACCTGAAATGGGGGGCCAAGGAGGGCTCCAAGGATGTGGGGGTACACCACCATTTGCCCACTGAGGTGTTGATGGGGGGAGACATAGAGGACTGGCCAAGCAAGCCACAGACCGCCTTGGTTGTGACCGGTAGCCAGAGCTGGCCAGGGGCACTGCACCCTGACCTTGGGGAGGGTACCACACCAGAGGCGCAGGACCCTACCCTGGTGGGGAGGGAGCGCCGAGGGGCACGGCTCAGAGAGGCTGTGGCCTCAGACCCGGCCAATGAGAGGGAACCGGGCCCCATCTCTTCCCCAGCCGCTGAGTTCCAGGCCGAGTTAAGGAAAGATCCCTCCTTGCTGAAGCTCAGGGACCTGGCCGACCTCAGTGTGGTATGGACCATGAGGAGAGGCTGCCAGGAGAGGTTCCTGTGGGAGAAGGGGTTCCTGTACCGAGAATGGGCTCCCCCAGGGGAAGTAGAGTCCTGTTGGATCAGGAGGCAGCTGGTGGTCCCCCAGAAGTATCGCCGCAAGCTACTGTACCTGGCCCATGACATCCCCCTCGCAGGGCACCAGGGAATCTGGCACACCCGGCAGAGGTTGCTACAGAACTTTTACTGGCCCGGGGTCTTTACCACGGTCTGGCAGTATTGCCGATCCTGTGACCCCTGTCAGAGGGTGGGGAAGGCCCGGGACAAGGGGAAAGTGGCTTTGAGATCGTTGCCCATCATAGAGGAGCCTTTCCAGAAGGTGGCCATGGACATCGTCGGGCCTCTCCGCAAGACAACCCGGTCGGAGAAGAAATACATTCTGCTGGTGGTAGATTTTGCCACCCGCTACCCCGAGGCAGTGCCCTTAGCTTCCATTGAAGCAGACACCATGGCAGATGCGCTCCTGACCATTTTCAGCCGAGTGGGGTTCCCCAAGGAAGTCTTGACAGACCAAGGCTCCAACTTCATGTCGGCCCTGCTCCAGTGCTTGTGGGAGAAATGTGGGGTCCGGCACAACTGGGCCTCAGCTTATCACCCCCAGTCCAATGGGCTGGTGGAGAGGTTCAATGGGACGCTAAAGATGATGCTGAAAACCTTTATGAACCAGCACCCGCAGGACTGGGACAAGTACTTACCTCACCTGCTGTTCGTGTACAGGGAGGTGCCCCAGGAGTCTACCGGATTTTCGCCTTTCGAACTGTTATATGGAAGGAGGGTAAGGAGCCCCCTGGATCTGATGAGAGACGAGTGGGAGGGGAAGGCCACTCCCAATGGAGAGTCAGTGGTGGAGTATGTCCTGATCTTCCGAGAGAGACTTGCTGAACTCATGGGCCTGGCCAGGGAGAATCTGGCCAGAGCCCAGAGGAAGCAGAAGGTCTGGTATGACGCACGGTGCGGGCCCGTGCCTACGCCACCAGGGATCAGGTGATGGTTCTCATCCCTGTGAGAAAGAACAAACTACAGGCCGCCTGGGAGGGCCCTTTCAAGGTTGTCAAGCAGCTCAATGAGGTAAACTATGTGGTGGAGCTGTCGAACAGGGCGCACCACCGCTGGGTGTACCATGTGAATATGATGAAGCCATATTATGCCAGGGGGAATGTGGTGTTGGCCATGTGTGGACAGTGGGAGGAGCAGGGAGATGACCCTTTAGTAGATCTATTCCCTGGGACCAGAGTTGGTTCCCCCCTGGAAACAATTCCCCTCTCGGATCAGCTGACCCCTGCCCAGCAAGCTGAGGTCAGGGGGGTGCTGCATCCGTACCGACAGCTGTTTTCCAACCAGCCTGGATGCACTAATCTGACTGTCCACCGGGTGCAGACAGGGTCGCACCTGCCGATAAGATGCTCCCCCTTCCGAGTCACAGGGAAAACTGCTCAGGACCTGGAAAGAGAGGTCTGGGACATGCTGCCTTTGGGGGTGATCCAGCCATCGGCCAGCCCTTGGGCGTCGCCGGTGGTTCTGGTCCCCAAAAAGGACGAGTCGGTCCAGTTCTGTGGGGACTATCGGAAGCTCAATGCCATCACTGTATCTGATGCTGTCAAGGCTCCTTCCCCACTCTGAACTCTAGGGTACAGATGTGGAGACCTACATGAAAACCTCCTAAGCTTACTTTTACCAGCTTAGGTTTAAACTTCCCCAAGGTACAAATTAATTTTACCCTTTGCCCTTGGAATTTCCACTGCCACCACCAAACTTTAACTGGGTTTACTGGGAAACGTAGTTTGGATACGTCTTTCCCCCCAAAATCCTCCCAACCCTTGCACCCCACTTCCTGGGGAAGGTTTGGTAAAAATCGTCACCAATTTGCATAGGTGACCACAGACCGAAACCCTTGGATCTTAGAACAATGAAAAAGCATTCAGTTTGCTTACAAGAAGACTTTTAATAGAAGTAAAGGAATCACCTCTGTAATATCAGGATGGTAGATACCTTACAGGGGAATTAGATTCAAAACATAGAGAATCCCTCTAGGCAAAACCTTAAGTTACAAAAAAGACACACAGACAGGAATAGTCATTCTATTAAGCACAGTTCTTTTCTCAGCCATTTAAAGAAATCATAATCTAACACATACCTAGCTAGATTACTTACTAAAAGTTCTAAGACTCCATTCCTGTTCTGTCCCTGGCAAAAGCAGCATAAAGACAGACACAGGCCTCCCTCCTCCCAGCTTTTGAAAGTATCCTGTCTCCTCATTGGTCATTTTGGTCAGGTGCCAGCGAGGTTACCTTTAGCTTCTTAACCCTTTACAGGTGAGAGGATTATTTCTCTGGCCAGGAGGGATTTTAAAGGGGTTTACCCTTCCCTTTATATTTATGACACACGCCAAGTAAGGGGGCGAGAGTCATTCGCATCTTCCTTAGCCCCTCTTACATTTCTGATTTTCCCTTTAGGGAGACGTGCGCGATATACAACCACCAAGCCAAGTAGCAGGATCCACTCCATAAAGGAGGGAGGGCTAGGTATGCCTTGTTACCACACATCCAGTATACTCCAAAAAGGGTAGGAGTGACTTTGGACCAGGTATTATTAATAAGTTTGTACCATCCGGTCCAAGATGGGAGGAGGGAGAATTTAGCCGGGGAGGCGTTAGAGGAACATAAACACATAGTATGAGTTGGCAGGTTATACCCAAGCATGCAATTTATAACATAATGGTCAATCAACTTATGATCTTTATACAAAAGATGTTCTTCCCCATGCAGACTGCACTTATTACCCGCAAATCTATACCACGCGGAGGTGCAAGAGGTTGCTATTTTCCCTTCTTTTAAGAGGCACCATTGACCAACTCGTTTCCAAACTATTAGATACCTGCTTTCAGAGATGCTGGTATCAGCCCAGGTAATATTTACATTGCCTGAGGAATCCTTCCAGGATGGGGTCCAGGTCATATTCATTGCACTAAGGGGAATAGGGACCATGGGAAGACCCTTTTGGCTATTGTCTGCCATTAATGAGCACACCCAGCATGAAGTATTTTGTAGGGCTGGCGTACGAGCTTTCATTTTGTGGGCAAGGCGTATAAATGTGTTAGGACTATGTGATTCTATAGTTTCTACTCCTCCTACCACCAAAAAAGAAAAATAACAAATAACAAGCAGATTACAAACACAAGAACCCAGGCTAAACCCCACGGCCATCCTTTTCGGATAGGACACCACCAACTCAAGGTTTGTTCAGTTGCAGTCGGAGCTTCAGGTCGCCCAAAGGGGTGGCAGTCCATTGGTCTTGAACACAAATGTCGTCTGCTTCTGATTCACCCAGTTCGCGGTGGGGTGAACGTGCGCAGTTCCCTCAAAGTCCAACGCTGTCTGCTTCTGGGGAACCTTTTTCCAAGTCAGATTCCCTAGCGGTGCAATGCAGGTTAGCTCTGTCAGTGGACAAGGGAGAGGTTACGAGCACTTCTCCTTGTCCTTTTTCCTGCTGTCCAAAAGGAGGAAAGGAAAAAACCCAGAAGGAGGGACAGGCTGATCAGTAGTCGAAGTGAAGTCATCTTGAGGTGGAGGGGTCTTTTTGCAGTAAGAAGAATGGGTCCAGGCAGACAGTCTTTGGCACTTTACAGCGGTGTTGGTAGTTAGCAGGACTTAATAAGGGCCTTTCCAGCATGGGGCCAGAGTAGTTTTTCGTTGATGGACCTTTATGTAGACCCAGTCACCCTGTTTTAACAAATGACAGGTTTGCTCAGGATCCTTGGAGCAGGACTTCTTTCACCTGTATGTAACCCTTCTGCCAGGCCAAGTTGATAGCAGCAAGGGCCGGGTTCAGTACACAGGGGTTCCCTCTCATCAAAGCAAATACAAAACTGGCTCGAGCCCCCACCCAGTGACCTGGGAAAATCTTACACACCCCCTGGGCGCCTCGAAGAGGCAATACTTCCCCTCTCGCAAGCACGGAGTCTCGGTGTAGTAGAGAATCTTTAATAACATGAGGTAAACGACATCAGCATTAAATTGGGAAAACACCACAACTAGTGTTCATTAACCAAACCATGAGCAAAGACCCACCCCAGAAAATTGGGCCACATCCTTTCCCTCGGGTTCTTGAGTCCCAGAACCCAAATGTCTCTTGAGTCCAGCAATCCTCAAATCACCCAAAATCCAAAAAGTCCAGCCCCAGAGTTCAAAAGTTCATCTGCAGAGTGTTACTCCCCAGTCTGGCTAAAATGTGCCTGTGTGTGGGGGAAAGAGGTAAGGGGTACCTTACGTGTCCTGAAGCTGACTGCCCCACAGGGCTCTGCTCTGCTACGCTGTCTCACGAACGGCTCCGCTCCACCACGACCGGCTCCACTCTGCACAGCTCGCCGTCTCACGAACAGCTCTGCTCAGCTTGCCGTCTCACGAACGGCTCCGCTCCACCACGACCGCTCCGCTCCACCACGACCGGCTCCGCTCTGCACAGCTCGCCGTCTCACGAACAGCTCGGCTCAGCTCGCCGTCTCACGAACACACCGCTGTCTCACGAACGGCTCCGCTCCACCACGACCGGCTCCCTCTGCACAGCTCGCCGTCTCACGAACAGCTCGGCTCAGCTCGCCGTCTCACGATCACACCGCTGTCTCACGAACGGCTCCACTCTGCACAGCTCGCCGTCCCACGAACAGCTCTGCTCAGCTCGCCGTCTCACGAACGGCTCCACTCTGCACAGCTCGCCGTCCCACGAACAGCTCTGCTCAGCTCGCCGTCTCACGAACGGCTCCACTCTGCACAGCTCGCCGTCCCACGAACAGCTCTGCTCAGCTAGCCGTCTCGCGAACAGCTCCGCTCTGCACAGCTCGCCGTCTCACGAACAGCACCACTGCACTCTAGATCTTCCAGCTCCCCACTACTTGACACAGTGCTCAGTGATTTCAGCTCTTAGTGATTTCAGCTCATAGTAGTGGGGGCCTTAGTGCTGGTGCACCATAAGGCCAAAGTGAATGCAGCACAGTACCTGTAGCAAGACTCTTAATAGACCCAAAATTAGCTCTGACATTCCACAGTAGAGAGAGACAGAGGTGCAATTGGTGCTTCAGGCCCTCACAAAGGGGCCCACACCACCAGGTACTAATACCTGTCTCAAGTCTCTCTCCCTTCACAGAGTTTTGGAACCCATGTCCCTTGCCTAGCGAGTGCTACTCAGTTGATGGTGAGTCCCTCCATCATAACAAAAGGCCAAGTACAGTTCCAAGCACAGTTCCCATAATCAGGGTAATAACAATTTACTCTTCCCGCCCCAATAACAAAGACACTGGGGATCCCACAACAGCCAAAGTGACCATTTGGGTAGTTATGGCCTCATTCTAGGCGGGGTGGGTGTGCCTATGCAAATTGAGATCAGCCCCTGAAGTTCTTTTCCACTACTTGCCACACCTCACCACCAGATGTCAGGGTGGAGCCCATCCTGACTCTGCTTACATGTAAATACAGAGACCTAACACATTTCATTAATGTCTGGCAGTGTTTTACAGATCTCACAGCTGCTTGGGCACGTTCAAGCCCCCCTCTTTCTTGGCTGTCAGCCAAATCCTAGCTGTGAGTAGTGTCCTTGGGCAGGCCAGCGTCTTATCTTTGGACCGAGCCTGCCAGCTACAGCGTTGAATTAGCTCGTCCTCCATTCTTTTTCTTCTCCCCTTCTTGGCTTCTATTAACCTGCAAAGGAAACTTGCACTTTCCACTCACACACCTTTGTTCAAAAACGAACACATGTACATTGCCCATTATACAGCACTTTAGTCTTATTGTTCAATGTATGCCACATACACCCTTCTAGGAAAATGACTTTATTACGGAGCTTTGGAGCAACAAGCCAGGACAAGCACACCCACTTTTGAGGAGTCCACTTGGTACCACCTCTGGTGTCCAATAGCTTTCCTCCCTCCCCAGCCCTCTGGCGAGAAATGTGAGGTAGCCAGAAGGATCCCATGTATAATATGGGGAGTGGGTTAACCTTTCATGTCCTTGCTTCCAAAGACTCTTGGTGTGCGAATTTTAACAACAATTTTTTTCAAACTAAAAGATCTGGCCAATGAAATTTCTTTTTCTTTCTTAAGCAAATGTATTAAACTTTAGTATATTACATTTTCCTGATATTATCCAAACACTTTGTATTCCAAGTTGAATAAAACAAGTATCTGCATTTTGATTTAACCCTTCTATTTAGTTTTAAACTAAACTGTCCTATGAAAAATTAAACACAGCAATTCTGGTCACAAGACAAACACCACAAGACAGGACATAGAACACAGAACAGAATTCCTATTGTGCCAGTAAATTCATGAGATGTTGAATTGCTTTTCAGCTGGCATCAGTTTTCTCTAATTTTCTGAAAGACAAAAAGAACATAGATCTACCCCTTCTGGGCAGTCGGTCATTGCTTAAAATATTTCCTTTTTATACAAATACCCTTATTAATTGCAGGCAAAACAGAGGAAATACCCATATTTTCTTGTATTTGTTTCATAGGCAGCCCAGGTTTCAGTGGCTTTTACCTTATCAGTTAAGTAATTTACATTAAAACAAATGCTTTTCGGCTTGCTTTTGGATCCACAGCTTAAAGATTTTTACTTTCAAAAGGGCACAATAAACTTTACCAGACTTTTGATTGCCTTTTACTTTTAACTCCTGTTTTCGCAACACACAACTCTAAAAAGGAAAACACCAACTATTGTAGCCCCTTAGAGTCTAATAGGATCTTAATTAAGTAGCATTATATATTTACATTCCTTTATACATTCGGGCGGTTAAGTTCCAATAAAACCCCTTATGTTCTTTTAGCTAATTTGACTAAATTTTTCATAGCCAAATGATTTCAATCACATAGTCTCTTTGCCTGGATTTATTTACAGACATTTCTTTGGAAAAAAAAGGCCCATTTTCCCTTCAGAATGGCTGCAAAGAAACCAAAAATTCTTTTTCTTTAGTTTAATTCCCTCCAGCAACTACAGAGTTAACTTCTCACTTTCTTTCCTTAAATCACTTGCTTATTTTTCAAAACGACACCCCAATCAACTCAGATTTTACAATTCCAAGTATTATTCTGGGATTTATGTTTCCCATTTCTGTAATTATTTACTCCTCTTTTTTCACTATGCCCTCCAAGTTTCCAACCTGTTTTCCAATCTCTCTATCTGTTGCCTGCCCGCTTGGGCCTGATCCTGTTTTTCTCTCTGAACTGTCCCTTCCATGAGCACCAGCTTTGTTCCACTACCAATTTAACAAGGAGGGTGGGCTTCTTAACTAACCCCCAGCCCTCCTGGTCTCTTCTCTTAAATATTCTCACTCACAAGGGCTACCCGAGTCCTCCAGCGTGAGGCTTGTCACCTGGACAGAACGCACGGCCAATTGGCGGTTTAACTATTTAATTTCCTCTTCTGGCAGACACACTGTTGTTACGGCATATGCTGAGCACAAATGGTTAAATTTTGACAAGTCTCTGAAGGACTGGTACTTGCTTAGCCAGTGCTTCCTTTTCTGCCTGGAAGTCCTGTCTTAAGGCTTGCAACTGGTCCTGGGCATAGGTCAGAAAGCCGAGGGTAAGCCGGAGGAGGGGCAAAAGCAGGCATAGCACAGAGCGGGGCTGGAGACCCCTGAGATGAATAAGAAAAGGAGGAGGAAAGAGGATGTCCTTCTTTTGGTTTATTATTATACCATACAAACAAATAATCCATTTGTCCCGGTCTAAGATGGACCAAAATATCTTTTAAGGAATCCATCCTGTCGTCGGAAAGAGTTCCGCAGGCCGGCCATTCTTTAGTCGGGGACAAATGAGTGGTGAAAGCTGGCCATTGAACCTGACATAAATTATTCATTTTTGATTTTGTTAACCCAATAGTTCCAGAGATTCCCTTCCAGTTTCTGAGTATCAGAGACAACGGGGCGTCCCCCGGGCATTTACTGCCAATTTGTCCCATTCTAGGTGGAAAGGGGACTCAAACTCACAATCCCCAACTCTTAGTATCAAGCGATCGCTTACCTCTCCAGGGACTCAGACCCCGAAGACCTGGATCTGGAGCCTACTCAATGGGTAGGTGGACGTTGCTGGATTTCTATGGGCTCCTGCTGGTCCACAGAACACGCCTTATCGCCGACACAGGGATCAGATCACTGGCAAGGCTCCTCAAAACCCGAGGATGCGCACTGCGTTGCTTTAGAGTCTGATCCCGCAGCGGAGAGTCAGACGGGTCCCGGCAGAGTCGCCAAATTGTCAGGGACTCGAACCCCAGACAGCACGGTTCGTTGTCTGACCGCAGAGAGACAGGCAACACCAGCAAGGTCCAAACACAAGCTCTTTATTGAAGAGTGCACACAACAATAGAGAGCAGCCCATCTCCGAAGAGAACCAGCCACCTCTTAGGCAAAACTAATAGGTTTTTAGAGACAGGTCCGTCGCGTCACAGATTATTCATGAAATAGCCCAACCCCCCCTCCCCTTTGTTAGTTAAAAGTTCTTTATCATGCATGCATACTTATCCCCTATTGTATATAGCTTTCTGCAAGTCGTTATGCCTCCCCAACTTTCTTATCAATCCAGTTGTCAAACAGGGGACGAGGAGTTAAGAACATACATGAAACAGAAACAGGGAGTGGAGACAGTGTGTCTCCTTCTCATTCTCAGAACATCTGGTACGATAATGCAGGAATGCGGGTCTCCTCCTAATTCACTCCTTGCAACTTAACAAGCATTCTTTCATCCTGCCTATCTCATTCAGGAACTTTCCCAGCATTCCTGCATTGGCCTAACTTTGGTTCGGTTGACATAACTGCTTCATGTTAAAATTTTCCTAACAAACTGCCTGGGCACAGAAGGTGCAGAGTGGCCGGGTGCAGTTCCTCAGAGCTCTCAGGGGGGATTAGGGGCAGGATCCCTTCATAGAATCATAGAATATCAGAGCTGGAAGGGACCTCAGGAGGTCATCTAGTCCAACCTGCATTCCTGCATTTTCGTACCAGATGTTCTGAGAATGGTTTGTTTAGATAAGGAGACACAGTGTCTCCACTCCCTGTTTCTGTTCTATGTCTCTTCTTAACTCCTCGTCTCCTGGTTGACACCCATACTGATAAGAAAGTTGGTGAGGCATTTCGACTTGCTAAAAGCTATATACAATAGGGGGTTAGGTATGCATGTATAATAGAGAAAGAGAACTTTAACTAACATGGGGGGGTGGGCTGCTTAATGAATAATCTGTGACGTGACGGAACTGTCCATAAAAACCTACTAGTTTTACCTAAGAGGCAGCTGGTTCTCCTTGGAGACGGGCCACTCTCTATTGTTGTGTGCACTCCTCAATAAAGAGCTTGTGTTTGGACCTTGCTGGTGTTGCCTATCTCTCTGTGGTCAGACAACGAACCGTGTCGTCCGGGGTTCGAGTCCTCGACATTTCCAAGATCACTGCTTTTATCATTTATACTCAGGTAAAGGAGAAAATCCCTGGAAATATTCATTTTTAGGAGGGGGTTCACGAGACTTAAAATATTAGTGAAAGGGGTTCACAGGTTGTTAAAGTTTGGGATCCACTGGTTTGGAGCAATGTCCCGCATTCCCCAGAAGGGAGCAGTTTGAGAACTGCCTGGGCACAGAAGGTGCAGAGTGGCCTGGTGCAGTTCCTCAGAGCTCTCAGGGGGGATTAGGGGCAGGATCCCTTCATAGAATCATAGAATATCAGTGTTGGAAGGGACCTCAGGAGGTCATCTAGTCCAACCCCCTGCTCAAAGCAGGACCGATCCCCAATTAAATCATCCCAGCCAGGGCTTTGTCAAGCCTGACCTTAAAAACTTCTAAGGAAGGAGATTCCACCACCTCCCTAGGTAACGCATTCCAGTGTTTCACCACCCTCCTAGTGAAAAAGTTTTTCCTAATATCCAACCTAAACCTCCCCCACTTGGCACATTACACAGCTCGGTTCATTCCCTCCCTCCCGCTCAGTTCCAGGGAACCACTGTGTGACTCTGCAAGTGACTCCCTACGGCTTAACCCCCGAGAGAGAGTGGACCCCGAGAAGGGTGTCGCACTGAAGGGGTTTCCTCCGAGGGACCGTACAGAGCAGAGAGAGCAGGAGTCCTGTGAGTCCGTGACAGGCTGCCCTAGAGCCCAGACCCTGCGTGCCGTGGGCTCTGTGACTCTGGGGCTGTCCACCTGGCACGCTGCACTGGAGGCCAGAGCCTGTAGGCCCAGGGTGCTGAGGAGCTGCAAGCCAAGGACCATCACAGCCAGTGCTGCCAGGGGGATTCCAGGCATGTCGAGGGGTACGGGGCACTGGCAGGCTGGGGAGAGAGTTCCCCAGTTCATACCTCCCCTGCACAGCAGCAGGGCGGGAAGGGGCATCTTGCACCCCGGGAGCTGCAGCAGCCAGGAAACGACATGTATGGGAGCATGTAGAGCCTGGGGAGGGTGCCTGTGCCCCTAAAGCAGTGGTTCCCAAACTGGGGTTCGTGAACCCCTGAGGGTTCGCGAAATGTTACAGGGGGTTCTTGGGAAAAAATTTCCTAATGGCAGACAGAGCTGTCCCTAGGGACAGCACGGGGCCAGCAACCCGGAGCCCCTGGACTTCCAAGAGCTAAGCAGATCAAACCAAGCACATTTATCACACTGAGGAAATTGAAACTTCAAGAGTCTTCATAAGAAATGGAAAGGGAGGTGGATATTTTTTGCTGTTTTTAAAATTAAATAGGCAGCTAGTGTTGTTTTTAAAATTATTATGAAGAACAAGGTTAAGCTTTGTTGTAACGTGCGTGGTTTCCCTGGACTGCTCAAGACCTGAATGCTTGTGTCGGAGGAACTCTTTGAGTTGGCTTCTTAAATCCCTTCATGTTGTTTCACATCTGATACTCCTTGATGAAACATAGGGGCCTTGTCTTATAACAGGCTGATTCAAAGTGATCGATGCTACGAAAGTGAGATCTTGGAAGAGTGTTGCCATTTTCATAATGTAATAAAAATACTGTAATGATAAATAATAATTAATAATAAATAGTATTAGTAAGTATGTCATAAAAACAAATTTTATATTTCTGTTAGGTGAGAAAAATTAAACATGAAGCAGTTATGCCAACCGAACCAAAGTCAGGCCAATAAAAGTTGCTGGGAAAGTCTCTGAACGAGATAATTAGAATGAAAGAATACTTGATTAAGTTGCAGGGAGTGAGAAAAGGGGAGGCCTGCATTCCTGCATTTTCGTACCAGATGTTCTGAGAATGGTTTGTTTAGATAAGGAGACACACTGTCTCCACTCCCTGTTTCTGTTCTATGTCTCTTCTTAACTCCTCGTCTCCTGGTTGACACCCATACTGATAAGAAAGTTGGTGAGGCATTACGACTTGACTCATAGGGTATGTCTACACTACGGAATAAGGTCGAATTTATAGAAGTCGGTTTTTTAGAAATCGGTTTTATATATTCGAGTGTGTGTGTCCCCCCACAGAAGTGCATTAAGTGCATTAACTCGGCGGAGTGCTTCCACAGTACCGAGGCTAGAGTCGACTTCCGGAGTGTTGCACTGTGGGTAGCTATCCCACGGTTCCCGCAGTCTCCGCTGCCCATTGGAATTCTGGGTTGAGATCCCAATGCCTGATGGGGCTGAAACATTGTCGCGGGTGGTTCTGGGTACATATCGTCAGTCCCCCCTTCCCTCCCTCCCTCCGTGAAAGCAAGGGCAGACAATTGTTTCACGCCTTTTTTCCTGAGTTACCTGTGCGGACGCCATACCACCGCAAGCATGGAGCCCGTTCAGGTAACCGTCACTGTATGTCTCCTGGGTGCTGGCAGACGCGGCATGGCATTGCTACACAGTAGCAGCAACCCATTGCCTTCTGGCAGCAGACGGTACAATATGACTGGTAGCCGTCCTCGTCATGTCCGAGGTACTCCTGGTCGCCTGTGTGAGGTCGATCAGGAGCTCCTGGGCAGACATAGGCGCAGGGACTAAATTTTTAGTGACTTGACCAGGTCATTCTCTTTAGTCCGGCAGTCAGTCCTATTGAACCGTCTTATGGTGAGCAAGCAGGCAATATGTCCTTCTGCACCGTCTGCTGCCAGCCAAAGATGTAAAAGATAGATGGAGTGGATCAAAACAAGAAATAGATCAGATTTGTTTTGTACTCATTTGCCTTCTCCCCTGTCTAGGGGACTCATTCCTCTAGGTCACACTGCAGTCACTCACAGAGAAGGTGCAGCGAGGTAGATCTAGCCATGTATCAATCAGAGGCCAGGCTAACCTCCTTGTTCCAATAAGAACAATAACTTAGGTGAACCATTTCTTATTGGAACCCTCCGTGAAGTCAACCCTGTAAGCCGTGTCCTCAGTCGCCCCTCCCTGCGTCAGAGCAACGGCAAACAATCGTGCATCTGAGTTGAGAGTGCTGTCCAGAGCAGCCCAATGGAGCACTCTGATTGGGCTAAAACATTGTTGCGGGTGGTTCTGAGTACATATTGTCCGGCCCCCGTTCCCTCCCTCCCTCCGTGAAAGCAAGGGCAGACAATCGTTTCGCGCCTTTTTTCCTGAGTTACCTGTGCGGACGCCATACCACTGCAAGCATGGAGCCCGCTCAGGTAACCGTCACCGTATGTCTCCTGGGTGCTGGCAGACGCGGTACGGCATTGCTACACAGTAGCAGCAACCCATTGCCTTCTGGCAGCAGACGGTGCAGTATGACTGATAGCCGTCCTCGTCATGTCCGAGGTGCTCCTGGCCACGTCGGCTGGGAGCGCCTGGGCAGACATGGGCGCAGGGACTAAATTTTTGGTGACTTGACCAAGTCATTCTCTTCAGTCCTGCAGTCAGTCGTATTGAACCGTCTAATGGTGAGCAGGCAAGCAATACGGATTGCTAGCAGTCGTATTGTACCATCTTCTGCCGGGCAGGCAAGAGATGACGATGGCTAGCAATCGTATTGTACCATCTTCTGCCGGGCAGGCAAGAGATGACGATGGCTAGCAATCGTACTGTGCCATCTTCTGCCAGGCAGGCAAGAGATGAGGATGGCTAGCAGTCGTACTGTACCATCTTCTGCCGAGCAGCCATGAGATGTGGATGGCTTGCAGTCCTTCTGCACCGTCTGCTGCCAGCCAAAGATGTAAAAGATAGATGGAGTGGATCAAAACAAGAAATAGACCAGATTTGTTTTGTACTCATTTGCCTTCTCCCCTGTCTAGGGGACTCATTCCTCTAGGTCACACTGCAGTCACTCACAGAGAAGGTGCAGCGAGGTAAATCTAGCCATGTATCAATCAGAGGCCAGACTAACCTCCTTGTTCCAATAAGAACAATAACTTAGGTGCACCATTTCTTATTGGAACCCTCCGTGAAGTCCTGCCTGAACTACTCCTTGATGTAAAGCCACCCCCTTTGTGGATTTTAGCCCCCTGAAGCCAACCCTGTAAGCCGTGTCGTCAGTCGCCCCTCCCTCCGTCAGAGCAACGGCAGAGAATCATTCCGCGCCTTTTTTCTGTGCGGACGCCATACCAAGGCAAGCATGGAGTCCGCTCAGCTCACTTCGGCAATTAGGAGCACATTAAACACCACACGCATTATCCAGCAGTATATGCAGCACCAGAACCTGGCAAAGCGCTACCGGGCGAGGAGGCGACGTCAGTGCGGTCACGTGAGTGATCAGGACATGGACACAGATTTCTCTGAAAGCATGGGCCCTGCCAATGCATGCATAATGGTGCTAATGGGGCAGGTTCATGCTGTGGAACGCCGATTCTGGGCTCGGGAAACAAGTACAGACTGGTGGGACCGCATAGGGTTGCAGGTCTGGGACGATTCCCAGTGGCTGCGAAACTTTCGCATGCGTAAGGGCACTTTCATGGAACTTTGTGACTTGCTTTCCCCTGCCCTGAAGCGCATGAATACCAAGATGAGAGCAGCCCTCACAGTTGAGAAGCGAGTGGCGATAGCCCTGTGGAAGCTTGCAACGCCAGACAGCTACCGGTCAGTTGGGAATCAATTTGGAGTGGGCAAATCTACTGTGGGGGCTGCTGTGATGCAAGTAGCCCACGCAATCAAAGATCTGCTGATATCAAGGGTAGTGACCCTGGGAAATGTGCAGGTCATAGTGGATGGCTTTGCTGCAATGGGATTCCCTAACTGTGGTGGGGCCATAGACGGAACCCATATCCCTATCTTGGCACCGGAGCACCAAGCCGGCGAGTACATAAACCGCAAGGGGTACTTTTCAATAGTGCTGCAAGCTCTGGTGGATCACAAGGGACGTTTCACCAACATCAATGTGGGATGGCCGGGAAAGGTACATGACGCTCGCATCTTCAGGAACTCTGGTCTGTTTCAAAAGCTTCAAGAAGGGACTTTATTCCCAGACCAGAAAATAACTGTTGGTGATGTTGAAATGCCTATATGTATCCTTGGGGACCCAGCCTACCCCTTAATGCCATGGCTCAGGAAGCCGTACACAGGCAGCCTGGACAGCAGTCAGGAGCTGTTCAACTACAGGCTGAGCAAGTGCAGAATGGTGGTAGAATGTGCATTTGGACGTTTAAAGGCGCGCTGGCGCAGTTTACTGACTCGCTTAGACCTCAGAGAAACCAATATTCCCACTGTTATTACTGCTTGCTGTGTGCTCCACAATATCTGTGAGAGTAAGGGGGAGACGTTTATGGCGGGGTGGGAGGTTGAGGCAAATTGCCTGGCTGCTGGTTATGCGCAGCCAGACACCAGGGCGGTTAGAAGAGCACAGGAGGGTGCGGTACGCATCAGAGAGGCTTTGAAAACCAGTTTCATGACTGGCCAGGCTACGGTGTGAAAGTTCTGTTTGTTTCTCCTTGATGAAACCCCCCGCCCCTTGGTTCACTCTACTTCCTTGTAAGCTAACCACCCTCCCCTCCTCCCTTTGATCACCGCTTGCAGAGGCAATAAAGTCATTGTTGCTTCACATTCATGCATTCTTTATTCATTCATCACACAAATAGGGGGATGACTACCAAGGTAGCCCAGGAGGGGTGGTGGAGGAGGGAAGGAAAATGCCACACAGCACTTTAAAAGTTTACAACTTTAAAATTTATTGAATGACAGCCTTCTTTTTTTTTGGGCAATCCTCTGTGGTGGAGTGGCTGGTTGGCTAGTGGCCCCCCCCCACCGCGTTCTTGGGCGTCTGGGTGAGGAGGCTATGGAACTTGGGGAGGAGGGCGGTTGGTTACACAGGGGCTGTAGTGGCAGTCTGTGCTCCAGCTGCCTTTGCTGCAGCTCAACCATACACTGGAGCATACTGGTTTGGTCCTCCAGCAGCCTCAGCAATGAATCCTGCCTCCTCTCATCACGCTGCCGCCACATTCGAGCTTCAGCCCTCTCTTCAGCCCGCCACTTACTCTCTTCAGCCCGCCACTTACTCTCTTCAGCCCGCCACCTCTCCTCCTGGTCATTTTGTGCTTTCCTGCAGTCTGACATTATTTGCCTCCACGCATTCGTCTGTGCTCTGTCAGTGTGGGAGGACAGCATGAGCTCGGAGAACATTTCATCTCGAGTGCGTTTTTTTTTCTTTCTAATCTTCACTAGCCTCTGGGAAGGAGAAGATCCTGTGATCATTGAAACACATGCAGCTGGTGGAGAAAAGAAAAGGGACAGCGGTATTTAAAAAGACACATTTTATAAAACACTGGCTACACTCTTTCAGGGTAAACCTTGCTGTTAACATTACATACATAGCACATGTGCTTTCGTTCCAAGGTCGCATTTTGCCTCCCCCCACCGCGTGGCTACCCCCTCAACCCTCCCCCCTCCCTGTGGCTAACAGCGGGGAACATTTCTGTTCAGCCGCAGGCAAACAGCCCAGCAGGAATGGGCTCCTCTGAGTGTCCCCTGAAGAAAAGCACCCTATTTCAACCAGGTGACCATGGATTATATCTCACTCTCCTGAGGATAACACACGAACGGATGTTGCTTGAACGCCAGCAAACATACACTGCAATGCTTTGTTGTACAATGATTCCCGAGTACGTGTTACTGGCCTGGAGTGGTAAAGTGTCCTACCATGAAGGACGCAATAAGTCTGCCCTCCCCAGAAACCTTTTGCAAAGGCTTTGGGAGTATATCCAGGAGAGCCGCGAATGCCAGGGCAAAGTAATCCTTTCACATGCTTGCTTTTAAACCATGTATAGTATTTTAAAAGGTACACTCACCGGAGGTCCCTTCTCCACCTGCTGGGTCCAGGAGGCAGCCTTGGGTGGGTTCAGGGGGTACTGGCTCCAGGTCCAGGGTGAGAAACAGTTCCTGGCTGTCGGGAAAACCGGTTTCTCCGCTTGCTTGCTGTGAGCTATCTACAACCTCGTCATCATCATCATCTTCTTCGTCCCCAAAACCTGCTTCCGTATTGCCTCCATCTCCATTGAAGGAGTCAAACAACACGGCTGGGGTAGTGGTGGCTGAACCCCCTAAAATGGCATGCAGCTCATCATAGAAGCGGCATGTTTGGGGCTCTGACCCGGAGCGGCCGTTCGCCTCTCTGGTTTTCTGGTAGGCTTGCCTCAGCTCCCTCAGTTTCACGCGGCACTGCTTCGGGTCCCTGTTATGGCCTCTGTCCTTCATGCCCTGGGAGATCTTGACAAAGGTTTTGGCATTTCGAAAACTGGAACGGAGTTCTGATAGCACGGATTCCTCTCCCCATACAGCGATCAGATCCCGTACCTCCCGTTCGGTCCATGCTGGAGCTCTTTTGCGATTCTGAGACTCCATCATGGTCACCTCTGCTGATGAGCTCTGCATGGTCACCTGCAGCTTGCCACGCTGGCCAAACAGGAAATGAGATTCAAAAGTTCGCGGTTCTTTTCCTGTCTACCTGGCCAGTGCATCTGAGTTGAGAGTGCTGTCCAGAGCGGTCAAAATGGAGCACTCTGGGATAGCTCCCGGAGGCCAATACCGTCGAATTGTGTCCACAGTACCACAAATTCGACCCGGCAAGGCCGATTTAAGCGCTAATCCACTTGTCAGGGGTGGAGTAAGGAAATCGATTTTAAGAGCCCTTTAAGTCGAAATAAAGGGCTTCATCGTGTGGACGGGTGCAGGTTTACATAGATTTAATGCTGCTAAATTCGACCTAAAGTCCTAGTGTAGACCAGGGCATAGAATCATAGAATATCAGGGTTGGAAGGGACCTCAGGAGGCCATCTAGTCTAACCCCCTGCTCAAAGCAGGACCAATCCCAACTAAATCATCCCAGCCAGGGCTTTGTCAAGCCTGACCTTAAAAACTTCTAAGGAAGGAGATTCCACCACCTCCCTAGGTAACGCATTTCAGTGTTTCACCACCCTCCTAGTGAAAAAGTTTTTCCTAATATCCAACCTAAACCTCCCCCACTTGGCACATCACACAGCTCGGTTCGTTCCCTCCCTCCCTCTCAGTTCCAGGGAACCATTGGGTGACTCCGCAGGGGACTCAGCAGGTGACCCAGCCATGAAGGGAACCCAGATCCGCACGCAGCCTGTGGGTGACACCTGTTCTGCCCCCTTCACACTGAGGATTTCACGGACACGTTCCTGTGTGAATGGAACCCTGCTTGCCCCTTCTGCACCCTCAGCAGAAGCCCAGGGCCAGAGGGCTCAGGTACCTGGGGGCTCCTGCTGCCTTCTCCGCAACCCCTGCGTTGGCTGTGCTGAGAGCTAGACATGCTCTGAGCAGGGCTGTCCCTGCCCCTGCTGGATTCCTGCTACATGGCAGGGAAGGGCAGTGGGGAGTTGTGGTGACCCGTTGCTTGCTGCCCGGAGGGTGGGAGTTGCTGGAGGATCTGAGTGTCAGTCAGGGGTGATTGGGGTGAGGGGTAGCGGGGGGTGGGGGATCTGTGTCTCAGTGAGGGGTGATAGGGGTGGGAGGTTTCTGGGGTGGTCTGTGTCTCAGAGAGGTGTGATTGTGTAGTGGTAGGATTTTATGTTTGTATTTTGTATAATTCTGTATTTGATCTAATTTTAAGGCAGTAACAGACCTTTGATTGTCACCACTTTGTTGTAGGTTTAGCATTTTCAAATAAGTAAAAGAATGCAGGGTTGTTTTTCTTTTGCATTGCAATTTGATGTTCCTGTTCAAAATGTTCTGTGTAAATTAATTCTGTTTTGTGTGTGAATAAGGAATAAAAAAAAAAATTGTAAAGGCCATCGCTGAACCAGATGTCCTTGGGAGGAACCGGAGACAAACGCAAGGGTGGCAGGAAGCGGCAACATGCACCTGTTAAAATGTCAAAAAAAGGCAAATTAACAAATAAAACTAAAACTGGCACCTATCAATGAAAACAAAATAACTGTAATCAAAACCAGCATAAAACAACTGCCTAAAAAACTTAATAAAAAAAGAAAATAAAGAATAAAAATAAAATTTAAAAAAACAAGCACTCATCAAACAATGAATTACAGCATAATGGTGCAAAACTCATTAATCCCAATAAAAAAATCACTATATAAAGAGGGTGCCTTGCCGTAAATCTTTGGGTTCGTCCTGCCAAGACTTCCCTGGAGCATCGTGTCACGACTGACAGAACCCGGCTCTTTCCTACCCGTGATCAACCTAGCTGGCCACTAGATTGCTCTGGATTCTGAACTGGTAACTATAACATTGACTGGTGGGACAGTGTGTGTGTGTGTGGGGGGGTGTGATTGAATGCATACGCTAATTGTTGTATCTTCAATAAATGTGGCATACTGTTTTTTCCCCTTATAAGCATAACAATTGCAGTGGGGTGTGGCGGGGGGGGGGTCTGTGTCGAATTGAGAGGTGATTTGATGAGTAGTGTCTGGGGGGGTCTGTGTCTCAATGAGGAGTGACTGGGATGGGTGGTGAATGGGGGGTCTTTGATTGAGGGGTGATTCTAGTTGGGAGGTGGCTGGGGGGGTTCTGTGTCTCAGTGAGAGGTGATTGGGGTGGGGGTTGCTGGATGATCTGAATCTCAGTGAGGGGAGATTGCGGTGGGGGGTGGCTGGGGGCTCTGTGTCCAAGTGAGAGTTGACTGGTGTTGAGGGTGTCTGGGAGGGTGTGTGCCTCATTGAGTGGGGTTGGGGTGGGAGGTGGCTGCGGGGGCCTGGAGAATGGATACCCCAGCGACTGGTGACCAGGAGGTCCAGCTCGGGAGTCACAGCCAGTTCTGGCCAGCAGGAGAAGAATGGGGTGCGGAGAGAGGACCCCGGTGTCCTGACCAGCTGGTTCTAGCAAGTGGGGAACAAAGGACAGATGAGAGGAGAGGCTAAGAGGAGAGGAGGCCCAGGCGATCCTGTTTACCGGGGACAGAAGACCAAGGACAGAGGCGGGACTTGCGGAAGGTGATGTCAGATGCCCAAGTGGAAGGAGGGGTTTTCTGGGCTAGGAGGAGAGAGCAGCCAGAGCCCACCAAGAGGTAGGACAGACCTAGATGTACGGTGCTGAGGGAGGCCAGGACTGTCGCCCTGAGAGTTTCCTGTGCTGTGTTCAGATGCTGAATAAACCCTCCTGTGTTACGCTGGCTGAGTTGCTCGGGTCTAGAGAACAGGGTGGCATTATTCCCCCTGGGAGTGGAGGCCCCGGGGGTCTAGAGCAAGTGGACTCCCTGAGGGGGCCCACGGCGAGAGACAGGCGTGCTGAAGGCGGTTCCAGGAGGCAGAAGGGCCTACGGCTTAACCCCCGAGAGAGCGTGGACCCCGAGAAGGGTGTCACACTGACGGGGTTTCCTCCCAGGGACTGTGCAGAGCCGAGAGAGCACGAGCCCTGTGAGTCCGTGACAGGCGGCCCTAGAGACCAGACCCTGCGTGCCCTGGGCTCCCTGACTCTGGGGCTGTCCACCTGGCACGCTGCCCTGGAGGCCAGAGCCTGTAGGCCCAGGGCGCTGAGGAGCTGCAAGCCTAGCACCATCACAGCCAGTGCTGCCAGGGGGATTCTGGGCACGCCGAGGGGTATGTGGCCCTGGCAGGCTGGGAGCGATCCTCCCCTACAGAGCAGCAGAGTGGGAAGGGGCATCTCCCACCCCGGGAGCTGCAGCAGCCCGCAAACGTTGTGTATGGAAGCAGTGAGACCATCTCCTCTCCAAGAGCAATGTCCCGCATTCCCCAGAAGGGAGCGGTTTGATAACAGCCTGGGCACAGAGGGTGCAGTGTCCAGGTGCAGTTCCTCAGAGCTCTCGGGCCTGGGGGGGTAGGAACAAAATCACAGAGATCCTGTAAGTGTTTGTCTCTGTCTGAGGGGTTGGAGCAAATGCGGTTGTATCTTAGAGCTTGGCTGTAGACAATGGATTGTGTGATGTGGTCTGGATGAAAGCTGAAGGCACGTAGGTAAGTATAGTGGTCAGTAGGCTTCCAGTATAGAGTGGGGTTTATGTGACCATCACTTGTTAGCACTGTAGTGTCCAGGAAGTGGATCTCTTGTGTGGACTGGTCTCGGCCGAGGTTGATGGTGGGGTGGAAATTGTTGAAATCCTGGTGGAATTCCTCAAGGGCTTCCTTCCATGGGTCCAGAAAAGAACATAAGAATGGCCATCCTGGGTCAGACCAAAGGTCCATCAAGCCCAGTATCCTGTCCTCTGACAGTGGCCAATGGCAGGTGCCCCAGAGGGAATGAACAGACAGGTTATCATCAAGTGATCCATGCCCTGTCACCCAATCCCAGCTTCTGGCAACCTGGGACTAGGGACACCTAGCCTGATGATGAAGATGTCATCAATGTAGCGCAAGTAGAGGAGGGGCGCTAGGGGGCAAGAGCTGAGGCAGCGTTGTTCTAAGTCAGCCATAAAAATGTTGGCGTCCTGTGGGGCCATGCGGGTACCCACAGCAGTGCCGCTGACTTGAAGGTATAAAGTTGGCACTCGAAAGGAGTCGAGCCACCCGGAGCCATTCCACCAAGGGGCTGGGAGAAGGGCTCAGCTGCACCCCCGATCCCCCCCGGTCACAAAACGCAGGGCCTGGCCTGTGACTTGGGCTTCCCCTCAGATGGCCTATGGCCCATTCCTGGGGGCCGCAGGGATGGACACAGGGATCCCTGTGCACAGCAGCAGAGCGGGAAGGGGCATCTCGCACCCCGGGAGCTGCAGCAGCCGGGAAACGACATGTATGGGAGCATTTAGGGCCTGGGGAGGGTGCCTGTGCCCCTAAAGCAGTGGTTCCCAAACTGGGGTTCGTGAACCCCTGAGGGTTCGCGAAATGTTACAGGGGGTTCTTGGGAAAAAATTCCCTAATGGCAGACAGAGCTGTCCCTAGGGACCCGGGACAGCACGGGGCCAGAAGCCCGGAGCCCCTCGACTTCCAAGAGCTAAGCAGATCAAAGCAAGCATATTTATCACACTGAGGAGATTTAAACTTCAAGAGCCTTCATAAGAAATGGAAAGGGAGGTGGACATTTTTTTGCTGTTTTTAAAATTAAATAGGCAGCTAGTGTTGTTTTTAAAATTATTATGAAGAACTAGGTTAAGCTTTGTTGTAACGTGCGTGGTTTGCCTGGACTGCTCAAGACCTGAATGCTTGTGTCGGAGGAACTCTTTGAGTTGGCTTCTTAAATCCCTTCATGCTGTTTCACATCTGATACTCCTTGATGAAATATAGGAGCCTTGTCTTATAACAGGCTTATTCAAAGTGATCGATGCTACGAAAGTGAGATCTTGGAAGAGTGTTGCCATTTTCATAATGTAATAAAAATACTGTAATGATAAATAACGATTAATAATAAATTGTAAGCAGAGTCAGGATGAGCTCCACCCTGACATCTGGTGGTGAGGTGTGGCAAGTTGTGGAAAAGAACTTCAGGGGCTGATCTCATTTGCATAGGCACACCCACCCCGCCTAGAATGAGCCCATAGCTACCCAAATGGTCACTTTGGGACCATTTGTTGTGGGATCCCCAGTGTCTCTGTTATTGGGGCGGGAAGAATAAATTGTTATTACCCTGATTATGGGAACTGTGCTTGGAACTGTACTTGGCCTTTTGTTATGATGGAGGGACTCACCATCAACTAAGTAGCACTCTCTAGGCAAGGAACATGGGTTCCAAAACTCTGTGAATTGAGAGGGGCTTGAGGTAGGTATTAGTACCTGGTGGTGCGGGTCTGAAGCACCAATTGCACCTCTGTCTCTCTCCACTGTAGAATGTCAGAGCTAATTTTGGGTCTATTAAGAGTCTTGCTACAGGTACTGTGCTGAATTCACTTGGCCTTATAGTGCACCAGCACTAAGGCTCCCACTACTATGAGCTGAAACCACTGAGAGCTGGAATCACTGAGCACTGTGTCGAGTAGTGGGGAGCTGGAAGATCTAGAGTGCAGTGGTGCTGTTTGTGGATAGGCTGGCGGAGTGTTTGTGAGACGGTGAGCTGTGCAGAGCAGAGCCGGTTGTGGTGGAGCGGAGCCCTGTGGTGCAGTCAGCTTCAGGACACGTAAGGTTCCCCTTACCTCTTTCCCCCCCACACAGGCACATTTTAGCCAGACTGGGGAGTAGCACTATGCAGATGAACTTTTGAACTCTGAGGCTGGACTTTTTGGACTTTGGGTGATTTGTGGATTGCTGGACTCAAGAGACGTTTGGGTTCTGGGACTCAAGAACCCGAGGG
The DNA here is from genome assembly GCF_965152275.1 of Natator depressus. NCBI lineage: Eukaryota > Metazoa > Chordata > Testudines > Cheloniidae > Natator > Natator depressus. Next base: position 17,583,697 of record NC_134257.1, read on the forward strand.
AAAGGATGTGGCCCAATTTGCTGGGGTGGGTCTTGGCTCATGGTTTGGTTAATGAACACTAGTTGTGGTGTTTCCCCAATTTAATGATGATGTCGTTTACCTCATGTTATTAAAGATTCTCTGCTACACCGAGATTCTGTCTTGCGAGAGAGGAAGTATTGCCTCTTTGAGGCACCCAGGGGGTGTGTAAGATTTTCCCAGGTCACTGGGTGGGGCTTGAGCCAGTTTTGCATTTGCTTTGATGATAGGGAACCCCTGTGTACTGAACCCGGCCCTTGCTGCTATCAACTTGGCCTGGCAGAAGGGTTACAAATAGTATTAATAAGTATGTCATAAAAACAAATTTTATATTTCCAAGATCACTGCTTTTATTGTTTATACTCAGGTAAAGGAGAAAATCCCAGGAAATATTCATTTTTAGGAGGGGGTTCACGAGACTTGAAATTTTAGTGAAAGGGGTTCACAGGTTGTTAAAGTTTGGGAACCACTGGTCTAGAGCAATGTCCCGCATTCCCCAGAAGGGAGCGGTTTGAGAACGGCCTGGGCACAGAGGGTGCAGAGTGGCCGGGTGCAGTTCCTCAGAGCTCTCAGGGGGGATTAGGGGCAGGATCTCTTGGCACATTACACAGCTCGGTTCTTTCCCTCCCTCCCGCTCAGTTCCAGGGAACCATTGGGTGACTCCGCAGGGGACTCAGCAGGTGACCCAGCCATGAAGGGAACCCAGATCCGCACGCAGCCTGTGGGTGACACCTGTTCTGCCCCCTTCACACTGAGGATTTCACGGACACGTTCCTGTGTGAATGGAACCCTGCTTGCCCCTTCTGCACCCTCAGCAGAAGCCCAGGGCCAGGGGGCTCAGGTACCTGGGGGCTCCTGCTGCCTTCTCCGCAACCCCTGCGTTGGCTGTGCTGAGAGCTAGACGTGCTCTGAGCAGGGGTGTCCCTGCCCCTGCCCCTGCTGGCTTCCTGCTGCATGGCAGGAAAGGGCAGTGGGGAGTTGTGGTGACCCGTTGCTTGCTGCCCGGAGGGTGGGAGTTGCTGGAGGATCTGAGTGTCAGTCAGGGGTGATTGGGGTGAGGGGTAGCCGGGGGGGGGTCTGTGTGTCAGTGAGGGGTGATTGGGGTGGGAGGTTTCTGGGGGGGGGGGTGTCTCAGAGAGGTGTGATTGTGTAGTGGTAGGATTTTATGTTTGTATTTTATATAATTCTGTATCTGAGCTAATTTTAAGGCAGTAACAGACCTTTGATTGTCACCACTTTGTTGGAGGTTTTGCATTTTCAAATAAGTAAAAGAATGCAGGGTTGTTTTTCTTTTGCATTGCAATTTGATGTTCCTGTTCAAAATGTTCTGTGTAAATTAATTCTATTTTGTGTGTGAATAAGGAATGTGTGTTAAAAAATAATTGTAAAGGGCATCGCTGAACCAGATGTCCTTGGGAGTGTCACGGAGTCCCTGGGCGATGCTCTGGAACTGCTCCCCATGAAGCCAGTCAGGACTCTGGGGCAGTCGCCTTCCTGTGAGGAGCCTGTCTTCAGGACACAAAGTTCATACAGCTTCCACCTTCCTGAGTCTGACCTCGGAGCATTCAGTATCCTCTGCCCCTCCGTGCGCTTCCCACAGCGAGTCTGCTCAGGTGGGGTCCTGGGGAAGCCAGAGGGTCCTGCCCCGCAACTCCTCAGTCAGACGTGACTCTCAGCCAGCCAGTAAAACGGAGGTTTATTAGACGACAGGAACATGGTCTAAAACCGAGCTTGTAGGTGCAGAGAATGGGAACCCTCAGCTGGGTCCATTTTGGGGGGCAGTGAGCCAGACAACCACGTCTGCCCTTCACTCCATGTCCGAGCCAGCCCCCAAACTGCCTCACCCTCCAGCCCCTCCTCCTCTGGGCTTTGTCCCTTTCCCGGGCCAGGAGGGCACCTGATCCTTTTGTTCTCCTACCCTTTAGCTCTCACCTTGCAGGGCGGAAGGGCTTAGTCCATCAGTTGCCAGGAGACAGTGTCGGCCATTAATGTACCCTGGCCTTTTGCTCTGCAACAATTAAACCCCTTATCCCACCACCTAGAGACTTACGAAATGCCTAGAGGAAACTGAGGAACCCCTACAGTATTCAGAGGAAACATTAAGAACAGTCCCACTTGGTCACAGGCTGGCACGTAACTTCCATGCCCTGAACGGGCACTGTTACGTGCCCCTGTGATCCTGGGCTCCCAGCCGTGTGCGATCGAGAGCCTTGGCCGGCTCAGCCACGCTTCTCTCGACAGGCCGGTGTGTTTGGACTGGTCCAGGCTCTGGCTCCCTTTCGCCTCTCTCCCCAGCAGCAGTGGGGTTGGGGTGCGAGGTGGCTGTGGGGGCCTGGAGAATGGATACCCCAGCGACTGGTGACCAGGAGGTCCAGCTCGGAAGTCACAGCCGGTTCTGGCCAGCAGGAGAAGAATGGGGTGCAGAGAGAGGACCCTGGTGTCCTGACCAGCCGGTTCTAGCAAGTGGGGAACAAAGGACGGATGAGAGGAGAGGCTAAGAGGAGAGGAGGCCCAGGCTGCCTGTTTACCTGGGACAGAAGACAAAGGACAGAGATGGGTCTTGTGGAAGGTGATGTCAGATGCCCAAGTGGAAGGAGGGGTTTTCTGGGCTAGGAGTAGAGAGCAGCCAGAGCGCACCAAGAGGTAGGACAGACCTAGATGTACGGTGCTGAGGGAGGCCAGGCCTGTGACCCTGAGAGTTTCCTGTGCTGTGTTCAGATGCTGAATAAACCCTCCTGTGTTACGCTGGCTGAGTTGCTCGGGTCTAGAGAACAGGGTGGCATTATTCCCCCTTGGGAGTGGAGGCCCCGGGGGTCTAGAGCAAGTGGACTCCCTGAGGGGGCCCACGGCGAGAGACAGGCGTGCTGAAGGCGGTTCCAGGAGCCAGAAGGGCCTACGGCTTAACCCCTGAGAGAGCGTGGACCCCGAGAAATGTTGTCGCACTGAAGGGGTTTCCTCCCAGGGACCATACAGAGCCGAGAGAGCACGAGCCCTGTGAGTCCGTGACAGGCGGCCCTAGAGACCAGACCCTGCGTGCCCTGGGCTCCCTGACTCTGGGGCTGTCCACCTGCCACGCTGCCCTGGAGGCCAGAGCATATAGGCCCAGGGCGCTGAGGAGCTGCAAGCCTAGGACCATCACAGCCAGTGCTGCCAGGGGGATTCCGGGCACGCCGAGGGGTACGGGGCCCTGGCAGGCTGGGAGCGATCCTCCCCTACAGAGCAGCAGAGGGGGAAGGGGCATCTCCCACCCCGGGAGCTGCAGCAGCCTGTAAACGTTGTGTATGGAAGCAGTGAGACTGTCTCCTCTCCAAGAGCAATGTCCCGCATTCCCCAGAAGGGAGCGGTTTGATAACAGCCTGGGCACAGAGGGTGCAGAGTGCAGGGTGCAGTTCCTCAGAGCTCTCGGGCGGGGGGGGGGAAAGGGGGTAGGAGCGAAATCCCTTGGCACGTTACACAGCTCGGTTCTGTCCCTCCCTCTCGCTCAGTTCCAGGGAACTCCGCAGGGGACTCAGCAGGTGACCCGGCAATGAAGGGAACCCAGATCCGCACGCAGCCTGTGGGTGGCGCCTGTTCTGCCCCCTTGACACCGAGGATTTCACAGTCTCCCACGGACACGTCCTGAGCGAATAGAACCCTGCTCGCCCCTTCTGCACCCACAGCAGAGGCCCAGGGACAAGGGGTCCAGTAGAGTCCAGGCCCTGGGGGCTACTCTGCCCCATGGACTCGTGGGGTCTCCCGGGTCATTGTCCCAGATGCACACTGAGGCACTTGGCGCCGCCTGCCGACCCCTCCTCCTGCCTCGTCTGCAGCCCCCGAGCTGGACGTGCTCTGAGCAGGGCTGTGCCTGCCCCTGCCTCTGCTGGATGCCTGCTGCATGGCAGGGAAGGGCAGTGGGGAGTGCTGGTGACCGGTTGCTTGCTGCAGGAGGGGCTGTGGGAGCCCCAGGGAGAGCTGGATGGGAGCTGGGCCTGAGCCAGGGGATGGTAACATGTGGCACGTGGCCCCGCAACCTCTCTGCAGTAAGAGCGTTGGGTGTCAGCCTAGGGAGGTCGGACGCCGCTGGGCTGGCTCACAGGGTCCCAACCTGAGGCCCCACCAGGGGATCGTAACCCCCCTGCTTCCCCCTCAGGGCTGCTGAGAGAACCTCAAAAGTGCGAGCGGAGCATGAACCGAGGCCTCCGTCTGCGGCCAGCCTGCAGCAATAGCTCCCCTAGGCCCGGCCCATGGGTCTCAGCCCAGGCTGGGGGCTCTGCCAGTCTGTGCTCTGGGAGCTGGGTTTTGTTCCCTGGGACACAGAGTTCAGCCCTTTCCCCAGGCAGCACCAGGCTCTGCAGACAAGCACCTGCCAGGACCCCGGGGTCCTTAGCCGCCCAGCCCGCAGGTCCCAGCTGGATGGCAGGGGGACGCTGGGACGCAAAGGGCTGAGAGAACCTCGGCGAGATCATCATCTCCAGAGACTGCTGAGGGCTGGAGAGGAGCCGTGACGATGCGGGGAGGAGAGGGTCGTTTCTACCTGAGGCAAGAGCTGTCCAAGACGAGGGGCTGATGTTTCCCCATGCTGAGCACCCGGCGCCCCAGGGAAAGCACGTGGGAGCCGCAGACAAGGCCCCCAGGAGTTTCTCTAGCCCTGCAGGGAGCAGGGGGGCCAGGAGTGGGGCAGGCGCATGTAGGAAGGTGTCGTAACAACGACCGTCTCTCCTGCCCTTCGCCGCCTCAGGGAGGGATCCCTGTGTCCATCCCTGCAGCCCCCGGGAATGGGCCATGGGCCATCTGAGGGGAAGCCCCAAGTCACAGGCCAGGCCCTGCGTTTTGTGACGGGGGGAATCGGGGGTGCAGCTGAGCCCTTCTCCCAGCCCCTTGGTGGAATGCCTCTGGGTGGCTCGACTCCTTTCGAGTGCTAACTTTATACCTTCAAGTCAGCGGCACTGCTATGGGTACCCGCATGGCCCCACAGGACGCCAACATTTTTATGGCTGACTTAGAACAACGCTGCCTCAGCTCTTGCCCCCTAGCGCCCCTCCTCTACTTGCGCTACATTGATGACATCTTCATCATCAGGCTAGGTGTCCCTAGTCCCAGTTTGCCAGAAGCTGGGATTGGGTGACAGGGCATGGATCACTTGATGATAACCTGTCTGTTCATTCCCTCTGGGGCACCTCCCATTGGCCACTGTCAGAGGACAGGATACTGGGCTCGATGGACCTTTGGTCTGACCCAGGATGGCCATTCTTATGTTCTTATCTGGACCCATGGAAGGAGGCCCTTGAGGAATTCCACCAGGATTTCAACAATTTCCACCCCACCATCGACCTCGGCCGAGACCAGTCCACACAAGAGATCCACTTCCTGGACACTACAGTGCTAACGAGCGATGGTCACATAAACCCCTCTCTATACCGGAAACCTACTGACCACTGTACTTACCTACATGCCTTCAGCTTTCATCCAGACCACATCACACAATCCATTGTCTACAGCCAAGCTCTAAGATACAACCGCATTTGCTCCAACCCCTCAGACAGAGACAAACACTTACAGGATCTCTATCAAGTGTTCTTACAACTACAATACCCACTTGGGGAAGTGAAGAAATAGACTGAGAGAGCCAGAAGGGTACCCAAGAGTCACTTACTGCAGGACAGGCCCAGCAAAAAACGAACAGAACGCCACTAGCCATCACCTACAGCCCCCAACGAAAACCTCTCCAGCGCAGCATCAAGGATCTACCATCTGTCCTGAAGAACGATCCCTCACTCTCACAGACCTTGGGAGACAGGCCAGTCCTCGCTGACAGGCAGCCCCCGAATCTGAAGCAAATACTCATCAGCAACTACACACCGCACAACAGAAACACTAACCTAGGAACAAATCCCTGCAACAAACCCCATTGCCACCTCTGTCCGCATATCTATTCAAGGGACACCATTAGAGGACCTAACCACATCAGCCACACCATCAGGGGCTCGTTCACCTGCACATCTACCAATGTGATCTGTGCCATCCTGTGCCAGCAATGCCCCTCTGCCACGTACATTGGCCAAACCGGAGACTTGCTGTGCAAAAGAATCAATGGACACAAATCAGACCTCAAGAACTGGAACATTCAAAAACCAGGAGGAGAGCACTTCACTCTCCCTGGACAGTCAATAACAGACTTAAAAGTGGCTACTCTTCAACAAAAACACTTCAAAAACAGACTTCAGCGAGAAACTGCAGAACTGGAATTAATTGGCAAACTCGACACCATCAAATTAGGCCTGAATAAAGACTGGGAGTGGCTGGGTCACCACAAAAAGTAATTTTCCCTCTGTTGATACTCACACCTTCTTGTCAACTGTTGGGAATGGGCCACATGCACCATGATTAAATTTGCTTCGTTAACACTGACCCCCGACTTGGTAAGGCAACTCCCATCTTTTCATGTGCTGTATATTTAGACCTGCTTACCGTGTCTTTCACTCCATGCATCTGATGAAGTGGGGTATGGCCCACAAAAGCTTATGCCCAAAGAAATGTGTTAGTCTCTAAGGGGCCACACGGACTACTTGTGGCTTAACAAGGTGGAGGGAGAGGGAGTTTTTGTTACAGAGGGCCAGCGAACGGCCTGGAAAATGGATACCCCAGCGACTGGTGAGCTGGTGACCGGGAGGCCCAGCTCGGAAGTCACAGCCGGTTCTGGCCAGCGGGAGGACAATAGGCTGCGGAGAGAGGACCCCGGTGACCTGACCAGCCGGTTCCAGCCAGTGAGGAACAAAGACGGATGCGAGGAGAGGCTGAGAGAAGAGGAGGCCCAGGCTGCCTGTTTACCTGGGACAGAAGACAAAGGACAGAGATGGGTCTTGAGGGCGGTGATGTCAGCTGCCCAGGTGGAAGGAGGGGTTTTCTGGGCTAGGAGGAGAGAGCAGACAGAGCCCACCTGGATGCAGGGGAGACTAAGATGTACGGTGCTGAGGGAGGCCAGGCCTGAGGCCCTGAGAGTTTCGTGTGCTGTGCTAAGATGATCAATAAATGGTCCTGTGTTACGCTGGCTGAGAGTCGCTCCGGTCTAGAGAACAGGGTGGCATTATTCCCTCTGGGAGTGGAGGCCCCGGAAGTCCAGAGCGAGTGGATTCCCTGAGGGGGCCCACGGCAAGAGACAGACGTGCTGATGGCTCGGAGAGGTGCGGGTCTAGGACGCGGAGGGGCCTATGGCTTAACCCCCGAGAGAGCGTGGACCCCGAGAAATGTTGTCGCACTGAAGGGGTTTCCTCCCAGGGACCATACAGAGCCGAGAGAGCACGAGCCCTGTGAGTCCGTGACAGGCGGCCCTAGAGACCAGACCCTGCGTGCCCTGGGCTCCCTGACTCTGGGGCTGTTCACCTGGCACGCTGCCCTGGAGGCCAGAGCCTGTAGGCCCAGGGCGCTGAGGAGCTGCAAGCCTAGGACCATCACAGCCAGTGCTGCCAGAGGGATTCCGGGCATGTCGAGGGGTACGGGGCCCTGGCAGGCTGGGAGCGATCCTCCCCTACAGAGCAGCATAGCGGGAAGGGGCATCTCCCACCCCGGGAGCTGCAGCAGCCCCCAAACGTTGTGTATGGAAGCAGTGAGACTGTCTCCTCTCCAAGAGCAATCTCCCGCATTCCCCAGAAGGGAGCGGTTTGATAACAGCCTGGGCACAGAAGGTGCAGAGTGTCCGGGTGCAGTTCCTCAGAACTCTTGGGCGGGGGGAGAGGGGGTAGGAGCAAAATCCCTTGGCACGTTACACAGCTCGGTTCTGTCCCTCCCTCTCGCTCAGTTCCAGGGAACTCCGCAGGGGACTCAGCAGGTGACCCGGCCATGAAGGGAACCCAGATCCGCACGCAGCCTGTGGGTGACGACTGTTCTGCCCCCTTGACACCGAGGATTTCACAGTCTCCTACGGACACATCCTGAGCGAATGCACCCGCAGCAGAGGCCAAGGGACAAGGGGTCCAGTAGAGTCCAGGCCCTGGGGGCTACTCTGCCCCATGGACTCGTGGGGTCTCCGGGTCATTGTCCCAGATGCACACTGAGGCACTTGGCGCCCCCTGCCGACCCCTCCTCCTGCCTCGTCTGCAGCCCCCAAGCTGGACGTGCTCTGAGCAGGGCTGTCCCTGCCCCTGCCTCTGCTGGCTGCCCGCTGCATGGCAGGGAAGGGCAGTGGGGAGTGCTGGTGACCCATTGCTTGCTGCCCAGAGGAGCCTTGGGATCCCCAGGGAGAGCTGAATGGGAGCTGGGCCTGAGCCAGGGGATTGTAACATGTGATATGTGGCCCCGCGACCTTTCTGCAGTAATATCGTTGGGTGACAGCCTAGGGAGGTCGGACCCCGCCAGGCTGGCTCACAGGGTCCCAACCTCGAAAGTGTGAGCGAAGCATGAACTGAGGCCTCCATCTGCGGCCAGCCTGCAGCAATAGCTACACTCGGCCCGGCCCATGGATCTCAGGCCAGGCTGGGGGCTCTGCCAGTCTGTGCAGCCCCCGGGGATGGGCCATGGGCCTTCTGAGGGGCAAGCCCTGAGTCACAGGCCAGGTCCTGCGTGATCTGAGAGGGGGACTCAGGACGTGCAGCTGAGCCTTTCCCCCAGTCCCTTGCTGGAATGGCTCTGGGTGGCTCGACTCCCTTCGATCCCCTCACACCTGCTCCCAATTCTCCTGAACCCGGCCCTCGGGCGCTAAGTGACTTTGTAGCCTGCTGTCGAGCTGGCCAATGGAACAGGAGCAGGGTGTCTGTACAGCGCCTGGCACAACAGGGCCCTGATCTCAGTAGGGCAGGGTCTGTTTTTCACTGTGTGACTCTGCAGCGCTTGGCACAATGGTTCCCCGATCTTTGAGGCCTCTGTGTCAGGGTGTCCTGTAGTACCCACCAGGCAGCAGAAGGAATCCCTGGAGCTGGATGGATTTATCCTGGGTGCTCGGCGGGTGCTAGTTCTAGAGAATTCCTTGGGGTATCGCCCTGTCCTGGTTCTCTGCAATGTCACACAGTTACTCTGGCAGCGTCGCTGCTCCAACGGGACCAGAATCTGCCCCCTCCTGAGGAGAGGTCGGGGACAGGCTTTGTTTGTACAAGGACATGACGAGTGCTGATCAAAAATCTCCAGGGCGTGAAGGCACCCCGTCCCGCCTCTTTACTAGGAAGCCCAGCCCATGCCCTGACCTTCCCCCAGGCTAGCAAACCTCATCCCCTTGGAGCAAAGGAGACTATATAAGTGCAGTTTGGCTGCTCGAGAAGGAACATTTCCAATCCAGTGCTGCCACCAGTGACTCCGAACGCTGACTGACGGCACGGCAGAACAGCATGGCAAATTTTGTCATATTCCAGATGTACAAAGGCTCTCCTGTGAAGATCACCAGAGATGACCCACATATAACTGATAACTTAACTGAGTCCACTGTCCAGAGCATCACTGTGGTGGGAGAACCCTGGGTCCTCTTTGATTCTTTCAGTTATGGAGGAGACTTCAGAATCTTCAGGGTAGGAGAAGATCAACGATTCCCCCAGACACTCAGAGGCAGGATCGTCCAATCTATGCGCATGATCAATGGGGGAATCGACAACTCCGAAATCACCTTGTATGCTTACCCTTTCTTCAGTGGCACAGAGGAGACATTTCAAAGTAGTACACCTCACCTGAAGGGAAGCTATTGTTCTCTCAGAGTTACTAAGGGAGCTGTGGTCTTCTTCGATGGGGAAAACTACACAGGAGAGAAGAGGATCCTGCTGAATGAAGACGAGGTGCAGAATTTCACTGCTGTGAAGTTACTCTCCATTGGCAAATCAATGAAGACTGCCAGGGACATGGGGTCGCAATGAAAACGGGTGAGAACATTCCCCTTCCCTGTGAACAGAGGAACGGCTCCAGGGCCCCACCTGTTCCCTAGAAGGGGATTCACTCCCTGCCCTGGTGATGATTGGCGCTGATTGCAGACATTCCCCTGCCTGCCCCTGTGACCCCTCCCTGAGCACACAAGGAGCGCTGACCTTCTGAGTGACAGGCGCAGAATCAACCCAGCTGAGACGATGGGAGGAAGCAAGAACCTGTCCCAGCCACTGTCCCCTGCCTGCTGAACTCAGCACCCCAGAGCTGACTCATGGATCGGGAGCCCCTCACCACTGCGGCACTGCAGTCCCTGCCCTTTGCGGCCCCAGGGAAAGGCACCGCCGGTGACATGGCGAGAGCCCATCTCCCCACCGTCTGACACCAAGGGGGCTGCAGACACCCCAGAGGGGCCAGGACAGCGACTCGATGTCCATCAGAGCCTCCCCAGCCAGCTGCCGGACACAGACCCTGCCCCAGCTTCTCCTGCTGCTTTGCAACAATAAAAATAATTGTCAAGTAGAATCTGCTTCTAATATTTAATGAAAAAGGCAGGGGGAAAGGAAGGGGGGTCACCTGTGTCTCACTGAGGGGTTGTTGGGGTGGGTGGTGGTTGGGGGGTCTGTGTCTCACTGAGGGGTGGTTGGGGTGGGTGGTGGCTGGGAGGGTCTGTGTCTCAGTGAGGGGTGGTTGGGGTGGGTGGTGGCTGGGGGGGTCTCTGTCTAAGGGGTGATTGGGGTGGCTGGTGGCTACGGGGGGGGTCTGTGTCTCAGTGAGGGGTGATTGGGGTGGGTGGTGGCTGGGGGGGGTCTGTGTCTCAGGGAGGGGTGATTGGGGTGGGGGTGGCTGGGGGCTCTGTGTCTCAGCGAAGGGTGATTCGGGTGGAGAGGTGGCTGGGGGGGTCCGTGTCTCAGTGAGGGGTGATTGTGCTAGGGTGACTGGGGGGTCTTTGTCTCAGGGGGGTAATTGGGGTGGGATGGCTGGTTGGTCTGTGTCTGAGTGAGGGATGATTGGGGTGGCTGGTGGCTGGGGGTTCTGTGTCTCAGTGAGGGGTGATGGGGTGGGGTAGCTGGGGGGTCTATATCTCAGTGAGGGGTGATTGGGGTGGGGTGGCTGGGGGATCTGTGTCTCAGTGAGGGGTGATTGGGCTGTGGATTGCTGGGGTATCTGTTTCTCAATGAGGAGTCATTGGGGTGGTTGGTGTCATGGAGTATGGGGGAGTCAGGGCCCTGCACTCCCCCCCACTTCCTGTGATTCACCATGACTCTCAGCCAGCCAGTAAAACAGAAGGTTTATTAGACAACAGGAACACAGTTTAAAACAGAGCTTGTAGGTACAGAGAACAGGACCCCTCAGTCAGGTCCCTCTTGCGCGGTGGGGAGCCCAGACCGTGGTTCTGGGCCTCCCTCTGTTTCCCCGGCCAGCTCTAAACTGAAACCCCCTCCAGCCCCTCCTCTGGCCTTTGTCTCTTTCCTGGGCAAGGAGGTCACCTGATCTCTTCATTCTCCAACACCTTCAGCTGGCACCTTGCAGGGCAGGGGCCCAGGCCACGGCTATTCTCTGTGCAGACACCGTCACACTGGCCCTCTAGGGCTCTGCAACAATCACACCCCCTTAACCCACCACCTAGATACTTAAGAACTGCAAGGGGGAAACTGAGGCACCCACACAGTATTCAGAGAAAACATTAAGAACATTCCCACTTCATCACATCTCTCTCCCCTTTGAGACTGAACTGAGGGGGGTCACTTTAGCCGGTGACCTGGGGAAGTTAGAACCCACCAACATTCCCATGGATGCCCCAACATTTCTCCCATTGTTTGGTGGGAGTTACACCAGGCCTCTCAGGGTTCCTTCCCCACTCTGAACTCTAGGGTACAGATGTGGGGACCTGCATGAAAGACCCCCTAAGCTTATTCTTACCAGCTTTGGTTCAAAACTTCCCCAAGGTACAAACTTTGCCTTGTCCTCGAACCCTATGCTGCCACCATCAAGCGTTTTAAACAAAGAACAGGGAAAGAGACCACTTGGAGACGTCTTCCCCCAAAATATCCCCCCAAGCCCTAACCCCCCTTTTTCCTGGGGAAGGCTCCCCACCTTATGGCCCAGGTACAAACCTCTGCCATCCCCACCTTACACTTTCCAGCTTTCACCGGCAGTCCTGCCTCCTTGAGGCAGCCCAGCACCCTCTTCACCTGGGACACGTGTTCCTCCCAGGTCTGGCTAAAGACATAGATGTCACCAATGGACACCAAGGCCAAGTTCTCCATCCCCCTCAGTAACGGAACCACCTGGTGCTGGGAGGTGGCCGACCCCTGAGGTCAAAAGCCTGGACCAGGAACTCAAAGAGCCCCAAAGCGGTGAAAGCAGATTTCAACCTGGCACCTGGGTCCAAAGGCACCTGCCAGGTGCCTTTGGTGAGATCCATAGTAATGAGTAATGAGCCCCCCACAGCTTGTCTAGTATCTCACCAGGCCTAGGCATGGAGTAGGCATAGGACATGGTGATGGCATTAAGCTTCCGATAGTCCACCCAGAATCGGATCGACCCGTCTTTCTTGGGGACCAGCCCCACGGGTGAAGCTCATGGGCTGTTGAACAGCTGGGTCACCTCTGAAGCCAGCATGTCCTTGACCTCTCTCTCCAGGTTCTGGGCTGTTTTCCCAGTGACTCTGAACAGGGGACACCTGATGGGAGGATTGGCTCCCATCTCAGGGAAGAGATCCACCAGGGGTTTTTCCCCCTTCTCCTCCCAGTCATCCCTACTCCAGGTCCAGGGGTCCCCTCACTCTCCTCCCATACAGCAGCTCAAAAGGGAAGCACCCTGTGGATTCCTGGGGCACTTCCCTGTACCACAGGTGGGGCAGGTCCTTTTCCCAGTCCTGCGGATACTGATTCATAAAAGTCCTCAGCATCATCCTCAGGGTCCCATAAAATCTCTCCACCAGCCGGTTGGACTGAGGGTGATATGCAGAGGCCCCGGTGGGCCAGACCCCACATTTCTCCCACAAGCCCCAGAGGACTCAGTTTCCCTGGCTGTTACTGCTTTAACAAGGAGGGGGAGGATCGCCACCCTTACTTCTCCGCTGCTGCTGGCAGTTTGTTATATGGTTTTCATAAACTAGGGGGAGGTGCAGCCATTTTTTTCATAGCTCACTGTGACAAAGTTTGAGAACCCCGGGTTTAGTCAAACCCAAGTTGTTGGGCTCAGCGGAGCAGCGTGAAATTCTATAGCTTGCCTTGTATAGAAGGTCAGACAAGGTGACCTAATGGTCAATTCTCGACTTAAAATCGGAGAGCGTAAAAATACCTTGATCCACCAAAGTCTTCCTCTGTGATCTTGTAGAAGTCACTTAGGCCCACATCTTCAAAGACATTTAGGCCCCTAACTCCCATTGAAATCCATGGGAGTTAGGTGCCTTGAGACCTTTAAAAATCTGGCCCAATTTGTGCCCCACTTCCCCATACATGAAAGGAGAATATTACTTCCCTGCCACCCAGGACCCCTCAGTGAAGTCCTTCTGGGGGAGCAGGGAGCTTAGACCCCAGCCCTGGGGTTCCCTGTGTTCCTCCACCCAGCCCCAAACTGAAACTAAACCCACCCAGCAGGTTCCCTGCTGCAGCCTCCATCCACATTCCTGGGCAGAGGTGTCACCTGCCCCTCCCCCTCCTGGCTCAGGTGACAGGCTCTCAGGTCTCCCGTCCCCAGGGCACATTCCCAGGTCAACACTCCCCCCTCCCTGCTGCGTCACATCGTCACAGAGTGCGCTTTCGCCAGTATAGCATATTCCCCCCAAAGCCAAATAAGGTCGTGTCTGCATCACACTGCATTGCCCCATGGAGCATGCTGTGCATGCCAACAGAAGGTCTTTTTCTGCCAATATCAGCACTCCTCCTCCCCAGTCGGAGTTCGGTACGCTGACAGAATCACCTTCCCTTGGTATAGTTACATCTATGCTGGGGATTCTCCAGGAAAATAGCTGTGTTGCCCAAGAGGGGTGATTTTTGCACACAGCTCGTTGATATAGCTGCGCTGGCAGAACTTTATAGTGTCGACCAGGCCCAGCAATACCAGCAAAAGCACAGTTGTGCTGATTACAACTGCAGCTACAGTAGGGAGAGGCTTTTGCCAGCACAGCCGTGTCAGTCAGGAATCAAACCTCCTCACACCCCATACTATAGAGCTGTGCCAGCAGAAGTCTGTGTTTCAGACATGGCCACAGACAGCTCTGCGATGGGAAACAGCCCTCCTACACTTCCTTCTCAGTACTCAGATTGACCCCCAGAATCTGGAATTTGGGAACTAACTCCCTTTCTTGAGTCTGACTTTTCAAGATAAGAATTAGAGCTGGTTCAAATTTTTCAAAATGAGTTTTTGTAAAAATACTGTCATTTTGTTTTGCAAAATCAGAAATGAAAAGAATTTGTGTTTTTTTTATTTATTCCCCCCCCCCTTCATCTTTTCTGGAGCTGTTTGAAAAATTATAAGTGTGTTTTGGGGACATTTCAAAGAAAAATAGCATTTCAAATCTATTTGCAAAAATGGGTCTGAGGAATGAAAGAACAAACCTCAACACGTTTTTTCTTTTTCTTTTTCATTATTTTTATGGAAAAATTGGGGGAAAAGGAAGAAACAAATTTTTCTCTGCAATTTTGCATTTTGAAAAAAATCCTTTTGGGTTAAAAATCAAAAAGATTAGATTGACAAATTTCAACTAGTTCTACTTTTTTCTTCTTTCAAAAATAACTGATCATCCTATGTGTTGTTTTAAAAAAGTATTGAAAATGGAAGAGGGGAGGTCATTGCATAGCTGGGTGTGTTCAGCACTTTTGGGAATCAAGCCCAAGTCATGTCTGCTCGAGTCACTAAAGAATGAGCCCCCCGAATCACTGACCACTACTGCACTTGTTGGTCTATGTGTGGAAGGACATGGCAGAGTAAGCTGTTGTCAGTGACTGAGAGCCTCTCTCTCTCTGTTCTGCACACAAACCACTTTTAACCACACATGTACACATCAAGTCTGAAATTTGGAACAAAAGCTGCTTTTGAGATATCTGAGCATAACAGCACATCTAAACGGTTTTCTTCATAAGTGATGAAAACCCTTTAGCCTCCTCCCCCCACTGCTGTTACTCAGGATCTGTCTACACTTAAAACGCTACAGAACACAGCCATGTCATGCCATGCCATGTCGGTCAGCCATGCCAACACAGCCATGTCTGTCACGGATCAAAGCTCTTCATACCCCAAACCAACATAGCCGTGACAGCAGAAATCTGAAGTGTAGACATGGCTTCAGCAAGTTCTGGGATGAGAAACCTCACCCCTACCCTTCTTTCTCAGTGCTGGCAGTAACCTCCAGAATCTAGAATTTGGGAGCGTCCTTACCTGAGTCTGACTCCTCAGGAGATGAATTAAAGCTGGTCAAAATTTCAGAAAAGAATTTTTTCCCCATCTTTTACAGAAGAACATAAAATGGCCATACTGGGTCAGACCAAAGGTCCATCTAGCCCATTATCCTGTCTTCCAACAGTGACCAATGCCAGGTGCCCCAGAGGGAATGAACAGAACAGGTCATCAAAAAGTGATCCATCCCCTGTCGCCCATTCCCAGCTTCTGGCAAACAGAAGCTAGGGACACCTGGCTAGTAGCCATTGATGGACCTATCGTCCATGAATTTATCTAGTTCTTTTTGAACGCTGTTATAATCTTGGCCTTCACAACATCCTCTGGCAAGGAGTTCCACAAGTTGACTGTGCACTGTGTGGAAAAACTTTCTGTTTACATTCCCCTCCCTTCCTTTATTTCCCCCCTTATTTTCTCTTTTCGAGAGCCATTTGAAAAATGTTGTGTATTTTTGGAAAATTTCAGGAAAATTGGGGGTTTTAGTAATTTTTGCAAAAATTTTTGAAACTGCTTGCATATTTTTAAATGAAAAAATAATAGCCGAAAAATTTTCCCCAGTTGCTTTACCACTCAGGGTGGGGGGCTGGGAATCAATAGCCAAAACTCAAAACATATTTTGTTTTTTGGTTTTCACTTGTTTATTCTTTTCCATTAAAATGTTCACTTTGAAAAAACAAAATCATTTTTGGTCTCAAAATTGGCTGAGCATCCTCTGTTATTTTCAAACATTTTAGAGAATGGGGTGGGGGGTCGGGGAGGGGGGTTCTTTGCACAGCCCAGGATGTTCAGCACTTTTGGGAATCAAGATCAAGTCATCTCTGCTTGAGCCTCTAAAGAATGAGACCCCACCCCCAGCCCAAATCGCTGACCACTGGGGCACAAGTTGGCCAAATGTGTCGTGGAAATGGCATAGTAAGCTAATGTCGGTCAGTGAGGACCTCTCTATTTCTCCAGCACGCAAACCACTTTGAGCCATATGTACACATTGAATCTGAACTTTGGAACAAAATGCACTTTGGGGATATCGAAGCATAATAACAGATCTAAAGAATTTTCTTAATAAGTGAGGAAAACCCTTTAATCTTCTCCCCCCATGACTGTACTTGGTCAATTCAAACTCAGCACAGTGCTAAGACACTGTCCAAGAACAATTCACCTTTGGGCAGAGAGGAAAGTGGAGCCATTTCAGATCCTATTTCACAGAGAAAACCAGCATTATAATAGAAAGTATTATACTGCTCGAAGTGATCGCATCCTTACCAGTGCGACGACCTGCTCCGCGCTGCTTCTCTTTGGGGAAAGGATGGTGACGAGAAAAATGGCAGCCACAATCTGGAGCTTCATCTTGGCTGCTGAAAGATTCTTCCAGGTCCCGATATCCCCAGTGTGCAGCTGGAGGGTTTAGCGTCTATATTTATACCATGTGTGGTACGTGACATTACAAGCTTGATTGCCCAAACTCCATGCCCGCATTGTCAAGGAGACCAATCACCTTTATCAATAAGGAAAGGTCAGACACCTCATTTATCACCAAAACTCACCCTGTGGAATCTGATTTCTGCTTCCAAAGGCCAGGATCCAACTTCAGCTGGAAAAAGAAACTGTTCTTCTCCCTAAACTTATCAAAGTGACTTATCTTTTCCTTTCTGGCATGGAGAGGCAGAACCTGCTTTATCGTTCTCATCTGCCCCAATCCCCATGCCCACCGTTTCTGCTAACTAATCAACTAGCCCATCCCTAGCGCTGCAGCTTCTCAGTTTCCACTGCGCCCTACGGGCTGTTCCCATGAAGGGGCCACGAGCCTGATCTTACCCTACTCTCTCAAGCGCAGTATCTTGCGCCACTGGTTCTGCCCAGTAGAACCAACAAGTCTCTCTTTACCCTCCCATGATTGCCCAGACTTTGCAGCCTGCAACTCCTGCCACTTTATTGTCTCGTTCAGGTCATGAACATTTCTTCTTTCCCTCTGCGAAAGGTCTGCCCCCCACAGTAGAGATGTGTCTACCTGCCAATCTTTCATATCCTTAACCTTCCAACCCCCCTGCAAGGACAGGTAGTGCTATTGTCCCTGTCTTACAGATGGGAAACGGAGGCACAGAATGACTCAATAACGTAATCAAGGTCACACAGGAGTCTGTGGCACCACAGGGGATTGAGCTGTCGTGTCCTGAGTCCTAAGCTAATGCTCTAACCACTGGACCACCCTCCTTCCATAACCTGAGTCCCAAAAGCCATCCCTGGAGGCAGGAATGTAGCAAGTAATAAAATCAGAGGCGCTCCCAAGTGTAAGGGGACTGTTGCCCCCTTACTAACATTCAGTGGGGGTGTTTTAGTTGCTAGCTGCCAGTACTAAAAAGGGGGAAGGGTGGATGGGGAATCAGGACCCGGAGACTGCCAGCCCCCAGGAACAATGGGGAGAGGCCAATGCTCCAGGTCAGCCTGAATGACAGGGCGGGCGAGCAGGCTAATCAGGGAGTCAGGAGGCCAGGGAGGTCCCGTCCTCTGTGTGAGCTGGATTTGCCTGGGTCAGACAGAGTGGGGCCGAGCTAAGGAGAAAGCAGGGGCCCAAGCTAAGCTGGGGAGCAGAGCTGGGCCAGATCCAGAGGGAGCAGAAAAGCAGGCCAGAGAGAGCAGACCCTGTCCTGGGAGCAGAGCTTCAGCCCCAAAGGCAGAGGCCCAGCCCAGAGAGAGCAGACTTGCCCTGGGAGCGGAGCTGCAGCAACCAGAGCCAGAGGGGACAGAGAAGCAGCCCAGGGAGCTGGAGGCAGCAGCAGCAGCAGTGAGAGACCGAGCGGTGCGGCTGGGGCTGGAGCAGTCCGGAGCTGGGTGTGGAGAGCAGCTGGGGAGAGCGAGGGGGACCCTGGGCAGTGGGCCCAGCACAGGAGATGCCTCAGCCAAGAGGCTCTGCAGGCCAGGCTTGGATCGACACCCTGCCAGGGTGGGGGCGACACTGGGCAGAAGGGTCCTACCACTTAGAGCCTGAGAGCGTGTGGCCACCACCAGAGCAAGTGTCCAACCCACAGCATCCCTGCAGCACAGCCAGGGCCTGAGAAGAAGGCCTGGGACTTACGAGGAACAGACTGTGAACTGCCCTGACGTTCCAGAGACACTGTTTGTGATGTTCCCTGCCTCAGAGCGGGGTGATGTGTTTCTTTTAACCTTTCTCATTTTTCCTTACTCTTTTTAAAATTAATTGTTGATTAAATAACTTGTATTTGCTTTAACTTGTATGTAATGGGCAGTGGGTCAGAGAAGTGCCCAGTGCAGAGAGAGTACCCCGGAGTGGGGACACCTTAGCCCCTGTCCTAGGTGACCACAGCAGGGTTGGGGGTCGAGCCCCCCAGGAATCCTGGGCCCAGCCTTGTTGGGGTTACAAGGACTCTGCCAGACAGGAGAGTGGAAGGGGAGTCCTCAAGGGCAGGGAGGCCACTGGGTAAAGGAAGTGGGAGCGAGGACTCGGATCCTTTCGCTAGCCCACTTCACCGGGGTCGTGCAGAAGCCAGGAAAGTTCCCCACAAGAGCTGGACTATTTCCCCACTTACACAAGCATGCTCAGACTTTATGTACAGCAGAGACATCAGTGGAGTATGCTTCCATTGGTTGTACTCAGCTACTGGTTTACTGGCTGACAATAGTGTAGCAAGAGAAGGCTGAGAGTTATCCAAGTCTTCCTGTCCCAAGTAATGCTCCCCTGAACTTCTCTCCCGCAGCCATGGCTCTCAGGTCGTCGTCCTCAGAGATGTCCGCCATTCTTGGCCCCCGCTAGCAAATGGCAAATGGTTTTCTGGAGGAAAGGAATGGCAAGACTGGATTAGACCCAAGAGCCATTTCCTCCAGTATCCCATCTCCGGCACTGGCCAGCACCCACCGCTTCCAAGGAAGGTGTAAGAACCCCAATGTGGGAGAATCTGCCCCCATGAAAGTCTCATCCTTATCCCTAAGCAGGAGGTTTCATCACCCTTCCAAAATTAGGATAATGCAACATAAACCTGATTTGAATGGAAGAAGAGCCTGCACACAGGGGTTTTCATGGTTGAACTAACTCAGATTAAAATCCCACCATCGGTCAAATAATGTATCTTTCTTGTATAAACAAGGCCTGAGAATCTGGGCCTCTGTTTTCTCTCTCTCCGCCCACAACCGGGACCCAGTCCTAGAACAACAGAGCTTCTATTGAGGTCCCTCTTTGCCTCACTGGACACCCCACCTTTCACTGTCACCGGCGGCATTGCTATGTTAGCACAGCTCTTTCATGCAAGAGCTCTTCTGAAAACACAGCCACACCTGACATCCTGTTCCCCCTGTCTGCCCTTGCTCACCTCTGGCAGGCACCAATCTCATGCTGATAAGAGCCATGGGTTCTGCTTCCTCCTCCTAATGACTGACTGTTCCCATTCTTAAAAACCCCATGAACTGTCCAGTGGACAAACAATAGGAGCCTGTTTAGAGTCTGACCGGGCATCACCTCCGAACAAGAGCTTTAGCCGTTTGCTGTTCAGAGACGGTGATATAACAAGGACAGGCCACGTCAGCAGCCAGAAAGGACATTTCTTCGCATGGGTCACTCACTCTAAAATACCTTGCTGTAGAAGGTTCTCAGGATCACTCCTGCTGATTCCCCACTGCTCATGGAGACTTCTCTCCAGATTCTAGCAGGCTGTGCAGCTCCTGGTACTCTAGGGTTTGAGGTACACGACTGAACCCCAAGTCCCGGCCTTTTCAGTACTTACCTGGTTATTCCCTGTGGATCTGTGTGGCATCGAGCTGGGTGGTGTCACCAAGTAGGCCAGGGAAAGCATGTAGGAATTCCCATACCGGATCAGATTATGGTTATTATTTATCATCTCTATTATGGTCGTGACTAGGAGGCAGATGAGATCAGGACCCTATTGTGCCAGGTGGTAGACACACAAATGGTGAGAGACAGTCCCAGCCCCAGCTGAGATCACGGCCCTGTGGTGCCGCGTGCTGGTGGGGATGTTAGTGGAAGTGCAACCACAAGTGGTTTGTAGCGTGAGGACATGGTCTGCTCACATCAACACAGGCACAGGCAGATGTTCCTTGGGAGGCTGGAAGGATAGACACCTCTCCTAGACACCTCTCTGACCATTGGCCATTTCCAGGTGACAACTTCTCCCCTCCATCTCCACTTTCATTCCTATTCACTTGGCTCCTGACTTCTCATTCCCCATCACCCAGCCACCACCGTCCCCACCCTCCAAGCCTCTGTCTACCCTCCTGTTTCTCCTTCCCTGGCCCCACCAGCTCCACCTCCCTTCACATTCCCCCTCACCGGACCTTGTCTCCCCTCCCGTTCCCTCTTGCCTGACCCCACCGGCCCTCTGGTTGCCCCTTGACTGCCTCCCATCTCCCCAGCTGGTCTCTAATACCCAACCCTGTCTCCCTTCCCATCCCCGTCTGCCCTCCTGTTCCCCAGTGCCTTGCCCTCCCCACTCTCCCATTCATGGCTTCATAATGTCACTGTGGCAACTACAGAAACTGCTTCCTGAAAAAATACTTTTCAGAAAACATTCCATGTGTTTCTGGCTCCTATTACCATGATTTAGCTGCTAGAAATAGGACGGGTCAGCAATATGTAACCAGCCAGCTCCCTATAGACCACCATGAAGGGCTCCATAAAGCCCCAGTGAACGGGACCTATTCCCAGTACTGATCCAGCCTCCGATGTACTGAGGCAGGGTTGGGGGGTTTGGTACTTTCTTACCTGCGTGTTGGTGAGATGTGAGATGTGGCTTCTAAGAGTTAATCTCTGTCCAGGGTCAGGTCCCTGACACAGTCCCTGAAGTCTACACAGACTGACTCTGCACGGGGCAGGAAGCTCTTCTTTTGTGGGTTTCTTAAAGGGAAGGAAGGGGTGTTCGCGACTGAAAGGTGCAGAAGAGTTTGGTTTTGATGGTCTCTACTGAGTGTTACAGACAGGCAGATGTCCTGCGATCGTGGACTTCTAAAGATTCCTTAAAACTCCCATTTCCTCTGTGGTGTGGAATGCTGAGCCCTAGTGCCCTGCTCTAACCACTAAACACCGTATCCCTCCCAGGGTCAGGGAGAGAACCCAGGAGTCCTGTCTCCCAGGCCCCCCTGCTCTAACCCACTAGACCTCACTTCCCTCCCAGCAGGGGAATGCGCAGAAATTTCACTTTGATGGCTTTTTTGAGGGGGCACGTTCTGTGACCCCCCCTACACAGCTGCCCAGGCCCCAGGAATAGCTCACTCTTCCCTCCCCCACTGCAGCCCCAGGGCTGGACAAGTTCTGTGCCCCTGATGATTATTGGGGAGGGGGAGTGCCCCTGCTTGCCCCTCCGTGTGCGCCTCCTGCCTCCCACAGTTGGAAGTAGAACCCAGGAGTTACTGCTTTAACCTACTAGATTCTACACCCTGCGCAGCACTAAGAATAGGACCCAGGCGTCCTGACTCACAGCCCTTCATTTCTCACCAGACGGAAGACTGTATATCTTTTAAAAGATCATTTCTGATTGGTCTGTAACTTATGCGCTTGATGCAGAAATGATGGGTGAGACTGGCCTGTTATGCCCGAGGCCAGACTAGATAATCCTAATGGTCCTTTCTGTCCTTAAAAGCTATGAATCTATTAACCACTAGGCCCCACCTTCCCACCACCACTGGGAATAGAACGCAGGTGTCTTGGTTTACAGTCCCACTGCTGTAAGTCACTAGATTACATTCATTAGTCCAAGAAACTCTTGCGGCTTGATACAGAAGATACAGAACTGGATTTAGATAGACAAGACTAGTTCTAATTAGACTGCTTTGAGAGTAGCAGCCGTGTTAGTCTCTATCCGCAAAAAGAAAAGGAGTACTTGTGGCACCTTAGAAGCTGTTGCCGGCACCCAGGACCAGAGGCGAGCAACAGCAGGGGTTCGTTGCCCGGTATGCATCACCCAAGAATCACAACGGGGTGGAGAAACAGAAAAGTTTATTTGCAGCTGCAAAGAAGGTACAGGGAGAATAGAATCTCAAATCCTGCACACAGAGCAGGAAGTTACACAGGCTTTTATACATCCTTTCTTCAGCATACTTATCCAATAGCAAGCTGCCCAAAGTATCCATATAGCCAGCCAGTCCAGTTACCAGCTAGTTCCCTTGTTCTCTGTACCATCTGTTAAACCATACATAAAGCTGCTTTCTTCAGCATTGTTCTTCCATATCTGCCCTGTTTGGCCTTATTTAGTTTCAGGCAGTCTGACTCTGCAACATATTGTTGCAGATCCTCGGCATAACTGCTGCGAGTGCCTCCAGGCGGGGGGGTGGGGGGTCAAGGACACTTGGGCCTAGTGTGAGAGGGCTTCATCGACACTCGTAGTCTTCCATCCCCTCGAGTTACCTCGAGTGGCCATGCCCAGTGTCCCCAACAACTCCCTCCTTTGAGAACACTCAACAGCCTTGGCTCTGAGTTTTCTCACTTGGGCTACTTATTTCTTTACAATAGGACTTTGCATAAGCACTTTGTGATAGCCCTGAAGAGAATGACTTATTAACTTTTGCAAAAGGGTCTTGACACATGATACTGCACAGCATAATACCATTAATACAAGCAATACAGGAAAGAGAAGTTTCAATAACAGGCTAAATAAACCACGAAGCCAAAACGACAAACCCCAGCCTGAAAACAAGGTTTGCAACCAATCGCTCTCGGGGGCAGTATAGGCAACCTGTGCTCCGGCTCGGGCATGGGCCTCAGCCTGTACCACCTTTTCATAGATCTCATAACTGCTATCATTTACATATACACAACATCGGGGCCCGACGAGGGCACAAACCCCCCCTTGGGATGCCAAGAGATAGTCCAAAGCCAGCCTGTTTTGGAGGGAAAACGTCCTGAGCTGCTGTACCTCTTTATTTAATGTTTTTACTGCTGACCCTAAATCACTAACCGAGTCCTCTAACTCTAAGGCAACTTTCTCAAGTACCATTTGCAGCCTTACAGTATAGCGGCCTATGCATG